>NW_017731540.1:364132-378918 GCF_001890085.2 Hipposideros armiger | reverse complement strand
CTGCAGGTTGGGGCAGTCGCTGCTGCATTCCTCGTGATGGCCCTGGAAGCCCCGGTCCTCGCAGAAGATGATCTGTAAAGAAAGAATAATTCCGAATTAAATCATTTGCTCCCAATAGATCGTCTATAGAAGCATTTTCTTTTCTTTTTATTTAACTTGTGTTCCGCTCACCTTCCCCATGACTGGTTGACACGGATGAAGCGAGTTCAGTGGATGAAGCTTGCAGTGCAGCTGGTCTGTATAGCAAGATGGCTGCTGTGTCGGCAAGAACAACACAAAAGGGGCCCCCCGGGGTGAGTAAGGGGATTTCGTGGAATTCCTTTTCCATGCTGCATTCAGAGGGCAATGCCTGCCGAGTTTGCCCTCATTCTCTGGTATATTTGAATGCTGCCCTGTGCGCATCCTAAATGAGTCCCTATAGTTGCTTTTATTTGGGTTCTTAATGTTTTCTAAATTGATAAGCACATCAGCCTGAACTTTTGACCTGAAAGGCATGTCTCTACACATATGATTCCATTATGCCCCATGGATTTTCTGGGGGAAAATCTATGCCTTTATAGAAGTGCCTCAACGTTCCAGAGAGGCTGTTGGAAAGTAGAATGCCGCAGCACTGATTGATTTTCCCTGATGATTAAGACCATTCTGACTTAAGATTTCTTTCTTTACACGATTTTTCCGTCTGGTGAAGGACACAAATCTGGACCGTGATCTTCGCTACTTTTGACTGTGTTGATTAGCTACTTTACTTCCCCGTTGGTGGATGTACTTCATGTAACCAGAAATCAGCCACTTGGTAGGCAACGTGTGGTAAGAACCAAGGGAGAGCTTTCTATGATCATCGTGCCCAAGACTGAGAATTTTATTACTTTATAGATTGCTTCCCCTTTTCCAGGGTTGGGGGAGGCAGCAAAGCTTCATGGGCTGAGAATGTCCACGTGGTAGCTGCATGAACTTGGCAAGCCACATAACCTCGCAGAACATGAGTTATTTCATAATTCTTATCTTAGATATGGTATGTTGAATGAAAAAGAAAAAAAAGCCTCTGATATTTGGAAGCTGGCCAGGCACTCAGAGCTCGGCCATGTTATTCCTCTATTAGACATAAACAATCTCACAGGATACCAACTGCAGGCAAGGCTACTCTGGGATCATCATGAAATGAGACGAAACAAGACCACCTCACAATTTTGTCTAAGCACAGGCAAAAACAAAGCCACCCACAAAATATGAAATATCCCTTCTCTCAGCTAAAATGATTAACTGTTATTTAAAAAAATAAATCAATCAAAGCTTTATTCTTGTTCCAGACTCCCCTCCCCATGAGTAGATTTTCTGAGATATCATAAACTTACTTCTGCTTTCTGGTAACATCCAATCTAGGGTGAAGCCCTGCTTTTCTAGACCTTTTCCCAAATCCCCCAACCAAAGTACAGATCCTATAATCGGTTCTTTTCAACACCCTTTTACTGAGACAGCTCATGCTTCCGTGGTGGGCGTCCTCCCTTTATCTGACAAGAAATAAACCCAGTTTGTTTCATGACAGAGGTTCCTGATGGTCTTTGGCAAAAGGACATTGCCATAAATAAATGGGATTA
This sequence comes from Hipposideros armiger, assembly GCF_001890085.2. Classification (NCBI taxonomy): domain Eukaryota; kingdom Metazoa; phylum Chordata; class Mammalia; order Chiroptera; family Hipposideridae; genus Hipposideros; species Hipposideros armiger. The sequence goes on along the minus strand of NW_017731540.1, from coordinate 377,323 downwards.
CGTGTATAATGTGTTTGCCATCTACTTGGCAAAAATGAGCACTAAATAAAAGTTTTACATTGGTAATACGGTGACATTATTAAGAATGTCATCAGCCTATTTATGTCTCTCAAAGATATCTGATCCTCTTAAAGATGTCTGAAAAATTTCTCCACTGCAAAATCATTTTGTGGTAAAATTTTTTATAAAAAGAGATGTGTAGAATGACACAAGCATTTGCTCTATTAATGGGCCTTTATAACAGGGGAGATGAGTAAGCAGAAGAACAAAAACGGGAATGTTGTATTGTTCCCAAGGCTTTTTGCTCCTTGGTCATTCTATTTTTTATGTCTTCTGAGATGTCTAGCTCATGTTACAACAACAGTAACCAATTCCAGAGTTTTGCTAGTGTCTGAGGTCCAGCCAGCTTTTGACCTTATACCCACCTTTCTGCTTCCTAGTAATTAACGTAGCATTTATATCATATACGTGCTTGGTTAAATGAGCAGAGGTCACCTGATTGGTGGCCATGTAGACCAAAGTATCCCAAACAAAGATACTGGGTAAAGGACCAAAGATCACCATCATAGCACCAGCTTCTGGTTCTCTTTCTCAGCTTGTCTTCGATGACCATTCAATAAATGACAAGAAGACAGAGAGCAATCATTAAGCCACCTCTGCTTAACTCCTGTGACATTCCTCTTGGATCAATTGACTTTTGTGTTGAAAACAATACAGTTCTTCTTGTTTAAGCAACAGGTGGTTGTGATTGTCACTTTTGCTTTGACAAACCAACAAAGAAAAGTTGTACTTCTGAAGTCTGGAGGGGAGGGAATAAAACACATACTGACATCAGGACCCAACCCTGTGGCAGCAGAGCAGGACAGTTGGAGAGGGAACCCTAGAGAAGAGAGCCCCTTCAGGGTATAACTCAATACAGCAGTCCTTGGCACGCCTTTATTGAACAGCTGCTACTGCAGGTTCTTTGCTTGGTGGGCCTTTTGTAAGGTTAAATAGGCCAGAAGGCATTGTAAATCCAAAGGGAGAAAAGAGGGGAAAAAAGGAAGAATAAGATTTAAAATCTGGACTTAGTATTACAAGCTAGGATTTGCAAGAAACACTGGTATGTGTAGGATACGTAGACTGACACTGGAGTTACCTCAAATTGTTCCTTCATCTTAATGGGGGAAAGGCGAGAGAGATGCTACAGGGTATCCCTTCTCTCATTGCACTCATTCCACTGAGGCTGCTTTCACCTCAGACCCTTTCTCCTCCTTAGAGAGTGGAAGGAGAGAAGGAGGAAGGGTAGAACTAGGAGTTAGTTGGGGCGTAATCCTCTCCACCACCACCGCCACCTCTCATCATGCTGTTTTTTTCTTTATTTGGGATTAAAGAGAGGATACCATTTTCTCTGCCTGTGCCCTAAGAATGGAAGCACACAATTTTCAAGAAGAAAAACTTGATCAATGAGATCTAGCAACTCTAATTTTATGAACTTCCAATTCAGGTGTTTCAGGATAATTTCCATGTCTGAAGTCTGTGGTACTATTGTCTACTAGACAAATAGTGTACAATTCAGCACTCTGAGAAACTTTTGACTTTCTAATTCATGTTTGATATATTATTATTTGCAAAGAGAGGACTCAGGTGACTGTCTCCAGGAAGCTGGCCCTAGTGTTGGGAGTTAAAACACTAAAGAACTGGGATTTAAGAACAAACAATACCAAATAATTCAAGAACTTATTTTCCAAGGAAGGAATCTTTATAAGTAGCTAAACCATGTGCTCCAGTTTACCTGAAATAGTCCTGATTCGTGCTTCTTGCCCCAGTGTAATCCTTAATAGTACACCCTTTCACTCTCAAAAATGGCTCAGTTTAAGAAACAAATTATACGCTTGCTTTGTTTATTAGCTACTTGGGTAGTAGATTTGGACAACTTGAGGCCACGGGATCAACAGAGCCTCTATCAAAACTGAACAACTATGTGGTTACAGCTAAGAACAGAGAAGAGAGGAGCAAGGAATGGAAAGACCAGGCCACCCAGCAGCAGTTTGGAGCTTGCAGACTGCAAGACCTGGGCCATATACTATTAAATTTCATATCGTTGTATTATGATATAAACGTGCATCTCTCCCCTAAAACCTCTATAATTCAGCTGTCTGCACACATTAATGCTTCATGAGAGAAATGGTTCAGGAGTTAAAGGAAAAGGAACTATGTCTCTTACCTGGGTCAGTATGATGCATGGGAGGGATGGGGAGGCATATGTGGAAAGACAAGATGATCCACCCAGTGACAAGGTAGGAGATCAGAGTGGATGGTGACTGGCAGAAGCATAAACCATCCGTTCTCCCATTCTCTCTTTAGAATTACAAGAGACACTGAATATATATATATATATATATATATATATATATATATATNCATGCTTGTTTTCTATTTCTTGTCTAGGAGATATAATTTTGAAGAGGTTCCAAGTCTGGGTTAGAATCCATCAAGAACTCAAATATCTTGTTTCCTAATTCCTTGATTTCTAAGTGTTAACCCAAACTGATATTTGGGGGGGAAATGTAAAGTATTCGACAAGTATTCTTTTAATATGAGTATTATCTTCCAAATTTATATACATATACATTTACCATTAAAGTAGAATTTTAAAAATCACATCCTTCAGTGAAAACTAGTTTAAATAGTCACTTGGAACCAGAATTCAATTGATTTTCCAAATTAAAGACAATTATCTTTCCCAAAGTTGGACACTACCTTTGAAATAGCTTATATTAACCATAGAATTTTCCATTTTTACTGGTCTACGGTGGGACCCATCTAATTCATTCCCTGTCAATTCCTTTACCCCATAGGTAAAAATTAATTTGTTAAAAAATACTGCTCTCTTATGCCCAACCAGCTTCGCATTTGCAAGTTTTGTTTCATATCTCATATGATATTACATTTGTTACAGACAACTTTTGATTTACCTAATGGTAGCAAAAATTGAAGATAAAACTGATTTTCCCCCTAAGTGAACTCTTCCCTATATCCTATGCTGTGTTGGCGTGGGTATCTAGGCAGGTATATAAAGCCCACTTAACCCAGGTATTTTTAAAGGAAAACCTCCCTCATCCTAACCTCCATCAGTAATTCTGTGAGAACTCAGGCAGCGTGATCAGGCCAAACTCATGTGGGGGATGAGGCGGCAGGAGCGGACCGAGTCGCTGAGCCCCATCCACCGCTGGTGGTCCGGGTAGTCGCCGCGCCGCAGGAGGTACTGGCGGCCCTGGTAGCTGGGCTGCTCATACAGCATCCAGCAGCCGCTGTCCACGCGGATGGAGTTGCAGCGGCTGAAGTAGGGCTGCAGGTTGGGGCAGTCGCTGCTGCATTCCTCGTGATGGCCCTGGAAGCCCCGGTCCTCGCAGAAGATGATCTGTAAAGAAAGAATAATTCCGAATTAAATCATTTGCTCCCAATAGATCGTCTATAGAAGCATTTTCTTTTCTTTTTATTTAACTTGTGTTCCGCTCACCTTCCCCATGACTGGTTGACACGGATGAAGCGAGTTCAGTGGATGAAGCTTGCAGTGCAGCTGGTCTGTATAGCAAGATGGCTGCTGTGTCGGCAAGAACAACACAAAAGGGGCCCCCCGGGGTGAGTAAGGGGATTTCGTGGAATTCCTTTTCCATGCTGCATTCAGAGGGCAATGCCTGCCGAGTTTGCCCTCATTCTCTGGTATATTTGAATGCTGCCCTGTGCGCATCCTAAATGAGTCCCTATAGTTGCTTTTATTTGGGTTCTTAATGTTTTCTAAATTGATAAGCACATCAGCCTGAACTTTTGACCTGAAAAGCATGTCTCCACACATATGATTCCATTATGCCCCATGGATTTTCTGGGGGAAAATCTATGCCTTTATAGAAGTGCCTCAACGTTCCAGAGAGGCTGTTGGAAAGTAGAATGNAGGAGGGAATTTTCGTGTTCTCTTTTTCTCTTTGCTATCTAGTCCATGAGGCTCATTGTGGGTTTTGGTCTCATTCTCTCTGGAATATTCTGGTTGATGCTATTGGACTGTTTGAAAGAAAACGGTCATTTGGGACATTGTCTATTTAATAATAGAAGTAGAGCTTCAGCCATTTCACATATAGTCTACACTTTTATTTGTATAGGTTGGGGGGAAAGTGTAAGTGGGGGAGCAAAAAAGGCAGGGTCTTACTATAGCAAATATAATCTGTAAGGACTATCATATTACTTATGTGCCACAATACTGAATGAATACTAATTGTTTGTAGAAAAAAATGACCTTGACTGAATGTTGAACGTTTTTAATTAGTCCTTTATAAGAGAATATCCTCAGTACAGGGTGTAAGAAATTGGAATGTTTACCATGGGAGTTCAAACTTTCAGTATGATAAACAAAACAAAAACACAGCAAGCCCAGATCTTCAGTATTGGGTTTGATTTTGATTCTGTTGCAGTCATGCCTGAAGACTAGATATTTTATCTTGCTTAATTGTGATTCAAAAGGAAGCATAGTTTTAAGATGCTTCATCTCAGAAAGCAGAACAAAAATGGAAGTTTCTAAGTTTAAGGAAATAAGAAACAGTAATACATTTACAACACACAAACAAGTGACCTCTTAGGTTATTATAAAATAAAACCAAATTCCCCAGAAATCCTTTCTGATAGGATATAGATACACCTTTGTTCTCAAGAGTACACCAAGTTTTTGATTCAGAGGAAATTAATTACATGAAGACAAAGAGGAGCTCTACCTGGAATGGTATAGGGAGAGAGGGCAAGAAACATCTAGAAGCCAGGACTCTAGGAAGACTGTAGAAAGTGTTTATCAGCTTGGAAGTGAATGGCTTGATGGACTGGAAAGAGCACTGGAGTGGAAGATGATCTATGCCTTCAGCCTCTTTCACCCTCAGAGAATCACTCACAGCCCTGTGTTGTCTCATGGAAACATTTTGTCTTGGCTTTGGGTCGTAAATCTTTGTAAGTCAATATTTGTGAATTAAATATCAGCTATATAATTGATGATTTTCAGTTCTTGTTATTCACTATGTAAAGGCATGTCTTTCCAAAGTTACTTATATTTACATAATGAAAAGTAAGCAGCCAGAATCTAAAGAATAAAAAACCATCATTTTCACTAAAAAATTTAAAACACAGGGCCAGCCGAGTGGCTCAGTTGGTTAAGAGCTCGCTCAGGAATGTCAGTTCTGAGCAACAGCGGTTTGAGTCCTGGCCTGAGCTGAGCTGCCGCTGAGCTACCAACAGGTGGCAGGATGGCTCAGCTAAAAAAAAATTTTAAATATAAGAAAAAATTTTAAATAAATGTAAAAAGACCATCATTCTATTCAGAGCTGTTTATGTGGGGAGAGTGTTGATGGATGAAAACTGTAAAATATAAGAGAGAACCCAATGCAAAACATCCCAGAGAGCACGAGTTTGTGGGGACTACAACCTCAGCTGACATGTGGTTACAACTGAAATTTAGGACAAGCCTGGAAGGCCAAAACAAAGGGACTTTGGGCTTAACTTTTTCATTAACTAGGGAGAGAGGAAGTTTTATTTCAGCCTGGAGGAAGAAACTGGGAAAAACTCCCACACTTCTCATAGAACCGAAAAGTGAATGGCTTGGGCCAAAATGTGATTTGATTTCAATGCTTTATGGAAAATTCTAGAAGTGACAAATGTGTGTCAGAGCTAAGCCCCAAGTTAGTGTGTTAAGTAAACAGAAGTTAGGACCTGCTAATTCTTACTTCTGTAGCACAGAAGCAGAGCTCCACACACGTTGCCTGGAATGACGGATGGGGACTGTCTTTGAAGGGAGAACAAGAGATGAGGAACAGGGGCGGCCGGGTGGCTCAGTTGGTTAGAGCGCATCCTCTGAACAACAGGATTGCCGGTTCAATTTCCTCATGAGCCAGTGAGCTGCGCCCTCCTTAACTAGATTGAAGACAACAACTTGAGCTGAGCTGCCGCTGAGATGCCGGTGGGCAGCCCGATGGCTCAGTTGGTTAGAGCGCAGCAACTGGACTTGGAGCTGAGCTGCGCCACCCACAACTAGATTGAAGGACAGCAACTTGACTTGGAGCGATGGGTCCTGGAAAAACACACTGTTACCCAATTAAAATTAAAAGAAAAAGAAAAAGAGATGAGGAGCAGACACCCTATTGTCCTGAGCTGTAGTCCAGGATGTAACCCTCTGTTTTTTCATGATGCTTCAAAATCCTATTCCAGAGTTACTTCACAAATTATTCCTCCATAGAACTCCCCACATTAGGGCTAGCATAGCAGTTATGAACATTAGACAAACTTGAGCTACAGTCTCATCCTTGCCTCTTATTAGCTGTGGGACCCTGGGTATGTTATTTAAGTTAAATTAACCTTAGGGTTTTTTTCACAGGTATTGTAAATAATGGGTTTAATTTAGGGGCCGGCTGAGTGGCTCAGTTGTTTAAGAGCTCACGCAAGAGTGCGAGCTCTGAACAACAGCAGTTCGATTCCTGGCCCAAGCTGAGTTGCTGCTGAGTTGCCACTGAGCTGCCAACAGGTGGCAGGATACCTTAGCTAAAATAATAATAATAATAATAACAGGCTTAATTTGTTTAGTATATAAGCTGCTTGTATCAAGCTATATTTTTTCGCCTTCAAGGTAATGTTTCTTATATGTAAGCCAAGTCATTATGCTGTACACGTAAAACTTTTACAGTGCTGTATGTCAATTGTATCTCAATAAAACCAGAAAAAAATAATGTTTTTCATTAAGTACAGCTTTTACTATAAACTGTCCTACTCTTCTTTGTCACATGACATATTCATTTTAACTGAAGTGATATTACTCAAGTATCTTCATCCTTGTCTGCCACCACTATCATTAACAGTCATTAATCTTTATTATTCTCAGAACGCTTTACTAAAATAAAGGCACAAACTGATTGTAAAAAGTGATTGGAACCTGGTTTCTCAACATTTCTCTTTTGGAATTCTGTAGACGAAAAAACCCTTTCATGCTGTGTTGCAAGTTCACTATAATTTTGTGTGAGAAAAAGAAAGAGAGAAACTAACTCGTTTGCAAAACGTTTGGATCAATATTAGAATGTCTCTGCTCCTTAGAAGATTTATATGTGAGTCCCAAGCACTTTTAGCATAAGAAACAGCCAGGTTTTGTAGCTCAGGGTCATGGTTAAAATTTCTCCCAAAACATGGGAGGGACATTAGAGGACTCACTTTGCCTGTACCTTGAGACCAGTGGGCTAGAGAAAGGAGTAAAGGGGCAGAAAGGTAGGAGGTCAAGGGAAGTGATCGAAGGAGGAGTGAAAAGAAAGGAGGAGGAAGTGGTAGAGAAATGGTGACCAGCTTCTTTCTGGCCTCCAGTTCCCCAGCCAGGGACAAAGGCCAGAAGCGGCTGCTCCTGTGCAACTCTTTGTCGTGGCAAAGACAGATTTTTTTCCTATTCACAAGAAGGTATTCTCATTGGAGATGTTCTCCCAAAGCAGGAAGAAAAAGTGTCACAGAAAGGTTAGGTGTGCAAGGAAGTATTAAATGTGTATGTCATACCAACACAACACGCTTCTCTCCCCAAATGTTAAGGAATAAAAAACACATCTGGGGGCAGCCGGTTAGCTCAGTTAGTTAGCACGCAGTGCTCCTAACACCAAGGTTGATGGTTCGATCCCCACATGGGCCACTGAGATGTGCCCTCCACAACTAGATTGAAACAATTACCTGACTTGGAGCTGATGGGTCCTGGAAAAACACACTATTCCCCAATTTAAAAAAAAAACCAAAACAAAAAACTCTCTTACCTGGATATTCTAAGAAAAAGTACTTAAACACACACACACACACACACACACACACACACATCTGATGAGAGATATGCAAATAAATATTATTCTATTTATTTGCCCTAGAAGTTTGTCACGGGATGTCTTTAAAGTTCTAAGTAAAAGTACTCAACAAACAAAAGTGATTATATATGTATTATTTAGTACTTGGGTAGTACTTGACTCTAAAAAAAGTCATTACATACTTACTATTAAGTGTTAACAGGTAGCGTTATTTCTGGGTAGAGCTCTGGGTGGCAGGGGAAATGCCTTTAATTTGTTTTGTTTTTTCATTCCCAGTGCTACATACGGCAGGCCTGTGGCAGGTGCCCAATAAATAGTGAAGATCCTAACTCAAGAAGTTAGGATCTCTGGTGGCTAATAATTGGTCAGAGTCTATTAAAATAAAGAAAAAANGCTCTCGTAGCAACGGCCCTGGAAGCCCCGGTCCTCGTAGAAGGTGATCTGCAAATGGAAAATGTGGGAGCATGAACCTATTTGCCTCAGGTGAAGATGCTACGACAGGGCAAAGGTGGAGCCTCAGGTTCCCAGCACTTACCTTTCCCATTTTGGATAGGGCGCGCAGGAGGTGTTCGCTCGGGCTTTCTGGGACTAGGAGGACGGCCACTGTATATATAGCTGCCCTGACTGCTGCCTCCGCAGGAAATCACACAACAGGGGCCCATTTCGGTGCGTAGGGGATTTGCAAACTCCCGCTCCCCCTCCCCCCTGGTCATTGGGGTTAGCTGAATGGTTTACTCTCATTCTTTCTGGTAGGTTCGGGTTTTCTAACTCACTAAAGCTGTTGTTGCCACCCAAATGAAAAGAGTCTTTACTCTTTTAGTTGAGCAAAAGGATGAGCGAAATTCTATTATCCACATGCTTTTATTTTATAGCCTACTTTGCTTAATTGACTCTTCAGAGGTAAACTGAGCAACGTGTTCTGCTCAGGGACCGGTGTTTCGGTGTTTTGTTTTGTTTTAAGGAAGAAAATTTCTTAAAAACCAGTATTTAAACAATAAGGAATCTTAAGGAAGAGGGGATCAAGTGAGGTGATCTGTGAAAGTGCTTTGAAGAGCATAAAGCTTGGTTCAAATTCAAGATTCTGTGATTATCATTGTTATTTGGAGGCTTACCTTGAGAAAAACTGATACTTGACTGGACATTCGTAGGCTCCTGAAGGCTGCAAATTTCTCCTTGTTCCTTTCTGTCCCTGGGCCTTACAGCAAAGGGTTGGCACCTAATAGGCCCTTGATACTTGGCTTTGACCTTAAAGAAAGCAGATAGTGGTGGCCTTCCTCCCTTTCTCACATCATCTTGGGAGCCTAAATGCTTCCTTCTGCTGGTGGCTGCCCAGAGTTCTGCCTGCTGTTTGGTGTTCCTGTCCTTCAAATGTTTTAAGTTCTTTCTTTCCTCTTCACCATTACAACCTCTTGCTCCCTTGATACAGGAGATTTGAGTTAGTGTAAGGTGTAATGTATAAAGCCTCAAAATACCACAGCTGCCTATTTCCTCAGACAGTTAAGATGCTGGACAGCACCCAGGCCAGCCAACAGAGCCTCTTGATATTATGGCTTTCACCTCTGAGGTTCCCTGAGACGTTTTTAAGGGGCTCATAAGGTCAAAACAGTTTTCAAAACAATACCAAGATGTTATTTGCTTATTTCACCCTTATTCTTTTACAAGTGTAGCGTGGAGTTCTTTTTCAGAGGCTGTTGACATTAAAGAAATTTGTAAAAATGTAAAACAATAAAATAGTCTTTTCATTAATTGTTTTTGTTTTAGAAAATATGGTTATTATTCATAAACATATGTTATTTATGTGAACATGCAATAGGTTTAAGGTCTAAGGCCCTTCCTACCAAAGGGAAAACCACAGTGGGTAGAGAGGGTCCCTCTATTGGAATAGAACCAACAGAGTATCCAGAAGATACCCAGGCCTTGGCATGACTCTCCGTGGGATGATAAAGAGTATGGGCTGCTTATAGGCTGGCTCCGGTCTACTTCACAACGAATGCCGTGTGACGTTGTACATTTCATCCCAGACTCTTGCAAAACTAGTGGCAGCACTAAAGGAACCCCGACGCAAACAATTATATTAAGACATATTCAGGTTCAAGTAAAATACCTAGAAATAAAATAGTGGGTCAAGAGGTTGGTGAGAGAGTTAGCCTTGTCTGTTGGTTCCAAAGTCATGGGAAAATCTGGGCCTTGAGGTAGAGGCCTACACTCAAGTCCTCTCAGTGGTGTGGGTAGCTTCTGTTCCAGCATCAGGGACCTGTGCTAGGTTGGGTAGCGGGGTGGGTGGTGCTTTCAGGGCCTGCACCATTGCTTAGTGGAGGAACAAATGTTGCAAACTACCTGTGACCATCTATCCTGTCCCAAAGCATTGCTTTCACACTGCTTCCTCTAAAATTATTTGTCTTCACAGTACTACAAATACCATGAAATTGTTGAATAAGCACTACCTGTGAAGGACACATCCAGGGAGCAATGGCTACTCACATCCACACACACTTTTGCAGTTTCTGTTAATGCTTGTGTAATTTTTAGAAAGTCACTTAACTGCCTTAGGCGTCAGTTTAACTGCCTCAGGTCTCAGTTTTCTCATTTATAAAATCAGAGTGACAATGAAAACCAAATGAGATAATAAACTTGAAAGAATATGGTAAATTGTAAAGTAATACTAATGATAAAAATATATTATTCATATTTTAATAAATGCTGAAGATGATAATATTAATAGAATTCCTTGGTACATCAATCAAAAATAAATACACGTAAATGGAATCATATAATATGAGCTTTTATGTAACTGCCTTCTTTCATTTAGCATAGTGTTTTTAAGGTTCATCCATGTTGTAGCACTTCATTCCTTTTTGTGGCCAAATATTTCCTTGTATGGATATTTCACATTTCATTTATCCAAACATCTATTGATGGAATTGGGTTGTTTTCACCTTTTAACTATTGTTAATAGTGCTGCTATAAATACTCATCAATAAATTTTTGTTTGAACACTCTTTTTCAATTCTTTTCACTATATACCTAGGAGTAGAATTCATGTAATGAACTCTATGTTTACATATTGGAGGAACTACCAAATTGTTTTCCACAGATGCACCATTTTACATTTTCACCAGCAATTTATGAGAGTTGCAATTACTTCATATCTTTACCAACACTTGTTATTTTCTGTCCCGCCCCCCCCCCCGAATTATTGTAACCATCCTAGTGAGGATTAAGTGGTATTCTATTGTGGTTTTTATTTGAATTTCCCAAAGGACTAATAATGTTGAATATCTTTTCATTTGATTATTGGCCAATTGCTTATCTTCTTTGCAAAGTTGTACTCTCAAGTCCTTTGGCCATTTTTTTTTTTTAAGATTTTATTGGGGAATTGGGGGAGGGGAACAGCGTTGGGGAATCAGGGAGGGAGAACAGCGTTGGGGAATCAGGGAAGGGGAACAGACAAGTTGCTGTCCTTCTGTTCTTCAGCCTAGTTGTGGAGGATGTTGCTTCACTGGCCCATGTTGGTATTATCATTGCGCTCTTCCCGAGTGAAGCAGATCAGTTGCCAGCCTCTGGACGGCCGCTCACAGCGGCTCTTGGCAGCTCACACCAGCTGCCAGCCACTCACGCTGGCTTCTGGGCCACACACGGTAGCTTATGGCAGCCCACTGCAGCAGGGGCTGCAGCCTACACTGTTGCCAGCGACTCACAGCAGTCCAGCTCCAGGTCGAGCTGTTGTTCACCATCTTAGCTGTAGAGGGCAGTGTCACTGGCCCTCATATGGGATCCGAACTGGGGCCCTGCTGCTCAGAACTGGTGTCCCAAGCCAGCTGTTAACCAACGCGCCACTCTGCCAGCCCTTTTCGGGCATTTTTTAATTGCATTGTTTGTATTGTTAAATTGTAAGAGTTCTTTATGTATTCTGGATACTAGGCCCTTGTAAAAAATATGTTTTGTAAGCATTTGCTTTCATTCTGTGGACTGTCTTTTCACTTTATTGGTAATGTGTTTTGATGCATAAAAGGTTTTAATTTTAATGCAATCTAATTTATTTTGGTTACTTGTGCTTTTGGTGTCATATTTAAGAATTACTGCCTAATAAAAGTTCACAAAGATGTATGCCTAGATTTTCTTCTGTGACTTTTATAGTTTGAGGTCTTACATTTAGGTGTGTGATATATTTTGAGTTAGGGGTCCAATTTCTTTTGCATATAGATATCCAGTAGTCTGAGCACCGTTGTTGAAAAGCTATTTTCTCCCACTGAATGGTCTTAATACCCTTGTCAAAAATCACCTGAACATAGACACATGGGTTTATTTCTGGACTCTCAAGTCTATTACATTTATTTTTATGTCTACCCTATGCCAGTACTTCACTGTCTTGTTACTGCTGCTTTGTGGTAAGTTTTGAAATTGGGAAGTGTGAGTACTCCTACTTTGTTCTTCTTTCTCAATATTGTTTTGGCTATTCTGGGTCCCTTGCAATTCCAGGAATTTTGAAATAAGCTTATCAATTTCTACAAAGAAGTTAATTGGAACAGAGCACAATTTTTGCTTATGTAAATTTGGAAAGATATCCTAGAGGTATTCAGGATAACAAATATCAATACTTCACTCTGCACAATTGAGTTTTTGATAATTGAGTCTCAATAAAAATTCATGTTGGAGTCCAAAATAACGTTGACCAAATTGTACTATTGATTTGAGGGGACATTGAAGATAGATTCATTTCTTACATTTATATTTGTAAAATAAAGATAACAAAGTGTGTTCACAATCTTTCTTCATCTTTTCATTATAATTATCCTAGGATTTAGTGAGGCAGGAATTATCATCTGTAGTTTTCAATATGGTAATTTAGGCACAGAAAGGATAAGAACTTACTAGCTCAAAGAGATAAGCTAGTAAGTAGGGTAACAAAACATCCTGGTTTACCTGAGATTGAGGGGATTTCCGGGAGGTAGGATTCTCAGTGCTAAAACTGCAAGGGTCCTTGGAAAACTAGTCTGAGCAGTTCACTCTCCTAGTAAGTTGCAGAGGCAGGATAACAACTCGGGCCCTTTAACTCTTAGCTTAATCGTTTTTGGTTTTTGGGTTTTTTTTTTATAGCAGATCATCACATAAAAGTTTGAGACCTTCTCTGCTTTGAGATTTCTTTAAAAAACTTCTCTTCTAATACCTGAGACTTTAGCTGCACTAACTTCTCCAGCAATCCCTTGTCTTTGGTGTTCCAGCCCCAGCTGGTTCTATATTTTCTCCTTTATATCGTTTCTAATCATGTCTCATTATGTTTGTCTTTCCTCTCTCACTCAGATTGTTGGTCATAGAGGCAGAAACAGTGCCTGTCTCTCCTTCCCATGACATGAGG
>NW_017731540.1:360496-362972 GCF_001890085.2 Hipposideros armiger | reverse complement strand
GTTCCTTCCTTCCCAGGGTCTATTTTCCTTAGAAGTTTGTTTTTCTCAGAATTTTACTTCCTCACGAGTTTCTATTACAGGGTACAGCCGGATCTATTCTTCACTAATGACTAACTTATCCTAACTATGTTTCAATTTCTTCCGACAATGGCCAGAGCTGAGCTCCTGCCCTGGCACTTAAAGGATGTTTACTACTGAACAACTGTTTCAAACACTACTGGCTAAACAGGATCTTAAGAATTATAAGGTGCATAACTTGTCTATCACTAAGAATCTATCACTAAGAAACTAACAGTAAAACAGAATTATCGTAATTTGTCCAATCCTCACTTATTTGGTTAAAGTAAATAAAACAATCAATATAAGAAGGGGTGTCAGATCTTTATCCTACTGGGGGACATCCAAAGGGGAATTAAAAATTTTTTAAGATATAAAGCAGTATCTGTTTCTCAGCCAGAGCTTCAGGATTTGTCACAATAGCAGTGTGATAGGCCATGTCAGACACTGAGGTGCAGCTGGCTCCCAACAGTGGGGTGCCTAGCCCATCATTCCATGTGGGAGTCAAACCGGCAACCTTCTTGTTAAGAGCATGCACTGTCACCAGCTCAGCCATCTGGCAGCCTGTTGGCAGTTCAGCAGCAGGTTAGCTCAGGCGCAGCTCACTGGTCCATGAGAATCGAACTGGCAACCCTGTTGCTCAGAGCTCGCACTCTAACCAACTGAGCCACTCAGCCGGCCCTGGTTTCAATTCTTAAATCTGCTTGTCACATCACATAATTTGGTGTCACCAGAATGCAGAAAGAGAAACTCCACATGGTTAAAAAACATTAAGCAACATATTGGTGAGGACCATGTCCCATGAAATCCTAATTAATGAGTTGTCTGTGATACTTGTATGAAACTAGTTGACAATGACTCCTGGAAAATAAAAAGCCACAAGCTGAAACAAATTGTTAGTTTCTAAATCAGCATGATGACACACTAATGAACACTACAGATAATGCATTGAAAACAATCACCAATGCAGTTAGAATAGTTAGACCCATATTGTTCTCCCATAGTCTGTTGGTGTTTTTTTATTACTAAAACAGAGTGACCTAGATAGATTTTTTAGTTTACTTAAGAAGGTGATTTTTATTTAAAAATTAGGGATCAGCCAGGTGCTAATTTAATTTTAGAGGCTATGTTGTGATTTCTTGTACCCTAAAAACAATTTGTTGTCCTTAAGTAAGAAAAAAATAGAGGTTACAGTTTTTCATGATCCTGCTCACATTTTTTTTTTTAAATTCTTGAAAGTCCGGCATTGTTATCCTTACTGTGAACACTACTCCTGAGTTGGAACAAACTGACTTTTATATAAACAGGAAGTTGTGGTCACGGATCAATGATGCTTTCGCAGCAGTTGGTTGAAGCAAGGCTCTCATACGGAATTAGGCGGCAGGAGCGGACAGAGTCGCTGAGGCCCATCCACTGCTGGTAGCCGGGCTAGTCGCCGCGCCGCAGGAGGTACTGGTGGTCCTGGAAATGGGGACGCTCATACAGCATCCAGCAGCCGCTGTCCACTCGGATGGAGTTGCAGCGGCTGACGTAGGGCTGGATGTTGGAGTGGTCGCAGCTGCACTCGTAGCAACGGCCCTGGAAGCCGCGGTCCTGGTAGAAGGTGATCTGTAGTAGAACACAAGGTGACAGAACGCAGTCTACTGGGAGGTACATCCCCAGACATAGCAGACACTCAATAGACATGGTATGCCACCAGGGTTGTTGGCTCACCTTTCCCATGGTTGTTGATAGCGGATGGTCAGCATCCAGTGTGATGGGGAAAAGAGTGGCAGCTGGTATACATAGCAGGACAGCTGCTGTATTGGCAAAAACAACATAAAAGGGGCCTGGGAATAGTGCATGAGGGGATTTCTATGTTCTCTGTTTTTTTTTCATTTGGGACCATGGATCGGGGGGCTCTCATTCTCGCTGGCATTTTCAACTTGTCCTCACTAGCTCCAGTGAAAGGAATTGAAGTCAGCAGAGCTTTTATGACCTTGGAGACAAAGGGCGCTCTTCTCATCCTATGCAGCTCTCCCGAAATGCATTACATGCCCAGCATTGTGTAGTCTTTGCTTATGGCAACTGCTGAGATGAAGGTGGTTCCATCTGGGTTTACTTGTGATTATCCTATATGAATTCAGAAGGACTCATACAGGATTATCCTATATGAATTGAAGTGCTAAGGGCAACAAAATATCCTCTAACTGAAAAACAATTACATTTCCTAAATTATCTCATCAGTATGATATGGTTTGTGTTTTTTTTAAAGATTTTTATTGGGGAATTGGGAGGATGGGAACAGACAAGTTGCTGTTGTTTTTGTTCTTAAGTCTAGTTGTGGAAGATGTTGCTTCACTGGCCCAAGTTGACACCATCATTGTGCTCTTCCTGGGCGAGGCAGATCAGTCGCTGGCTTCTGGACGGCCGCTCACTG
>NW_017731540.1:338299-360326 GCF_001890085.2 Hipposideros armiger | reverse complement strand
TATGTGGGATCTGAACTGGGGCCTCTGGCGTCCCAAGCCAGTTCTTAACCATCGCACCAACCATATCAGGGCAGGCCACTCGGCCTGCCCTGATATGGTTTTGATAACAATATTTTGCACATGTTTATGTAGAAAAAAAGATTAGAACATTGTAAACACCAAAGTGTCAGTCATGATTATGAATAAATGGCAAAATTATAGGTCCTAGTTTTATGTTTTTACTTCTTTTTGTTGTTTTCTATTGACTTAATTTTGTATTATAAATGTATATTACTTTGATGAGTTGAAAAGATAAAATCAATTTTTAAATGTATAACTTTGAGTTGATGGTGAGAAGCAGAAACTTTTGAAAACAGGCATATTTTGTCTTGTGATTAAACATTTCTTCTTGGGTTAAAATGAAGAAATCTCGCACAATTAGTATCATGATTTGCTTGAGTTTTCCCTCCCGGAAGTGTCACGGAACCCAGGTGACAGTCTGAAGAGCTTTCTCCATTGTTGCCAAACCATTGATTTAGAAGCACTCCTCAGATATGCATAGGTATATCTTTTGTCATCTTTTGTCATCCCATGTGTATGTAGAAAGACAAAATCCAGCACCTGTGTGCTTCAGGTGACCCGTGAAGGGATTCTGAAAGGATTTCCAGCTGCAGTTAGCAGTGTGTCCACCTAGCCATTTGTGAGAGTCCTCAAGCAGCATGCAAAGCAAATGTGCAGATGTTAAAAGGAGAGACAGCAATAGCCACAAAGAAAAAACGTGCCCCCACAACTAGCAGTACTACACAAACATAACTGGATGAAGTGCTCTGAGCCTGGCAGCGTACCCAGGGACCACAGGTCACTGATAGACTTCTCTGCTCCCGCCTAATGCTGCAGGCCTACTGGTAAACCTCCATTACAGCCATAACAGGACCAGTAT
The DNA here is from genome assembly GCF_001890085.2 of Hipposideros armiger. NCBI lineage: Eukaryota > Metazoa > Chordata > Mammalia > Chiroptera > Hipposideridae > Hipposideros > Hipposideros armiger. The sequence continues at coordinate 359,407 of NW_017731540.1, read as the reverse complement.
GGAAAAGGCCTCATTGGTCTCTCCAGCCACAACCCCACATCAGAATACACCACCATTTTCAGCAGAAGTCAACCAACCACACATGTGTTTTTACACACATTTAAAAAACAAACAAACAAAAAACTGTTATGCAGAAAGATGGCACATCAAAACCTTAAGAAAAGTATAATCTATATTCACGTTCATTTGGTCATATTGTTACTCACCTATTTACAAGCTAAGCCATACGCTGAATCAGCATTTTGGAAAGGTACTGAAAGATTAGAACATTTTCTTTTCCTCCCAGTCATGATAGTCTATTAAAAGAAAACCTACACTCATTTTTCTTATAATGATTTATTGAAACGTCTTTAAATGTTTACATATGAGAACATAACAAAGGCAGTCAATGACAGATTAATTTCATTTTGGAATGAAACTTTGGAAAACTGCCTTCTACTTCACCACTCTGCAATACAGTGCGAAATAAAATGTGCTGCAAAGTCAGTCTGCTCCGACATAGAAATTCTCAGTATTCTTAGAATTCTCCACACAATCATCTTCCACTCACAATGAAGTAGCGTAAGGTACACACATTTTTTTAACCCAAATGTAGCCATACAATGTGATTCTAAGAGAAGAAAGTTCAACATCCAAAGATAATACTTCAGTGCAGTTTGCATCAAAAGCTAACTGTGAAGAAAAATGTACTGGCAGGAGTTGCAGTTTTAAGATGATGTTTCTTTTCCTCTCCCAGAGACTTTATTATGAAGCCCCAGGGTGCAATTCCAAGTTTCTAAGTGACCTGCAGAATAAAAAGATGATTTTGGTATCAAGCACGTCAATTCAACACAGACACAACCATTAACTTTCAATCTATAGGGAGTTAAGGTCAAATATCAGGTACCAAGTTGTTGACAAAGATGGGTTAAAATGAACATAGGTACACAAGAATTTCCATGGAACTGTTCTGTGGTATTCGGAAATTGAGTTATATTTTTCAACTAAATAAAATATGTGATCCCACACTGGATCCTGTACAGAAGGAAAAAAAAAATTTAAGGACATTCTTGGGTCCTTAAAAATTTGTATATAGACAATAGATTAGATAAAACTGTCAAAGTTAGATTTTCTAAAGTTGATAACTATACTGTGGTAATTTAAGAAAATGACTTTGTTCTTAGGAAGTACACACTGAAGTATATGGGGGTAAAATGATATGGTAATATAACTACAGATGGCTCTGAAAAAAAATATATATCTATATGCAGAGAGAAAGAAAGATGCAGGGACAGAGGGAGGGGGCAGAGAGAAAAAATGATATACCTAATGGAGCAACATGTTAACGATTGGTGAATCTGAGTAAAAGTGTATGAGAATTCTTTGTACTATTCTTGCAACTTTTCTCTAAGCTTGAAATTATTTCCAAATAAAAGAAAATAATAAAAGTAATGCTTCCTTTGATAACTATACCCAAAGCAAATCATTTATTTGCCCCTTGGCAGTTGTGTGTTACCTTTGCGGCATATTATTTTGAATTTCTTGTATATTGCTGTGAACTTTTACTTAAATTGCCCTCTTTCCATTTCTGGTAGAGGGGTGTTGAAGCATCCAAGTAGAATAGTGAAGTCATCTGCTTCTTGTAGTTCTATGAGTTTTGTACCTCACGTAGTTTGATGCTCTGTTGTTCAGTGCATACATGTAAAGGATTGGTATGTCTTCCTGGAGAATTGACCTTATCATCATGCAACTCCCTGTCTATTCCAAATTAATTTCCTAGTAGTCTGCCCAATATTGACACTGTCCTAGGATATGGTATTGCTCATACCCATTTTGACTGATAAATGTGCTACTAATACTAATACGGTATAAAAGAAATATTTAAAACTGTTTGCCAGAATACCTGGATTTTGAAAAAGTAGTTTCTTCTTTTCTCTTACTTTATGAAGAAATGCAGTGCCTGGAAATAAATAGAAAATTCTGAATAAGGCATTGTTTCATCTTGAGGTTAAAAAATTATTTATCAGTGAAAACACATGATGTAATAACCATAAGTCATAAAGGAAAAGACTAAGACGCTCAAGTATAAAAAATGAAAAATTTCTTCAAATAATGAACTGTGAAACCATATTTTTATACATTTAACAAAATATTTGTCTCTTAATAAAAATATTTATTTCTTTAATTTATTTCTTGGTTATTTCTAACAAATCAGTAAGACATACATGTATGCATATTTCTGTATACATGTATAGCAATATTTGAATATCACAAGAAATAGTAACAATGGTTATTTCTGAGGAGTATAAAAGGCATGTGGGAAAAGGGATTCTTTTACTTTTCATGTATAATGTCTGTATTGTTTGAAATTTTTACTCTAACCATGTACATACTTAATTGAACCCACAGAATAACAGCTGATTAACTTATGAATAGCATATCTCAAATGTTAAAAGATAATAATGGTTAATATTTATTTAGGGTTTACTCTGCGCAAGCCACTATTCTAACCTCTTAACATGCATAATTTCAGTTCATCAGCCCAACAACCTTATGAGAGGGGTGCCATTAGTCTTCCCATTTTGCAGAAGAGGAAACTAAGGAACAGAGAGGTTAAGTAACTTGCCTGAAGTCACACAGATGGTAAATAGTGGGCTTTAGATTCAAACCCAGAGCATCCAACTCTAAAGGCTAGACTTTTAACTACCATATAAGTAAAACACTCCCAAAACATCTGGTATCAGTTTGGTCCACTTTATGTTTTTAGACCTACTCTGTTCTTGGGCTGTGTGTCCAAAGATAAATTTTTTTGATGATTTCTGTTCTGTGGAATTTCCTTCCCTTGCAGAGCTGCTGGTGGCATTTTTATTCGTTGCTCCTCTTCTTAACTTGACACCTAGAGATAGATGTAAATAGTAACCATATCTGTAAAAAATTTATTTTTAAAAATGGGTCCACCCACAGTATTTAATCGTTCCCTCCCAGAGTGCTTTGCTCCCATCACCGAAGGGTCTGAGAAATAAGACTTCCCTGATTTCGATAATGGAGGGAGGTCAAGTCATAGATGCTTCTGGGCCTTTTTAATTCAACCAGACAGAGAGATCCAATTACGATAACATCGACCTCACTTTGTGAATTTCCCTCTCAGTGTCACTTAAATTTCGCTAAGCAGACCGGAGGAGAACAGGCTTACCCTGTTTGCGGGCATATTCTGCTGCTTTGGGTGCTGTTAACATGGCAAAAGGATGCAAGGAGAGGCGGAAAGGTGGAGCATGGGGAACCTGAAAGGACACAAGTGCTACTTTTAAAAGCTGCACACACTCTGTGCTGTTAACACCTGCTAGCTAAGATTCTTGGCCTGCTGACCCAGCACATAATTCTTGGACCTCACTAACAGTCCACTGGTGAAGCTCATGTTTCATTCGTCATGCACATTCACACACAGCCTTCTATGTCCTCCCTCGGTTCTCTTTGCCTAGAACGCCATTTCACACACTGGGGCTCTTCAGATAGTTCCCTTTACCTAGAATAGCGATTTCCTTCTCTTTTGCCTGGAGGCTCTTACTTTTCCTAGAGACTCCTATTTTTCCTTTGAGATGTAGCTCAAACATCACCTTTTCTGAGAAACTTGCCCTGATGTCTCACAGCCTCGACTACCCCATGCTGGCCGCCTGCCCCCCACCCGACCCCAAGACAGAATGATTGACTCACTCATCTGTGAATTCAAAGCATATTGCCACATAGAACAAACCCAGTGTGTTATATTAATAGTTAGTTATAACCCACTGTCTACTGCACTATACTGGAAACTCCCTCAAGGCGAGGACTGCTTCTTCATTCATTCATTCATTCATTCAACAAATTTTCAGTGAGCACCTACTATGGGCCAGGCTCTGTTTTAGGAGCTGTAGTTAGCAAGACAGACAAAGTTCCTGCCTTTCTAGGGCTGAGTGAGGAGAGACAAACAATAAACTAACTATTAGACAACCAGGGCAATTATACATTGTGATAAGTTTAATAAACTAAACAGATGATGTGCTAGGGAGTTCCTGGGAAGCCACCATTTCAGACAGAATGGACAGAGAAAGCTCTAGCAGGAGGCCATGTTTCAGCTGAGAGTTGCAGGACGAGGAGGGGCCAGCCGTGGGAAGAGCTGCAGTGCTCCAGGCAAAGGGAATGAGAAGGCCTTCTTGGAATAAGCTTGCGCTCTCAGACACAGAAAGGAAGCCAGTGTGGCTATAGCATCGTGAGAAAGGGGGAAATTGTAGACGAGGCTGAAGAGGGACGAAGGACCCAGATCACATGGGTTCTTGTTGGTCATGGAATGGAGCTGTACATTGAAATTGATTCCAGGGAGCAATGGAAGGCCTTGCAATATTTTTAAGCAGTATTGCTATAAGGTCTGATTTAGGTTTCAAATAAAAGACAAAACTGCTCTGTGAAGAATGGATTGGAGTATGGAAGGAGGGAGGCTGGTTAGTTAATTTAACCTTTTATCTCCACTGCCTTAGTGCCTAGCACGTAGTAGGCACTCAAATATTATGGACTAGTTGAATAACTATGATTCTAGTAAAGGCAACAGTGATTAACAGCATGGACTTTGGTGTCAACCTGGCTGTATTTGAATGCAGGCTTCACCATCTATAAAACGTGTGAGCTTGGGCACATCGTTTAACTTCTCGGTGACTGTTTCTTCATGTGATAATAGTAATACCAGTGCCTACCTTATAGAATTGTGGTAGGGATTAAAGAGTTAGCATATGTAAAGAATTTAGGAAGTTTGGCACATAGTACAATATAGTAGCTTTAAATTTAATGATAATAATAATTATTATTATTGATACCTATCATCATCATTTTTCTCCCTGACTGAATTCTCTCTATTGCACAGAGTTACCCATGGGGGCAACTTGGCCACCATTTCCTTTATAGGATCCTGCCTCATCTACCAGATAATGGTTGAGTGAATTGCTGACAAATAACTAATCGGAGCCAGGAGGCCTAAAATAATTAACGTCTCACTGCAAGCTCAACAATTTTCTGCTTTCTCACTGATAGAGATTCAGGTTTTATATTTACAGAATTCTTATTTCTAAAGAGTAAGAGTTGATTACACAATTCTCTTTATGTAAGCATTTCATCAGTAGGACACTGTTATATGATGTTTAACTGAGGCAAACACCAAAAGACAATGACAACAAAACAAATACTTATTTTTAGATTTCCAGGTCAGTAGAAAATTTTCTACTCTAGTTTTATCACCCAAAGCTCTTAATGATCACACTCTTAATGATCAAGTCCCTACATAATTGGTATCCCTTTGAAGTAGAAATTTGTATTTCCACAGGAATCTGAGCTCAAAGATAATTGTGTGGTTCACATATAGGTGGGGTATTGGGGGGGGGCTCTTTTATTTTTTTTTTTTTTTTTTAAAGAAAGGGACTATATTTAAATATTATTTTGTAATTGTAACAGGCATGACTGAGCAGAGACGTGGAAGACGCCTGCGTTCCTAACTATTTTGTGGAACTGTGGTGCCAGCCCTGGTCTGCCTACCTCCAGAATGCTTTTATGTGAAAAGTAAACATCTGGTTTTTTTTTATTGTTTTTTTTTTTTTATTGGGGAATTGGGGGGATGGGAACAGTGCTGGGGAATTGGGGGAAGGGGAACAGACAAGTTGCTGTCGTTTTTTTTTTTTTTTTTTTTTTTTGTTCTTCAATCTAGTTGTGGAGGACGTTGCTTCACTGGCCCAAGTTGGCACCATCATTGCGCTCTTCCCGGGCAAGGCAGATCAGTCGCTGGCTTCTGGACGGCCGCTCACTGCGGCTGCTGGCCGCTCACGCTGGCTGCTGGCTACATACGGTAGCCCATGGCAACCCACTGCCACAGGGACTGCAGCCTACGCCGTCGCCGGCGACTCATGGCAGCCCAGCTCCAGGTTGAGCTGTTGTTCAGCATCTTAGCTGTAGAGGGCAGTGTCACTGGCCCTCATATGTGGGATCCGAACCGGGGCCCTCTGGCATCCCAAGCGAGTTCTTAACCATCACGCCACTCGGCTGGCCCAGTAAACATCTGTTTTTCACTATGACTATGGGTTTTCGGTTGTATCGTACAGAAAACATGTATAAAACAATAAATGAGGATGTGTTTGTTCTCTCAATTGATAGAATAGACAGTCATCTCAGCAGGGGCAGTTCTAAATTGACCTCAGTCTTTTTCTCAAATGGCAAAAATATTTATTGAGAGTTTACTTCATATTCAGCATTGTAAAGAAGTACCTAAGCATAAACTATGGCCTCTAACCTCAAGAAGCATGTCATCTATTCAGAAAGTTGACCCTAAAGCACAGAAAACAATTGAAAGGCCTTATATAAGTGTGAGGGCAATTATGGCTATGATAATACCCCTTTAAGATAATGTACGCCAGGTTCAAGAGAAAGAGAATTGGCTCATATGGGTTTTTTTTGTTGTTTTTTTTTAGTGGTTAGATATTTATATAACTTGCTAAATGGGTCCCCTCAGTAAGTCTAGTTATATGTCATTCTTAATGCACTTCTGCACTTAGAATATAAAAGCTTTCCATGTTCTAGTTTCTCTATTTATTGAAGATAGAACCCAATGATTTTTAAAGCAGTATTTTAAGCTGTACTGTTACAAGGTCTGATTTAGGTTTAAAATAAAAAATCAAAACTGCTTTGTGGAAATATTCTATGAGCCCTGATGATCTGACGACCCGCGCAAGAAGTTAATGTAGTTCCTGTGTGGTTTATATGAAAAAATTATTTAAAAGTAGGATGAAATTTAAATCCTACATCTAGAGTGAATCATAGCTTCTGTTTTCACTTTGCTACTTACTAATATCTTCACTGTGTCAATGTAAAAGTGTTGTTATGCTCATTTCTTGATTCGAGTACTTATTGAGTGCCAAATTATGTCCAAAGCACATTCAACAACAATTTCTTGCAACTGGAAGGGGGAGAAGAAGAAGATGTCATGTGTAAAGTCTTCCTTTTCGTTTCCCCCTCTTTCTCCATTAAATGGAACTGAAGAATATTTTTATTGCTTGCTTTATTTGTTGAAGGAAGACTTTTGCTCTTTTTTCCTTCAGTTTAAAATTCAGTAAGACAGTTCAGATAAATAGGTGTAAGAACCTAGGTGTAAATAGCTCCCACTTGCGTGAGGTCCTTAGTTGATTTCTTCTTTGGATCCAAGGTCCTCAGCAGAAACATGGCTCCTTATCAGGAGTAAAACCTGAAGAATTTTACTGATAGAATTAGTGAACAATACTTGGCCCATGATGCCTTTCTGTCACCAGGTGGCAGCAAAGAGTTCTGAAGAAAGCCATTGAGCCTATACACAGTACCCATATTGTATCATGTGGCCAACTCTAGTGGCTGGAAATTCTACATAATCTGATTAGTATTCAACAGGGCTTTAAGGTCTTGTTTGGGAAGGATTTTAGCTGTTGCTTAGGAGACATTTTAGCCAAAGGAATCAAAGGTCAATCAAATATATGCAGCAATTAGAGAAGAACTTTTGGCAATGACTATTTTTTTTTTTTGAGCAACCCATCTCCTAGTTAAAAATTTTGAAAGTGTTACGCCCCAAAGACAGTTTTAAAATAGCTCTTCTAATTTGCAATCTTTGCAATGCCACATGAGAGGTTCTGCTAATTCCTTATTTAAGATGTGGAGGAGATCCCTGAGGGGAGCAGAGGCGTGGCCACAAGAGAAAACCCTGAGCAGGGAGGAACTTGGGAGGCCCACAGGGGTAGATGATCCTCAGGCTCTTGTGTTTGTAGCTCAAATCATATCTAACCCTTTGTGATATTTCATTATCTAAAATACACAAAGTTTACATTATATTAATAATACACATGGATGCTTGATGAGCTGTTTAATTTTTGAATATTTAGTTCAGTGGTTCTCAGCCAGCTGTGATTTTGCCTCTTAGAGGATATTTGGCAAAGTCTAGAGACATTTTTGGCTGTCATGACTGAGGGGAAGCTACTGGCATCTAATGGGCACAGATTTACCCAGAGATGCTGCTAAACACCCCACAAGGCACAGGCCAGCCTGACTCCACCCCCTACACACATACAACAAAGGATTATGTGGTCTAAAATGTTGAGAAACCCTGATTTAGTGGAACATAGAGGAAATCAGATACCCAGCCCCTGAATACCAGAACCTTAACTATATTTTGAGGTATTTTGAGGTTACCACTAAGGGCTTTACTGGTACTAAGTCACTTCCTTGGTCACAACAACCCCATCTTCTTGTCCCTCTTTTTGCAAATGAGATGGAGACCGACAGATCTGAGAAGGCTTGTCCAGGGTTATTCTGCTGAGTATGTAGCTGAGGGCGCTGGGGTTCAAACCCCAGCAGCTTGGCTTTAGAATCCTCGTGCTTAACCATTATACAAAGTGTCTTTCACATACAAATCAATAAATGAGCCAACATTCATCCACTGCATCAATAAACAAACAGAGACCTTTGAAGGAAAGTCGCTTCTATGAGTATATTATCTATTTCCCTTCAGCGCTGGTCATTATGTAGTCTGTGTGCACATCTGGGCTTTTTATTATCGGTCACTGATGGTGAGGATAGAGGCTGAGTATAACTGAACAGAGAAGGTGCTGAGTAAAGGCTCTTTAATGAATAAGTGAGTGATCAGGTTGGCTGGCCCACCTCTAAACATTGTGGCTTCCTGTTCTGGCTCCTTTAAATGAACCTGGCTCATCCGAGCTACTCAGACACCCATGTTTGCAAACCTTTTTGATTGATATCCCAGCCACTGGAGGGGTTCACAGCGCCACCCCCTTCAGAATGTCATTGTCTTTATTTGCCCTCTGGCCATATGAGTCAAGACCAATAGATCCTAGTGCCTGACTGAAGCCTGACCTAGGCCTCCCCGAGGCACCGGAAGATGAAGGGAGAACACAGTGACCAGTAACAGAGGTGCTTGGAGATCAGATATTTATGTGTATGTATTGGGGGTTGGGAGGGAGAAAAAGAAGAGGACAGCCTGAAAGGAAGAAACCTGCAGAAAAAACAAGCAGGAATGTAGCAGTATGGCTTGCTTGGATCTCCAAGAAACCCACAGAGCTGGGCTTTCTTTAAAAGCCAAGAGCAGCTTAGTCTCTGAACAGTATCAGGCCTGCAGTGGCCAAGGGGGAATGTCAGCCCCAATATAAGATATAGGAACGATGAGAAAAGCAATCTTGTCTGACTTGCTCACCATTATACATATTCCCTGCATCTACAGCTATAGTGAATGAATGAATGAATGAAGTTGAAACTAGAGTGATCAAGGGAACCCGAGTCTCAGGACTACAGCCAGGTTATATGTGAATTCAGAGAACAGGACAGTTTGTTTCAAAGTTGCAACTCTTAGTAAATATTTGACTCCTGAGCTGGACCTGATGGGCTCTTGACTTGATTCAGCCTCACTGTTTGCAGTATGGTCTACAGGTAAAAGAACAAGGGAGATGGGTGTTCCCATAGCCATAGCCCTGCCCCTGTTCTGGTCTCCCTTCCAAATCCAGTGGGGGCATGGAAAGCAACAGAAGGCCTGGGTGTGAGGGGGGTGGTTCTCCCTGCTCCTTTTCCTGGCTCCCTCCTGCTACACATCCCTGCCCAACCCATTCTCCGTTTTCTGTTCCTTCTTCTAGAGGCATCTAAAGGTAAAGGCATCAGTAGTTCACCTCTAAATAGCAGCCCATATTTAAATGTTTATTAAATGTTCACACATTCGTAAATAGCAGAAGCTGAACTGGCCATAAAGATCAGTATATGGAAGTCCAAAGAAGGAAGGGACTTAGGGTTCCGTAGTAGTGGACTCGGAACTCAGACGCAGGTGTCTGGGCTCCCACGTCATTGTTGCTTCCATTGCAGTGATTTCAAAGGAGTCTGATGGGAAGAGGAAATGTGGCAGCAGTGAACTAGATAATTTATCAAGCGAGTGAAAGTTGTAGACCTTGTCCTAGTTCTAGATGTCACGGTACATTGTACAAGAGGAGCGCTTGGACTTACCAGATCTACATTACAAAAAGTGTAAGTGAGAAACTCTGTTAATCAGAAACGGGGGCAGAATCTAGACTCCAAACCTGGTGCTCTCTTTGCTGCCTGTATTCAGCCTTACACAAAAAACGTTTGTTATTACGAATACAGTCCTCTATCTAAGGAAAGCATTTTACAAACATTTATTACCCAGGTAAGATATGATTACATCTGGTTTTGTACATCATTATTTAAAACTGTTATTTCATACCTGAAAATACAACCGCATAAATGTATCATCTAAAGAAATTCTCTCTAAAAGTCCCCCATATTGACAGTCTCAGGTCACTCCTTACCTTGTTAGCACGAGGATTGGCAGAAGAAGCAGCCCCATAAATATTAAAGACATCCTCAATTGGGAGGCTGTTCTGTTAAACAACAACAACAAAAAATGTATTATATCATTGCTTTCCTTTTATTACAAAGCAAAACTATTATAGCGTCAGTATGTCTTGTATGGTGCCTGAGTGGCATAGGCACTAAATAAATAACTTCTGAATAAATGGAAAACTCAGCATATCCAGATTCCAATTATTTATGTGTTTCGTTCTGTTTTTTTTGCCCCTTAAATAAATGTTTTCACACTACAATATAGGAGTCAAAGTCTTTTTATTATACCTTATAAAAAATGAAACATTTACTATTAATAAATCCTAAACATTTACAAACATTAGTTGAAAAAGAAAATAAATATGCATTAATAGTACATTGTGCACAGTAAATATAAAATCTCCACATATGCAAAGAGTGTTCTTTTCCTTACCATTAATATTCCAGCATAAGATGATAAGATCATTGCTTCCCTTTCTCTATGGTTTGGATATATGGGTCTGGCATGAAATGGCCTTTTCCTAAGAGGGAATATAAATAAATAAGAATGGAGGTTTCATTCTTATTGTTTTTGATACCTGCTGAGGTTGTGATAATAGTTCATGAATAATCTCCCATGTTCATGTGCTATGTACTTGTTTACAAAATCGATATGATTCATCTGCCATCAGTAAAGTACACATTTTGAATTTTGACTCTTCCAACAGTGGTGATGAATTTGCCCTCATCTATCCATGTGTTTGGCAATTATCAAACATTGTCAGACTGGTCACTATGGTGGACAGTTATGGTTTTGCCAACCAGGACTCTTTCCCTTCTTGTGGTAATTTGCTTGGGGGAAACTGCATTACCCCACTGTAAGCCTATGTGTTTCCAGGGAAGCTGACAACACCCCTAGATTCCAAAGATAGAAAACAACTGTGGACCTAGCTAGTCAGCGTATTCCATCCCCCACTCCACCACCACACAAGTCAGGGCAAACAAAGCCACTGAGACACAATTCTGTGATTAAAAAAAAAAAAAAATCCGTTCTCCCCTGAACTGAATGTTGCAATAAAGTGGACTCAGAAAGAATAGTGTCCACACAAAGGACATAGTGAAGAGGCAGGTTCTGATGACATGGTTTGAGTTTTGAATTAAGTCCTGCCTAACACAGACCGACCCATGGACTTTTCAAACACGGAGGCAATAAATCTCTATCTCCTTTTTTTTTTTCTTAAGTCTATTCAAACTGGATTTTCTGCTTCTTACAACTACATGCTAACTGATAACAACCATCAGGACCAGGTATGTGTTCTAAGGTCATGAAACAGAAAAACTAACAGGCCTTTGGAATAAGCTATTCAATTCTGGCCTCATTAGTTTCACGTTCTTACTAATTGAGTGAGTCTGCCTGGCCTACATGGAGAAAAGGCCAATAACCCCGGAAAGGAAATTATTCTGTGATTCAAACAGCTCAACTCAGGTACCTATGTGGTTAAATGCTTCAGAAGTTGTGTCTGATAGTCCTTATGGAAAGATGGCATCAGTTAACCACAGAACTGACCACCTTAAAAATCATGGCATGTACATAATAAAGCACAGTCATATCTCTAAGGCAGAAAAGATTCTATGTGAGAAAGATTTGCATCTGATAGAAACAATTAGCAGAGATGCATCATATGTAAACATGTATGTGAGTTCCCCAAGTTGACAACTGTAGGGTTTCTTCAGGTTTCTAGGTCGGGAGGGATACACCCCCTGCAGTGTTTTCAAATCAGAATGCCTCATGGTGGAAGACCCTACCTAGATAGAACTTCCTCTGTCATTGTTCATAGTCACAGATTAAAAAAACAAACGTATTTCAACTTACACTTTCTCCCACTCCAGCCAAGTGAGGTCTTCTGAGTGATTCAGCCATTGCAAAGCGACACTGATGGCCAAGTCATAGTGTGCCTGCAGCAGGAAGCACAGAGAACCAAGGAACTGGCTTACACGTTGGCCAGAGCACTTCTTGGGCCCAATGACAATGGCACTGCTAAGCCTAGCCTACTATTTTGTCATGTCCACAATGGTGACGATCGTCAGCTCTGTCCAGTAATCTGATTCTCAGACAGAAATCATTCAGGCATTACATTTACCTCCCACTAGAGCTATTGTTCTGCTTTGTGTGGACCAAAAAAGAAAGGATAGATTCTTAGAAAGAGTACTAAACTGGGAATCAGGGAATCTGGGCTCAAATCCAGGCACTGCCAGCAATTTGTGGTATATCCTTAGGTGAGCAATTGATGTTCTCTGGGCCCCTGTTTTCTTAATTTTTAAAATAGAAGAAGGTGAAGGTGGAGGAAGAGGGACCCAGAGAATGATTTCTAATTCTGTGAGTAGAATGACAGAAATGTGTTCCCACGGGCACAGGGGAAGTGGTGTGTCCACCTGGGGAATCCTGTGAGACTTCAGAGAGGAGGCCCTGGCAGAGCTGGGGCTTGAAGGATGAGGAGAATTTCTGTAGGTGGAGAAGGACTTCCAGGTGGAGGGGCCAGCGTGAGCAAAAGCTGAGGTAGAGCTGATTAAGTGACCTGCTGAGAGTCTCGTAGGCAGTAAAATGCTGAGGACCAATTCAAATGTCCATTCCTATCCTCACCCCAGGAAAGGGAAGGTCGGTTTCATTTTTGTATTTTAAGATGGGTTCTAAGGTTCTATCTAACACCAGCATTCTCTAAACAATGTAATTATTTCTATTTCTTCCAGGGACTGAACCAAACTGAAAAGTGAATCCAGAAAAGAAGAAGAAGAAGGAGAAGAAGAAGAAGGAGAAAGAGAAGTAGTGGAGGAGGAAGAAGAAGAAAGAAAGAACAAAAGGAAGAAAGGAAAAGAAATGAAAGAAAAAATAGACAATGATCAATTATTAAAACTTAATCCAAAGATGGATGCATTGACCGGCAGCCCTGGCATCATCTGTTTGCGCATTAGAAATGCAAATTCCCAGACCTCCTGAATCACAACAGTGTTGTAATAAGACCTCATTAAAGTTTGAGAAGCAGTTAATCTAATTGATTTAATTTCTCCATTTAATACATGCACAGAGAAGCACTTTAGAACACAAAGGCTTAACTGCTTATTCAGCTACCGGGAAATCAGACAGGGAGAGGAGGCGGGGGAGGGAGAGAGCTTTTCTTCCTTGTTAGCACAATAAATAGTAAACCAGTAACATAAACAAGCTGAGAGTTTACTCATTTCTTTTGAATTAGTCTTTACACACTTTTTTGCTTAATTTATGTGAAGTAAACTTTCATTACCTAATTCGAACCTGAGCTTCAACATGAATAATAACAAAAAGAATTTTAGGATTATTCAATTCTTTGGGTTTTGTCCATTAATGCAAATGGTTAAAAAAAAAAAAGTATTACATTTGAGAACTACACGATAGCTAATTCTGTCCCAAAATGTTTAACATCTTGTATGTAATATTCACCTTTGCACTTCTTTTGCTTTTTAATCTTTTCTAATAGGAAAAGCCTCGTGACATGTATTTCCTCATTCTTTTTGCTTTCAGTTTAATGAATTGAAAAGACCCTATGGAGAATGCTAATATGAGAAGATGAGAAAGAGAACATTCTGGGAGATCACAGGCAGCCTGATTCCAAACTTTGGGTCCTTGTTCTGCCCCCTTCGTACACATATAACACAAATGTGACTCGCACTCGCATGCCTTTCTTTACCATATCATCTAGAAAGGTGAGCTGCCTTCTTCCTTTTGGGTCAAATTCATTTTCCCGAAGTCTGATGCCAATATAATCTCCCCTTAAAAGCAAGAGAGCAGGATTGAACCATTGGGAATGACACCGCAGCTCAGTTTGCAGGCGAGGGTCCCTGCCCAGTCCCCCTCCACCCCCTCCTCTCCCAAACGCTAGAGCCCTCGCGGATGGCTCTGGTAGCTGAGTTCATATTTCATTTGGATTTAAATAGCAATTCTGTCGCGCTGCAGGCCTAAACTGTCTAACCATAATGAACTTAATTCATATTTATCCAAAAATTAAATTCACAGAGTCGGAACAGAATTTATAGGAGAGCAGGGCGTATGATAAATCCCCACGTGCAGAAAAGGGTTTACAAAACCGAAAGGATTGAGATCCACTGTTTAAAATAAGGACCCCCTTGCTGCCTGTGTTAAACACGGGCAGAATGGCCAAAAGTTGATAAATTCGAGATACATGGTATTCCATACAGACGTATTCTCTTGCCCGAAGGCTTTTTCCCATTAGACTGCAAATACCCTTAGGAGGAGTTATGCATAAAAATATATTAGTAATTCCACCTTAGTGTACCCTTCTCAGATCCTTTCCAAACAGTGACTTTTAATAAAACAATGATAGAATAAGAATAGAAAGGGTGCTATTTTGGGACAGGAAGAGGAATGGATGCAGGAAAAAGGACCCTGAGGTCTCTGAGGTCCATCTCTGCAAATCTCTCAAGTTTACATACCACCACACTTCTGGTTGTCAAGGTCTTTACCACACATTTTGGGCAAGTTACCTTGTGGGGCATAAGTTTGTTTCTGACTTCTAAAAGCTCTTCTTCTGAGTCACTAAGCTTAGATTGACAAAAATTCTCAAGTTTTTTCTTTGTAATTCTAAGGTACTTTATTTAAGCAGCCTAAATGTATTCTTTGGCTATAAAATTGTATTTATATTAGTTTTAAAATTCCAGTTCTATGTGGAGGAATTGGCATTCATGATTACGGTTTGTTCTTTAGTATGTTGGCCTCCAAACACATACACGTAAACATGTGTGAATTCATACATAGTTTATTCTAGCATTTCTTCAGGACTTGTTAAAGAATAATTGTCTTAGTAGGCCAAGAAAAGTCATTCGATGGGGATTGTCACAAGGTCTTTTATGAAAAAGGCATTACTGTTGTGCCTATAATACATGTGAAATACAACATAACCCTTTTTCACTCTTTTTTATGTGGCCTGTGATTTTCACCAACCTCTTAACAAAGCACCAAGTCAAAGAAAAGCTATCACAGGAGAAAAATGTTTTCCATGGGAAAACTTAATATTTTCTTTGTTTAAAAGAAAAAAGTTCAGGGCCAGCAGAGTGGCTCATTGGTTAAGAGTTGGCTTGGGAGCGTGAGCTCTGAGCAGCAGGGCCAATGGTTCGGATCCCACATGGGCCAGTGACACTGAGCCCTCTACAGCTAAGATAGTGAACAACAGCTTGACCTGGAGCTGGGCTGCCATGAATGGCTGGCGACGGCATAGGCTGCAGTGGGCTGCTGTAAGCTACCGTGAGTGGCCGGCAGGCAGGTGAGCTGCCGTGAGCCGCCGTGAGCAGCCGTCCAATGACCGGCGACCAGCCTGCCTCAGCCAGGAAGGGTGCAATGATCACAATACCAACATGGGCCAGTGAAGCGACGTCCTCCACTAGACTAAAGAACAAAAGGACAGCAACTTGTCTGTTCCCCTTCCTCAATTTCCCAATGCTGTTCCCCTCCCCCAGTTCCCCAATAAAAAAAATCTTTAAAAAAAAAAGGTCAAATGGCAAGAAAAAGGAAATTAATTATTGAGTCGATAAGACTGGCAATAAAAGAGGCAGAGACTGCAATTGAAATGCTGAGCCCTTGGAAATATTTTTCAGAAATCTCTCCTACATCTTTTACCAGCAGGTCCATTTCTAAGGCACACCCCGCCCAGCACAGGCAGACTGGGCTGTGGGCCCAGATCTTAGGCTCTAGAATGGGGATGCCTCAGATACACATGCTGCTGGCAGAAACATCCTCCCAAGAGATTCAGCATCTGGCTTTGTGAATCCTCTCCGGCTGGAGGCAGAGGTCAAAGCATCTGGTTTTCTCTGATGGTGCAGGAATAGAATATTCCTTAGATTTTTATCATCCTGCCAATATCCAAACCATCTGACATAAAACCCACCAAATGCTGAGTGAAATAAATGAAAGTTATTCTCGATCATACTTACAGGAGCTTTTTCATTTCCTTCTTTAGGAGCCTTCTTTCCATGATGAAAGGCTTATCCAGCTGAGCAGGTATCTGCAGCTCATACTGCACCTGATATCCTTTGGGAAGACCCAGCCTCTCTCAGCCTACAGCAGCAAATCAGAGAGAATTTGAGTAAGGGATGCTATCAGTCCAAATACCAGTCATGGAGTCCTAGGCTCTGGAAGGGATCCGAGAGTGTGCAGAGCTAAGGCCTCTTCTCCAGCAGGTTCCAGGTCAGAAAGCTGTGTCGAGGCCAGTGCACTGCACCTTGAGTTTATCTGACACCTCTTATTTCTTCCAAGTTTTTCCAACAGTCATTATTTACTTATCCTTGCAATAAACTAGCATGTAAAAGAGACATGGCTCGTGTAATAGTGGATGGGACTATTTGGGAAGCAGCATCCAAACCTGGGTGGCCTGTGATCTGAATGTGTTTGAGTCCATGCACATTCAACATAGTGACACCCAGTGAATATACCCTGGGACAGTGGCTCAAAATGGAGTATTCTATAGAATCCACGTACAACTTCCTGGGGCCAGGAGGTCAGCGAAAGAACATGTGGTGATGGCAAATGTAAGGCCATGTTTTCAATCCCACCTCTACACCGAGCCAGAAATTGGAGTTTGGTGATGGTGTCAAAAGGGTTCCGAAGTCACAAAAAGGAGTTTACAAAAAAAAACAACAACAACACACACATTCTCACTATTGGATGGGGTGCCCAGGGAGGGGTATACATGGGATATCAAGTATATCTGCAATGTTTTATTTCTTAAAGAAAAGATTTAAAAGATTTAAAGTAAATTGTGATGGTTCAGTTTATGTGTCCACTTGACTGGGCCTCTGTCCCGAGATAGTTGGTCAAACAGTATTCTGGCTGTTTCTGTGAAGGTGTTTTATGGAGATTAACGTTTAAATCAGTGACTTGAGTCAAGCAGATTACCCTCCATTATGTGGGTGGGTCTCACCCAATCAGTTGAAGGCCTTAAAAGAACACAGACTGACCTGTCCCAAGCAAGAAGGAATTCTGCCAGCAGACTGCCTTTGGAAGGCAGCTATGCTCACCACTATACCACCAACGCCGTACTAGACTGCCTTTGGATGGTTACTCTTCCCTGAGTCTCCAGCCTGCCAGCCTACATTATCAGATTTTGGACCGGCCAAGCTGGCACAATCATGTGAACCAATTCCCTAACCTGTCTTTATGTATTGGGTCGTCGGAAAAGTCATGACGTATTTTTCTGTTTTTCGTTGCAAACATGTGTCGTGACTTTTCCGACGACCCAATATATACACACATCCTGTTGGTTCTGTTTTTCTGGAGAACCTTAATACACAAATATCACAGAAATGTTAAAATTTGTTGACTCTGGGATTATAGATTCATGGATGTTCATTATATTACTTTCTGTACTTTTGAAATTATGCATGTGTTTGTTTGTTTTTTAAAGATTTTATTGGGGAATTGGGGAAGCCAAGTTGTTGTCCTTTGGTCTTAGTTGTGGAGGGTGCAGCTAGCTCAGCTCCAAGTCCAGTCGCCATTCAGCAGCCCGTGCCCCCTGTTGGCAGTTCGTGGCCACCCCGGTGACCCTGTTGCTCAGAGCTCGCGCTCTTAACCAACTTAGCCACTCGGCCGGCCTCTATGCATATGTTTTAAAAATGACTATTCTAAAAGTAACTGGAAAAAAACTCGAGCAGCTTTTTTTTAGATGGTACCATATAACCATTAAGCTTCAATTGATTCAGCTCTCCAAGAATAAGCAGACAGAAAACAGGATGCTACAAGGTGATTTAAATGAATTCTTCACCAGACCAATTCAATGATTTTGGACCATTCTTGTTGCTGCTACATCTGCTTCAGCTTTGGATGGGATGTGGAAAAAGTGAAAAGGGAGAAAAAAGTAGGAGCATTCCATTGGAATTGGATTAACTTTATATAAAGATAGTAATATGCTCTTTACCGGAGAATAAACCCAGGGAGAATACTGCAAGCCAGAGAAGTGGCCTCATGGCCCAGAGAAGAAAAAGCTCTGACCTGGGGAGGCCAGATGCTGGGATATGGTGTCCACTCCACCACTGACTGGTGTGGCCGGCCAAGCCCCTTGGGTCCTGTACGCCCTAGTTTCTGGTGTCATCTAAAAAATGACGAGCCTGACTAACATAACCAAGAGCACCTTTTGCCCTGACGTTCTACAATTCCACAAAGGCTAGCATGTATTATTTTTCTAATTCAAGAACTTGGAAAAACATTTGTTGGTAGAACATTTGTCCTACCTCAATTCCTTGACTAGTGTGTATGTGGGGTGGGGGCGCTCACTTAGCTTTGATGCCTTTTTAAAAAGCAAAACAACATAGCATTTGTTTTAACTCATTCTTGTTTGGTAATTCTGAGCCAGCCCTTTGAATTTCAGACTTAGAAATTGTAAGATTTGCATCTCTTGGTTGCTATGACAGCTTCCTCTTAGACCCACCTTTCCTCCCCACCACCATTCCATGTGGCATAGTATGCAAAGGTTTACATCTTTAAAATATGAGCCTCTCCCGCCCCCAAACTGCTAGGCTGGAGGTCCAGAGACCCTGTGAGGCTACCAACTAGCTGTGTCACCTTGGACAAGTGTTTTTGTGTCTACTCCGCTGTGAAACAAGCATTGAATGGATGGACAGGTCCCTTCTAAGCTACAGAGTTCAGTGACTGACATGCATTGAGTAGCTATTCCTGGTTGAAAGAGGGACATTTGCAGAGACTCTATTCAGTTTGGATTTGAATTCAGCCAGTCACCCTTCTTTTCTGTCTATAGAGCTTTAACGAAAACAAGGCTCTGGCTGGAAATGCACACAAAAGAGCGACTGGAAAGATGTCAGCTGTCTCAGGCATTAGCTGTTTCATAGAAGCCAACCCCCACAGAAGGCACAGCCCCCATATTCTATAGGAATACTATGCCCTGAAGAATATCTGTATGCTCTCTGCAGCCCCCCATCTGCACCCCTATATCTAAGATACAAGTCTCTCATACGACGTTCTATTGAGTGCCCCGCTCTTAACAAATTCCCCTTTCAGAATCTCTCACCAACCGGAGACTGATTCCAGTACTTTTGTTCCCTCCCTGCTTCTGGAGGCGTGCTTGAGCATTGGACTGGTGCTCACAAGACATCAGGAAAACATGCTTTCTTGTGGCTGCTAGGGAACGGTGACTGAATAAAAATAATTGGTTTTTTAAATACACCCCCAACTCCCCAACTGGGAGAAAAAATGTTATACATTTGGGACAGGACTGTGATCCTGACCTGGAGTTCACCTATTTTTTTACCTGAGTAGGCTTCAGGTTCCCATCTAAATGATTCATGGGAAAGTTGAGAGGGTGTGAGAAGTCCACCTCCCACACGACATTTTTATAGCACTTGGCTCCAGATCCAGGAGTCAAATGGCTGAGCAAGGATTTCTGAGGAAGCCGGTGAGCCTCTGGCTCCTTACACGCTTAGGGTGCCCCCAAGCACTTAGAGTGACTCTACTTGATGACTATGGACACAGCGCAGTGGAAATCCCGAAGAACCATCACCTTATTGCAGGCCTTCGCCATGTCTCTTGCACTTGGCTCCTCATCGTAAACACTTCCTCTTTTGCTTAAAGTTTGTTGATGGTTTCTGGTTGCTCTTTGAATAATATCTATAATAGACTCCTAACTATGGCCTGTGAGTCTCCTCCATGCCCCAGAGTTTGTTACTCTGGCCCCTCTGGGCCTGGGTGTCTATCAATACCGCTCAGTCCTCATTTCCATGCCTCTTCACTGACCAAGTCTCTTGGTTACCTCAGATCTCAGGTGTATGAGTGACAGTAAAACTCTAGATTTAGATTTTTGTAGATGAGTTGTTCACGCCACACTGAATTTATATTATACTCAGAAGGTTCCAGGTTTTGTGAGCCTGAAGTTTATACAGTTTGAATTTCATAAATTTAAGAAAAAGAAAGCAAAAATTTGAATAGAAAATTGAATGTTTATTTAGAATCATTAATCACAAGTTATACATTTTAAAGAGCTAACAAATACCACAAACATTAAAAATGTAGGGGAAAAAAATCACAGTATGAATATTGTCTTTATTATTAACTGACCTATCCTAAAATTCTTTTTTTCTTGCATACTCTTTGATTACCGCTTAATGTGACAAAGATTTTGTAATATTATTTTCTATTGAGAGATTGGAAAGACAATTCAGTCTTTCCTCTAGTGTGTCTATTTACGGTTCATTTTTTATTAGGATAAACATAAGAATTGTTTTTCAGTTTACTGACAGCATGTTGGTGATGCCTCTTCTATATCGTTTTCCAAAATTTGCTGCTCAAGAGATGCTGTTTCCCCAAGGGCAATCCCTGGAGAACTTTATCCTTGACCTTGCTAAATCTGTTTACCCCTGCCTCCCCACCCCTACTCCCCACTCCAGCTGCTTACCTAAACATTTTTACTCCCAGGCTGCTTACTTAAATTTTTCTTACTATCACTTTTTCCCAGTGGGCATGCAGGATTCTAACTTTGTCAAGCCTTTTCCTATTTGTCTCTAAATTTTAAAAATTAAAACTGCATATTTAAAATGTTTGTAGACTTATTCCTCAATTAAGTTTGTAATGATTTCATTCCCATTGCGTTGGCCAGAACACACAAGTTGTCACTCTAAAAATGTGGGCTCTAGAGTCAAACTACCTGGGTTCGAATCCTCCCTTTGCCATTTGCCATCTGTGGCAGTTACGTTTACCCAGATGGCAATGAC
>NW_017731540.1:327211-333084 GCF_001890085.2 Hipposideros armiger | reverse complement strand
TCTCTAATTTTGACAGTGGTCCCTTAAGTGATTCACTCATCCAGACTCAAAAAGATTGATCTTGAAAATGCATGTTCTTCTTTTTATTTTGAAGATTACCAGTGATTAACAATCTCTGACTGCTGAGTAGATAATGTGGAATCTAATATAGTGTCATTTCAAAGCCATGTAAAACAGCTTCTACCGTTATAGAAGATTTACTGACTATTGTAAGTTAACCCTAAAAACCAAGTTGACAAGGAGGTTGAACAAAATAGATAGTATAGGGCACCAGGCTATATCATGCTTACTTGTATCTCTTCCTAATGTTTGCCATACACATATACTAAGCATGACAGATATAAATGTATATGCAATGAATTCAAATTCATAGATGTTAAGAAGGCTTTTTAGAGGTTAGTAGAAATCTAAACTTTTTGAACAGCGGATTAGGAAAAAATGTTTGGGTGATACCAATAAGATGCTGGATGTTTCCTTGGGACACAGCCATTGACATGTTTTTAGGTTGAACAGATCCTGGTATTAAGAAGGGGGGGGGTCAAAGGTGGTCTAAATACCCTTAAAAATCATTCCAATCAGAGGCCATTCTTCATATCGATTCAACTATTCTCAAATGTGTCTGGGCTATTTTCCCCCCATCGGTTTGAATATATCATCCCATTGCTTTATGGGCTCTGGTTTCTGATGAGAAATCAGTAGTTAATTTTATTGAGGCTCCCTTGTACATGAGAAGTAGTTTTCCTCTTTCTGCTTTGAACCCAATGAAGTTTATATCAAAGAAAACACATGGTATTAGCTACATAAAAGATAAGTCCATTGACTTGATTCCTACTATACTATTTACAGGTAAAATTGTTGGTGGCCTGCTATACCTCAAAGGTGACTGACACTTCAAATAATTAAAAAAACCATCTGCAAACTATTTCAGGTGGAAAGGCTTATGTCTTCTTGATTCTGAGAAGGTATCACATGCATGTCTATTTCTCATGGGAAGCTGAACGCATTTCAAATGTATAATAGTTGAGAATCCAAATGGGTTAATGCCTCATGTACAATGCAAGCGATAAAATTTGACCACTTCTATATATAAAATCACTAGCAAGTTCATTGCAGGAGAAAAACAAAGATGTGAGCACAAACCACTTCCCCAAATGAGGAATTGGATTAGGAATTAATATGTTAAGTAGGAAAATTCCATACTTTGATGTATCTTAAATCTCCGCCTTTGCTCAGCTGGGAGTTTGTGAAGCTCTCACATCAGTCCTGATACTGTCCCAGCAATTGTCTGAGGAAATGGAATGCATTTCACTAAAACCAAGTGAGCTAGTCTCAACTGTGCAAAACGGCGAGGATTAAGGCGCTCATTGTACAGATAAACATGTTGCTTTTCTCGACACAGCGGTAGGACATTTGAAGAATGTATTCATGGAAAATTAGACCCAAGTCAACTCCAAATAAATTCTGAAAGGCATTCCCATTGTAAGAGTAAAGACGCTTACTAAAACACTATAACAAATCGATTGACTCAAAACCCAAGATGCCTGGCTCTTAGCACTGATACAATTTGAGTACCTGGTATAGCACGACTTATAAGAGAAATACCCCCATCTAAAGGTTATGGGTCTTATTGGACACTGATACCCCAACAGAGTGTCAGAATTAGAGGACATACTCAAATCTATTTGTTGGGTGAACTATGTTCAAAGATATAAGAAATTAAAAAACCTCTCATATAAAGAATTTGACCCAGATGGAAAAAACAGATTAAAAACTTTGGCTAAGATCCAAGTTGTAGGTCTACATGGAATAGTACAGGGTGTCGTAATTAATTTGCAGGAATAAACAAGACACCAACATGTAGGCTNTTTTTTAGCTGAGCCATCCTGCTACCTATTGGTAGCTTAGCGGCTGCTCAGCTCGGGCTGGCATCGAACCGCTGTTGCTCAGAGCTCAAACTCTTGAGTGAGCTCTTAACCAACTGAGCCACTCGGCCGGCCCTCTTACGCTTTTCTTATAAAGGGATATTGACACTACTCTCATTAAGGTGGGGAGGCGGGGCGTTTTTCCCCTTGAATCTGGACAGTCTTGTAATTATTGTAGAAGTGAAACTGTGACTTCCAAGTCTAGGTCTTAAAAGGCATACATGGACTATTACTCAGCAAACTATTAATACCTGTGTATTTGGATGGATCCAAAGGGCATTATGTACAGTGAATAAAGCCAATCTCAAAAGGTTACATAGCATATGATTCCATTTATATACCATTCTTGAAATGATAAAGCTATAGAGATGGAGAACAGGTATGGGGGTGGGGAGGGTGGGTGTGACTATAAAGGGATAGCATAAGGGAGTCCCTCTGTGGAACAGTTTTCTGTGATGATTGTGGTGGTGATTATATGCATCTTAACATGGACTCAAATTGCACAGCATACACACACACGCACACACACACACACACATACACACACACACACACGAGGCATCTAAACACTAGTGAAACAGAATAAGTTCATAGTTAATAGTATTGTGCAAATGTCAATTTCTGGTTATGATATTGGTCTACAGTTGCAGGCGATCTCTCCCCATTGGGGGAAGTTGAATGAAGGGTTCATGGGACTCTATTACTATATTAGCAACTTCCTGTTAGTCTATAATGAACTCACAATTTAAAAAAAAAATTTAAGGTGATACAGCTTTTACCTGTCTTCTTGGGATGCTTGCTTTTGGAGCCTAGCTGTGATGCAGTGGGGAAGTTGATACCACATGAAGAGGTCATGTGTGGGGTTTTGGGTGACAGTGCCACCTGGGATCCCAGCCAACAGACACATGAGTGAGGAAACATTCAAGATGAATCCAGCCAGTTGCATGTGACTGCAACTGTCTGGGAGACCCCAAGCGCGAATTACTAAATGAGAACTGCCTAGCTGAGCTCAGTCGATGTCTAGACCCATGACAGGTAACAATAATGTAATTATTATTATTTGAAGCCACTGAGTTTTGAAATCATTCATTATGCAACAACAGGTGACCAGAACATCACCAGTGTAGTCTGGGTACCTCTGTGCTCCACTTTACTCATGGAATAAAAAAAAGAAAAAAATAGCACCTGCACCACAAGTTTATTGCAAGCTTGAAGCAAACAATCAAGTAAAGAATCTAGGGTGCTTGTATGAGGTGCTTATATGAGGTTAATAAATGTTAGCTCCAATTATTATTGTGTATCTAAACTATAACCAAAGGACAAACAAGCTGGGAACAGCCCATTTAGTTCTGGGTCAATTCCAAAATGATACTAAATGACTCATCTTTTCTTAACCTGACAGACTGAGAGTGAGCATTAGAACTTGGCGATACAGTGGCTTCTATCTTGAGCACATCCTTGGATGACCTCTGTCCTCTGGTTGGTCTCTGGGGTAAATGCACATTCTAAATATAAATGATGGTTCTATTAAGGTATTCCCAACCCCAGAGGGAGTAACTTTTTTCTTCTATATGGATAAAAGCCTTCAGAGAAGTATTTGTGGGTGCTAATCTGTTCCTTGCAGTCAAAGATATTTCTTCAATGGAAAATGCTTGTTGCTTGAACGCTTGAGCTATTTTGGAAGTCTCTTGTGTAATACACAGCATTACAAAAGGTCATGCCTCTCTCCTTTGTTTGAGCACAAAGTGTGCTAAATCAAATTCTTTAAGGCCCCCTTTTCCTTAACCAGTTTTTTTTTTTTTAAGTTAGCCTTTAACCTCCCACCCTACTCTTAACCTCCTGACCACACAGTTATTGTCAGCGGCCCTGTGGATCAGGCCAGCAGACCACCTTTGGAAGGAAGAATTGGCAGAAGGGGAGGCAGACTTGATCAGGAGGAGCCTGGGGTCCTGAGGCCACCCGCAGGGAGCCTGCATTTCCCCAAGGACTAATGCCTGGTCAGAAACCAAGGAGGGCCCATTTCATCCAAAGATGCTCACTCGTTGTAGCTGCTTGGCAAGGATATGCTGCTGCCATTGAAGCCCTCAGGCAGCCCTGGAAAAACACTTAGAACTTCAGACTTTGAAAAATGCCAAATTATTAACCCTTAGGTCCTGGTCCTTGCCCCATCGGTGTGTTTTTTTTTGGAGGTTGCTTTGGAATCTGGATTCACGATGGCTACTCAGGCGCTTCAACCTTGTCTGTAATACTTAATCCCTAGAGAGATGCTGGGGAAAGCAGAGGTCTCAAGAAACAACCCCCCCCCTCCCCCCGCCATGGAACAATGTCTGCATCATTAACTTGAACTCTGTTTGTCTGAGTTATCACAAAACATTAAAATACAACCTGAGCTTATAACGTCTTCTTGCTGAAGCCGTGACAATATTATGATAGCACATTTCCTGATGTATCCGTGATTACATGCAAATATGCATTTTATCCAGGAGATTCTGGGGGAAATATCATAGAGTTGCCTG
The DNA here is from genome assembly GCF_001890085.2 of Hipposideros armiger. Taxonomy (NCBI): domain Eukaryota; kingdom Metazoa; phylum Chordata; class Mammalia; order Chiroptera; family Hipposideridae; genus Hipposideros; species Hipposideros armiger. The sequence continues at coordinate 328,646 of NW_017731540.1, read as the reverse complement.
AAAAGTAGGACAAATATCCCAACAGTTTAAGACTCAATAACTCCTGCCTTACCAATGACCCTTACTTACAAAGGGTCACAGCTGACCTTGCCACTCTCCTGACCCCACTACTGGGAGTTCTTAAAGGAATGACAGTGACAACAAGCCCAGTTGAACTAGTTGAGAGAGTCTATGGGTTAGGAAGTGGAAGGAAGGAATGAAGTTGGAAAAGACAGGTTAAGTAGTGGACCTCAGAGGAAGTTTCCTACAAATGAAAATTACTGATGCCAGCAAGGAGCATAAAGTAAATAATACGCCTTAAATTGTACTCATCAGGGATTACTTGCAATTAATCATCCGCCTCCTCTTTTTGAAATGATTATTAGCCAATCAAAACTGTTTGTACATTTACATTTGGTGGCTTTTTCCTAATTCCTTTCCATGGTTCTCAATCATTAGCATCCATAAGAATTACCTGGGGATTCCTGGAGCGCTGCCCTCAGGATCTGATTCAGTAGGTGGAGCCCAGGAACCTGCATTTGAATATCCAATTGGGGGTTTCCAATTGAATTCTCCAATTGGGTGTTCTGCCCATCCTGTTGAGTCTCAAGCAGGGGGCCCTTAGTTCATGTTCTGGCTCAATGACAGAAAAAACAGTCGTTTGACTTCTATTCTGCTACTTACTAGCTGACACCGGGCAAGTCACTTTTGTTCTCTGGGCCTCAGTTTCCCCCTAAAATGTAGTGTTAGATTGTGGCTAGAATTAAATGAAAATGTCTGTAAAGGACCACACGCACAAATGAGTTCCCTGAACTTTTACCTTACTAAGAAATTGAACACTTAACCACGTTGCTTCTGCAAGAAGTTGTGTTCTAGTGACAACCGAATTATCCAAACTTTTGAAACATAGTCTATTTGCAAGCTTGCAACTTGAACCCGGTATATGGTTAAACTTATTTACAGAAAACCATGTGTCCAGAAAAGAATTTACTTTGTTGTGTTATAGACTGTCAGTATAAATGAATGCTAAGGTCCTTAATTTTGCATAGAACTCAGCCTATACGCTGGTGTTCCATAACTCTAGCTTATATGGGACAATTCCACTTAAATATCCCAACCACTCTAACATGTCTAGAGTTTGCTACCCTCTCACCAGCTCAGGACTCTGCAGGGATTCATTCTTTTTTTTTTTTTTTTGTATTTCTTTCTCTAGTCTTCCCTACCCCCACAGAATGGTAACCAATTTATTTTCCATAAGGTAAACACAGATGTTTAAGACATAATTATGCCAATTGAGACTAAAACTTCAAGTGCCTACTCACTTTGTATTTAAATAAACAAAACTAAATCTTCTTGAGACGTCTCTAATTTTGACAGTGGTCCCTTAAGTGATTCACTCATCCAGACTCAAAAAGATTGATCTTGAAAATGCATGTTCTTCTTTTTATTTTGAAGA
>NW_017731540.1:322931-325026 GCF_001890085.2 Hipposideros armiger | reverse complement strand
CCCACACACAACTAAGATAGAACACGGCACCTTGAGCTGAGCAGCTGAGAGCTGCCAACTGGCGGTCAGATGGTGACTGGACTTGGAGCTGAGCTAGCTGCGCCCTCCACAACTAAGATTGAAGGACAACAACTTGGCTGTTCTCCTTCTCTAATTCCCCAACACTGTTCCCCTTCCCCAACTCCCCAATAAAATCTTTAAAAACACACAAACAAACAAATAAATCTTGTAGGGAATGCTTAAAAAGATCTTGAAGTAGGAAAAACAGTTTAATTAGTGATTTGAAAACAGGAAGATGTGATTCAGTTAGAAAAATGCCCTGCAGCTTAGTCTCTGAACATATAAATAATGCACGAGGCCAAACAAAGCAAGGCCAACCAGGAAGACAATTCCCATGCAGAAACCGAATGAAAGCTTTAAACTCAAATAGTCCTAAAAAGAACGTGCCATGGATTCATCAAGCCAGAGAAGGAAGGTCCAAAAAGCCAACTAAAGACCCTCAAGCATCTTTACTCCTAATTCTCAGCATACAACCCAGGTGAAATTACAGGGGCAGGGCATTTTAGAAAGACAGTTTCTAGCATGTATTTGAACAAGTTAAAGATAAGGTGGCTGGAGGGTAAGCCAACACTGGAAAGTCCTTGGATGTGATCCAGGAGAAGGTGGTCCTGTGCAATTAGCCCGAGGGATTCAAAACAGGTTTTCTAATATATTTTTTAACCTTTTTATTGTAGAATAAAATAGATATAGGAAGTCACACAAAACTCTCTCTCTCCAAAGGATCAATAACTATTGACCCTAGCACTCTAGTACCTTCTAACTCAGATCTGTCCTTTACTGCCAGCATTAAATTGTTAAATATGTCTCCAGTCTCTGGAAGTGCGTCTTGAAAATGGCAGTCTTCCAACACTTTCTGCTGAGTCACTGGGGAGTCTGACCTGGAAAGGAGGGCAAGGACCAACAGATTCTACAGGTAGAAAGGAAGACTACATGTAAAGGCCCTTCTCAGAGGAAGCCTCAGTTAAGAAAAGTAAATCTTGATACTGGGTGATACTTGATACTCAAAGTCTTCCTTAATATTTTTATATCAGTTTCTGATCATATCTCTTTAACAGGAAGAGACAAGACCTTAACTCAGGGAAAATTTTTATTATATAAATATTCAAATGGAGGATAGGAAATCACTTGTCAGGAGTATCTTAGGATTGTATGTTATCAGGCAAGAATACAGGGGAGCTGTGATTCTAATCGCTAAGACTAAATTCTAAATATTTTCAGTTAAATATTCTACTTAAGGAACAGTACTTGCAATTTAAGAGTTTCAAAGTCTAGAACTCTCGTCTTCTCTGCTCCTGGATCCCACTGTCTGCAATATTATGCTAAGCAGCAGTCATTTTCCGGGTCAACAATTCTGGTCCTGATGCTGTGACAACATAAACAATTAGTCTCTAGATGCATCGGTCAGCATCTGTTCATTTGCTGATTATTTTAGAACATGAATGGGTTCTTGGCCGAATGTTGAATCTGATATTGTAGCAGGGCTTTGCTGCCACAAAAACTCATCTGATCAACTGCCAGGACATTTGAGAGCGCTGAAGGAACAACTTAAGATCATCCAATCCGATGCCATCGTTCTACTCCATGTGATGCTTTCCTCTTCCATCCAAACCTGAAAATGTGCGGGTACAATAGAAAGGGCCCTCCCTAGCTCAGCTGTAAGGATTCCTGGGTTCTAGGCCAAAACGGCCCCTGATGCATTGTGTCAGCTTCATCAGAGCTCCTCTTAGGGCCTCAGTTTCCCTCCCCATCGCACACTGATAACGCTGGGATGCGGACCAGCCTTTCTCCAGGTGTGAGTTGGACACTTGGGGAAACCTTTGGCTTGTTCCTCTCCCTCCATCACCACATCTTCTGGGACCCACCAATCCCCATCCATTCAACTTCCTTTGCTCAGGATCTACCTCCTTCTCCCCATTCTCAGTGCCATTGTGAGTTCAGTTCAGATCTGTCATTTCCCACCTGAAATACTACAAGAGCCTCATAATTGGTCTTCCTTCCTCAATTGTGCCCACCGCTCCCCCACTCCCTCCTTCCA
>NW_017731540.1:313154-322438 GCF_001890085.2 Hipposideros armiger | reverse complement strand
GGAAATAAAATAGGCCAGCAGAAGTCCACAAAAGGTACAGCTTGTATTAGGTTGTCGGAAAAGTCATGACATATTTTTTCTATGTTTTTTGTTGCAAAAATGCATCATGACTTTTCCGACAACCCAATATTATTGCACTTGGATGAAATATGCCATTCAGGGTAGCATAATACTTAGGCCACACAAGACCAGGAGGAGGAGACAAACACAGGGGACAAGCCCCCAGGTAGCATTTATCCTGGATTCCAAACTCTTAGTGGCTTCAAAAATCTTTAGCATTTTCAAAACATTCAACTGGAGATCTTTACAAAAATGATTGCTGTGTCTTCAACACGTTTTGGTTACAACCATCCTCTTCATTACAATTCACATGCAAGTTTAAGGTACAGCTCTACCTCACAAGATGGGACACCTGTTACACTAAAACCACCCAGAGCCCCAGGCCATGGAAAGTGGGGAAGGGAGTGAATTTCTACTTTACAGAATTTTAGGGACTGTTACCGCGGCTATAGTTTATCCTTTCAAGCACTCTTCATTTTGGTCATTTATATTGATCAGAACATGAGAAAAAGTGACAGTAAGTACTACGACTCAGCACTAAACTAATTCCTAAGCTACTAGTAGAAAATAAAATAAAAATTTAAAAAGTCCCCAGCCACGTTCACGAAGGTGGCTTAACTGTATGTATAAGAAAAAGGCTGTAAACTTATAGAAAAGATAAACTCTGACTTCTAAACAAATTACAAAATGGATTTCGCCCTTACCCTTGAGTGTTACAGAGAAAAGTGTAAACCGGTGGACCTAGTTACCAAAAAAAAAAAACCAACCACTTGTCTTCCTAGGCTGCGGAATGACCTTAAAGTTTGGCCTGAGCTAGTTTCATCTTCAAGTTTTCTCCGAGTTTGTCCATGAACTCAAACGTATTCAAGTAGTCAGAACGTTGCACACTGATAAAGGAGGGAAAAAAAAAAAAGGCAATTTAGTTTGTCTCTGATCTGGTAGCAAGCAGAGGAAAAGTACTAGAAATGCTACTTAAAGTAGCTTCCTATTTATTTCTAGAAGAAAGCTGATTACTGTGAACAAGCTACAAATTTATGGCCAATGACTATGCTCAAGGTTCAAGGGGCTGACCCAGGCGGCCTGTGTGGTAACTCAGCTACACACACATTCACAGTAGGTTCTTTGCCACATAGCTTTGAGGGTGAAACTCCCACAAAGCTGTAGTTCAGACTAATGCTTGGGAGACTGAAACCATCCGAACTTTTTATTTCTCCTCCTTAAAAAAATAACAAAACTGGGCCGGCCGAGTAGCTCAGTTGGTTAAGAGCTCGCTCAAGAGTGTGAGCTCTGAGCAACAGGGTCACCGGTTTGATTTCCAGCCTGAGCTGAGCTGCCGCTGAGCTGCCAAGAGGCCACCTCTTGGATGGCTCAACTAAAAACAAAAACAAAAACAAACAAAAATACCTACTCAGGGTATAGCTATGCTTTCAACCCCACAATTTATCACAAGTCCTTAAAAAAAGTTTTAATAATCTTATTTCTATCAGTGTCTTTCTTAAATAAGCAAACAAACAAACAAAAAAAAACAAAAGACAAGGAGCTGGCTAACAATCCTGCTGATAACATAATTCAAATAGGTTGCAATGTACCATACCGATAAGAACATTTCAAGTGCTGTAATTCTTGCTGGAAATTTAAGGTAAGAAAGATGTAGTGATTGAGCATATCCCCACTATGGGGGCACAATGACCCTAGGATTTCTGAGGATACACGTTTGGGACATGGGACTGGTGTTAAACTTTAGTGGTGTTTCCGGAGGGAGAGTCATAATAACCAACTCTGACTTTGAGGGCGGAGTCTCTGATTAGCAGCTAATCCATCTGGGATCAGGTTCTCAGAAAAATCCTGGGCAATACCTGGGCCCTGGGATATCTGACTGCTGGTTACAGAGTCTTGAGGAAGGGACAGTGACAACTGGGCATCTAATACTTGTGTTGCTTACTTTTATCTGTAAATTGAAGAAAATAGAGGAGTGGAATAAAATAGTCTTGGGGTTTCCTTTGTTTCTGTCTATAATTTTCTTGTTAAATTAAATGGAACCTTGTCATCCAATGACTATCAACTAGATCAGGGATCAGCAAAGTGCAGTTTGGCCCATGGACCCAATCCGGGCTGCAGTCCAGTTTTGTATTATACATACTTTGTTTGGTAGTTTGTATTATACATACTTTGATTGGAACGCTGCCACACCCATTAGCTTCGGGCTCATCTATGCATGTGACAGCTTTCATGCCACAGAGGCAAAGTTAGCAGTTGCCTACTTTCAAAAGGGCCATATATTCCACAAAGTCTGAAGTGTTTATTATCTGGTAACTTATAGATCGTGTTTGCTGGCCCCTGAACTAGATGGTGAAGAACACTTCCTGTAATTCCAAAAAGCACTGATGTTTTGAGCCCAGTGAGGATAAGTGGTAACTTGACCACAGAGCTCACGGTATCTTATACTTACTTGGGTAAACCTTTAATACAAGCAGCCAAATCCTTGGTCATGAAGCCAGCCTCAATGGTCTCAATACAGACTTCCTCCAAAGTCTTTGAAAACAAGCCGAGTTCTTTATTGTTATCAAGCTTAGCTCTGTGGGCTAACCCTCTGGTCCAGGCAAAAATGGAAGCTGAAAGAGGAAGAGAAAAGAAGCACACTTCAATCATACCAGCTACAGCTATTCCCAAATATTTCAATTCCAAAAATAGAACAGGTTATTTTTTTTAGATGACTGACTTCAGTACATGCTATCTCCATGCACTCTAAGTTTTAGGAAAGTAGGAAATATTTTACCAAATAGAAACTTTTCCCCTTGTGTATATTGGTCTCCCCTCCTTTCCAGGTTGTAATCTCTTTTTAATGTGCTGTCCTTGAAACCTGGCCAGAAGGATCTATCCACGTGGCTTTTAGATTCTTAGCCATCTGTCAGATTTCACTGCACCAGAGGAAAAGGGACAATGCTTGTTGATAACACTTGTCCTCTGTAATCGGCATTCTCCCACCAAATGGAAAAGCGTATGTTATGTGTATTTTAAGTAACATATTAAAACAGCTTTTATTAGAACATATCAGCCGTTTGGTGTTAATTTTACCCACTAAGTTACGGGTAGCCAAAGGAATACATCCGAGTCCCTCTGGAGATCGTCACTCTCTGGTTGGAAATGAGTGTAGAAAGCAACAAACATCATCTTACCAATGGGATTGGTGGATGTCTCCTGTCCCTTCTGGTACATGCGGTAGTGACGGGTTACAGTCCCATGGGCAGCCTCTGCTTCTACTGTCTTGCCATCTGGACAAATCAGCACACTGGTCATCATGCCAAGAGAGCCATAACCTGTAAGTGGCAGAGCATGAAGTATTGGCTTCAACTGCATAAAGAACACTGGGTCGCTCAGAGATGAGAGCAAATGACTCAATCTTCACAGGTCTCGGTCAACAAAATAAACATGAGCATGTGCCCTCACTGATAATCCTGCCATTCAGAAGGCAGGGTCCCTGCTCCAGATCTCAGAGCCAGAGTCTGGAAAGGCTGCGCTTGGCCCTCACTTATCGATGTGAGAGGCACCTGCTCCATGATGGAGGGCTCAGGGTCCGAGTGCCTGCATTCCACCCTAGTTCTGTGACTTCCTAGCTACCGTGGCTCAGTTTTCTTACCCACTAAAAGAAGAAGAGCTCAATATATTACTGTTACTCTTATGTGCAGATGCTCTACTGTTCTGGGAAAATAAAGATTAGTGAGTTGTCACCTGCCATCGAACTGCTCACAAACTCACTAGGACAGAAAAGAAAGGCAGGTTAAGGACAGGAAGGGATGGATACAAGAACAGCCCGCCTGCCCTGCTCTCTGAAACAGCCACAACTCTATTCTGTGGTTTCCTATTCAGAGCTGTCTTACAATTTTTAAGTCCATACAATTGATTTTTCTTCTTTTATTCACTCTTTTAACCTTGTATTCAAAGAACATTTTTCTCCGTTTTTGCTGTCTCCCAATAGCACCTCTCGAGTTGATGCAAATTTATAAGGGATTGCTACTTTTGTGTTTGGTCTGAGAGTAAGTAAATAAACATCTTTTTAAAACACAGCTTCAAGTACAGTTAGAAATTGCTGTGTGGGGTTACTTGCTCTCCTCCTATTATTGAGTCGGTCTGAGGCATTAGCAGAAATGCAGAACGCCCTCCATGGTGCGTTTGTCTGTCTATTAATATTAGGAGACACTAGTTGGTACCACTGTCAAAACAGAAGAAATAAATGAAGTGTTTGGTGTGAGTCCAAAGTAGTTCCTGCCTCTTGAGAAAGAAGAAGACTGTAAGGACAGCTCTGCTGCCTTTTAATCTGCTCAGCTGCCTTGAGGTCACATTTCTCAGGCTCTGCCCAGACAGCCTAGGATCCAGGTATCTTATCAGTGTGTTACTGGACTCTGCACCTGAGAACTCCTATTTCGAAGTCCTCTGAGCGTCCATAACTGGACATTTACATCTGAAATATCCCGCCACATACTCTCTTCTTGTTACCATGAGGACGTTTAGAAACAATGGAATGACTGGGTCCCTTTATGAGGAAGTTCCCCTCATCCACTCTGGAGTCACGACCAAGGAACACCCCTTCCTCCACTGCATTGTGAGGCTTTACAGAGCTGTGTAACTCACTATCGGACATAAATGTTATCTTTAACCCCTTGAGCTACTGATTTTCAGGCTGATAGGAGATGCTTAACTTTCCATAAGAGAGAGAAAAAGCAGTACTTCCTGGGGAAAAGCAAACATAATTAAAGTTAACATAAACGTTCATCAGGGGAGTTCTGAGTTACAGCAGTTGCCATGGGGAACTGAAATTGAAGGGCAACTCAGTGCTGAGTAAATCAGGGCGTTTCTGTTGATTACTCCCCACATGAAGCCTCTGGTTTCTGAATTTCTGTCAACAGCCCTAGGCTTCTTCGCTCCGTTCCTTTGTACTTAAAGCTAAGCAGTGAACACCTGTGTTTCATATGATACCAGGGATGGCAGACAGGGCATGAGTGGGACCCGCTGCCGGATGGATGCGCTCTTAGAGAGCCGCCCTGTTAGAACAGCCCAGGGCCCTCACTTTATCTCTTCCTTGCCCAAGTGACCTCATTTTTTACATTCTCATCAGAGGAAAAATAAAGGCAGGGACAAGGAGTGATTCTCAGATCATGCACCTGGGCTGCCTGCTGGTGGCACTGAACCTTCAAGTGGGGAAAAAGGTGGAGAGAGAAAACTGTGTTCATACATCTAAGTCTGGAGCCCAGAGCCTCAACCCACTGAGCTACTTTACCGTGCTTCCCCAGTCTGAGCTTCACGTCATCTGTCAGGTGAGAAGACGGACCTGGATGGCTTGCAGCGCTAACCTTTCGTGAGGTTTACAAAAAAGGGCTACAGGACCCCCTTCCTAACCCGGGGCAACTACTGTGGCATGAGCCACCTGCCACAGCCCGAGCTCCACGTCCGCTGGGTCCTCCAGCTCCTTACCTTGGGCCACGGAGTCCGACTGGACATCGCCATCATAGTTTTTACAGGCCCAAATGAAGCCTCCCTCTGATTTCATGGCTTGGGCCACCATGTCATCGATGAGCCTGTGCTCATACCAGATTTTCTGGGCTTCAAATTGGGACTTGTACTGCCTAAGAACCAGGAGAGAAAAGAACAATCAAAAAGGAGGAAATCGGTTTTAGGGACACCATCTGCTTCTCTATAGGGGGTTTGAGGGGTGCGACTGGAAGCAGCACTTTTTTGTAGAAGCAGCACAAACTTGAGAATCTGAAAGACATGGGCTCAAATTGCTGCCCAATCATTTTCTAGCTGTGAAGCCCCAATTTCCCCATCTATAAGGGCGATTTCACCTTCTTTGCAGAGATGTGAGAAGCAAAACAGTAGTGTCCCAAATACTACTTTTACAATTTTCAATACACTACTGATCAGAGTCTTAAGATTCAGCTTACTTTAAGAACAGACAAAGGGGAAAAAGTGACTCTTCTACCACTTGATATAATTTAGCAAACTAGGACAGCTTCTAGGCTTGGTACAGATGGGTAGTGGGAAGAGGAATTAAAATGCCCCACGAAAGATAACTAAAATCTGTGCCCTGGCCTGAACACTTGCCCCTAAAAGGCAGTTATGCCATCTTAAAATTTAGCACATGCTCACATGTTGTTGAATCTAAAGTTGTTATAAATGTAGGCTCCAGTTCAAGTGATTACAGTAAAGCAGAGTTTTAAATCATAACAACGGGCTGCAGAAAGAAGGAAAATGGGCCCAACTCAGAAACTCATATACTTGAAAAATCAGAACTTTCTATCACTAACAGGGCACTTTTATTTCAAACATTAAACAATTCTGGCTCTGAAAAAAATAATAAATGTGGGCCCCTTATTTGAGAACACATTTACCTTCGAAAAGCAACTTAGACTGATTTTGTTTCACTCCCATTAAATCTTAGTTTTGCCCTTGTCTTTAAGGGATAGTGATGGTTCTTCTCTCCATTTGTCCCAGGATTAAAGGGATAAGGGTACTAATTCTATACTATAAATTCCGGCTTACTTGAGAAAAAAAAAAAGGAAAAAAGAACTATAGTTACTTGTCATATATTTCCTGAAAGATGTCTTTAAAACGTCCATCGTATTTCTTCAGAATGGTGTTTTTGGTGCTCAGATACAAAGGCCAACTCTTAGACAGAGCCATCTGGAAAGAACTGTGTGCAAAATCTTCAATTGACTTATCTTGATTGTACATCCCCATGGCAACACCACCACCCTCTGCAAGGGAACACAGATGAGAGAAAAAAGGAGAAAAGCAAATGGGGATACAGTTGTAACAAGTCTAAATCATTCCACCACCAAAACACCTAATTCTTAGCCCACTTATCTGAGCCCAGGCTTTAAAAAGTCCCAGCCAGGTTTCCAACTTGAATATTCCATGAGTTCCTCAGGCACATAACAGGAGGAAAGTCATTTCTAAATAAGGGCATTCTAACTTATTTTGAAAGGGCAATAGAAATGAGAAAAACACGGTCTTTAGGATCCTGAAGATACTGAAATACCCAAAACTACAGATATGAACCAGAAATACTCAAGAAAGGGCAAATGATTTTGAAATGGTCTTTCCATACTTTCAAAATTTCAAGCACGTATTTTAAACTCTTAAGTGTGCACTTAATCCTCAGCCAAAGAGTGAATAATTCTTGTTCATTCCCGAGAGGGTACTGCCAGTTCATACTGTTATTTGTAGAAGTAATGGTGCTACATGTAATCACTGGTGTTTCACAACTCTTGTAAGTTGAACTCTGTTATTACTGAAAGGTAGAACTTGAATCCATGCCACTGTCCAGAGTCAATGTAGGCTCAGACTGTGTAAAAGGTGCTGAAACTGGGTGAATTAGATTCCATTAAAATGCTATTATTGGGCGGGGGGGGGAGGAAAACAGAAGTAACTTTTTGAGTTTTTAATTGTGTGAGTGCTTTCAATAGCTTCAATAGGGGAGAAAAACGGTCCTGTTTTGTCAACAACTTTTGGGTGGGATTTGCCATAAGGGACCTTTGAAGCAGCAAGATGGTGAACAACAAAAGGCAAAAAACAAATGTTCCACTTCCACAGAATAAATACTCAGATGGCTAAAAAGAAAATTTCAGGAAATATATAACACAACCATTTTTGAACACATAGGGTAGGATTACATGACAGGTAATTTGGGTCTATTAACGTTAATTTATATAACCCATGCACAACAGATTCCCACCAACCTTCCCTTCGTGTTTTAAGAGAAATGCCTAGTTATCTACTTGTCTATATGCATTTCCAATTAAGTGGCTAATTCCTTTTGTGCCTTTATCCGTGCCACAAGAAGACACAGAAGCCAATTATTATTTTAGGTTTTGGGCCCCATAGATATGTAGAATCAGGTTATACTTTTATGCAGCCACACAACTTTAAATCATCAGAAATAATGTTGTCTAAATGATCTGTAAAAACAAAAAAAACAAAAATGACCACGATGAACTTTAATTACATACCTTCAAAGTTATGTACCAGGTACGTCATTTTTGGGGACCCATCACTTGGCGTGTAGGTTATCTCTACTTTTCCTGGACCAGGAACAACGAAATCGGTTGCTCTGTACTGTGTAGGAGTGAGGGGAGGTATGAAGAAAAAAATAAATAAATAAATAAATTTTTTTAAAACAGGAATTACAAGGAAAAAAGAATCATAGAATATAGAGTTGGAAGACACCTAGACAAACAGAGCAGTGTAGCTCAACCATCTTTTATTTTGGAGATGGGAATGAAGGTGTTCAGAGATCCCCAAAGCTAGTTAGTGGTATCGCACATTAAAAATCAGTATTGATTGGGTGCCACTGGCACAGGGCAGTTTTTTGAGTACTGATATGGAGAGAAGGGAGTGTTAGCAAAGTATTTTCCCTTAGGAAGCTCATGACCTAACAAAGACATACTTTCAAAGTCAGGTACCAGCAGATCCCAGCCATACCTATTTGTGTAGAGTAATACTAATGACAGCTGATAAATGAGTTGTCAGATAATGATCAAGGTTCAATATCTATTCTATGCAGACCATTTCCGACATATAAAATCTTTTCCTATGGATGATAATTCATTCCCATGTCTCAAAAGGAAGAAACGAATGCACCCAAAGCACCACGAAAGCTTTGTAGAGGTTTATGCACATTTAAGTAATCAGGGAGTCAACCTGAGGTTTGGAATTTGCAATCTGGGCTTTAATGAATAGAACGACCGTTCTTCCAAGTGACTGATGCCGAAATAACAGAAAAAGGAAAACTGACAAAAATGAAAACACTGAACTCATAAGAACTTAGAGTGGTGTTCCCAGGATTAGCGCGTTTGTAGCACTCCCAGCTACAGCCCCTCTCTTGGGCCTCTGGGCCATCTGTGAAGGAGCTGGCCAGGATGAAAGAATAGTATGAGTCACAGATTAGAACTAAGTAAAACTACCCCTCGAGGACTGTCCGGGTGACCTTGTCCCTAGGAACAGATTGTGGTCTGTCCTGGCCAGACTGTACTTAAAGATAGCTATATCATAGCCTCTGGGTTTCAGAATTTGGGACTCCTGTTTTTAAGGTTCTTTTACAACATATACTGCTTTGTACGAAAGTCTGAAACCTCGATTTCAACATGACATTTTGATTTTGTTTAGTTGGCAGCTTTTGTGTTTAACTTGGCAACCAGCCTACTGGTACCAAAGTACAGAAAATATAC
>NW_017731540.1:297803-305989 GCF_001890085.2 Hipposideros armiger | reverse complement strand
TTTTTTTTTTTTAGCTGCTTTCATGAACTACAAATTATTCTGGGCATAAAAAATAGTTCCCTGCAAAGAAGGCGCTAGCTAGACTGAGAGAAACAAGGAAGCAGTTGTAATTTATTGCTGGAAATATTCCTGACTCATTCCCTTGCAATGCTTCCGCCTACCTCTAAGATTTCTAAGACCAATTAAACGCAGTATTGTCACACCAAAGAAAATACAGAAGGGAAGACAATTGCTAATTCTTACCTTTACAGTGAATCAACTTCTAGTCACTCCAACTCCTCTCAATCTTGCAGGCTCACCTGAGTGCAGTTACCGTCCTAAAAAATCTCAAACCAAACGGAATAGAAAGACAATATACAAACTGCTCACGTCAGGATTTAGATAGCGGGGTTTATCTCGTTTAAAGTACAGTGCGGAGTGTACCCACAGGAGCAAAGGGCAGTTTTAGGTCCGTAGGCACCTTGCAACTAAAGGTTACAGGAGCACCAATATCTCTGCCAGCACACACTGGAGGCTGCGTCCCCTGTTTGTCGTCCGTTAGCTGGTTTTGGGGTTTGCACGTCCGTGGGTGACGCTGTGACCGGCAGAGTCTTGGCCTGCATATGTCCTTGTGGCCCTTGTGCAAGAGGCCTGCAACCGCAGCTGGCTCTATTCCTCCCTCCAGGTCCCCAGGCCCGCCCCTTCCCTCTCGGGTGCCGAACCTTTAAACCCCGGGCGCCGGGAGCCGGCCAGGGAACGCCTTCTCCAGAACTCGAAATCCCCGCGGAGGCGGCGGTATCCTCCACTCCCCACTCCGCCCCGACCACAAAGGGGTGGCCCAGCGAACACCCCTCAGAGCTGGAGCCCCGCTCCTCCACGCCCACCAGGCGGACGCATCCACCCCGACGCATCCCCCCTGCCGCACTCCGATTCTCTGCAGCCTGAGTTTGCTGCACACGCCCAGGTCCTCGACTTCCACGTTTCTTCGCATTTAGTTCTCCATTGCCTCCCTGATGTTTTCTTTGCTCAAAACCCAAGACTTAGTCTTCCACGTGTCCTTGCAATTCCCCACCGCTCGATATTTTTTTCTGTATGCCGACCTGGGCTTCTATTTGTCACTGTTTGCAACTTGACGCCGCCCAGTTTCACCCTCCGGTGCCCCAAAGCGGGCCTTCTACCCATGCAGGCATCTAGCACCCTGTTCCTCCCTATTTTCCTCTCCACGTGCAATACCTGTATTTTTTTTTCCTTCCTTGAGACCAGAATTCGCCACTAAGTTCCTCCTTCCATACCCAAGATCTAAGCTTTCTTCCTTTTTCCCACTCGTCAGTGGCGGACCCAAAGCCTTTCCAAAAGTCAGGGGCTGGCAGGGGCCGCCCTCACAGCCTGTAGTTACCAGCAGGGGAAGGTACGCTGACGATGAGCCGGCGGGGGGTGGGGGGCGGGGGGGTCGCCACAGCCACTCACACGCTCAAACTTACAAGTGCACACACTGGCAATCCCAGCGGGGCCCCAGCTGTTTCGGCGTCTGACACCACCTCAGCCGAAAGCCACGGACCAGTAGGCGGGGTAGACTTTTCCTCTTCCCGGCTTTTGTCTCCTCCCGGCCCGGCCCCCTCAGCCCACCTCCTGGAGCCACGCCCCCACCACGCCGCCAATCACTGAGCGCCGACCCTCCGAAGTGGGAGGGGCAAGGGGGACCCAAATGTAGCGGGTTAATCCCGGTACAGCCTTCCCTGGGCTGGGGCTTGCGAGAGGGGCTGCAGCACCCCCTAAAGTCGGCTACGTATTTTCTTGGTGGAAGGCCGCGAATGCCACCTGCAGGCCTGAGAGCAGGTCGCTCTGGGGCTGGTATTCTGAGACCTACGCCGACAATAGGCAAGCCTGCTTAATAACCTGGGGCCACACTGAGTGAGTTTCCAGGTCTGCAGTAAAGGCAAATTGGGAGACAGAGCGCCTGGACCAGTCCCCTTCAGGACACTTCCCGATGTGCGTTAATCTGGAACCGCCTTTGGCAGGAGGAAGAGCCAGACTAGGAGCACACGATCACACGATCGCCTTGGTGGTGATGGTGATAGTGTTGGTGGGGGTAGGTTGGGGGGTCTTCTCCGTGCGCAGCTAGAATGCAAAGGATTGGAACAGTTAACACAAGCAGACATGCCATAGTAAATAACTTCTGCCACCNGTATAAGATGATCATGTTTAATATCTTTTCTGGTTCTCAGCCCTGTCTGCACATTAGAATCCCCTGGACAGCTTTAAAATGCCTGAATCCCACAGAATGCGGACTCAGCTGGTGCAGGGTGGGTCCCAGGCATCGGAATTAAAACAAACCAAAATCATTTTACAAAGAAAAATAAAACAAACACCAAAAAACCTATAAAGGTATCCTTTTATAGCCAGGGTTGAGAACCACTGATTTGGTTGAACCACAGGAAATTATCTATTCAAAAATGTCAACATCGTATGTTTAACCTAATAAAAAGATTCAGGAAGTAAAAACATGTCTGAAAAAAATCATTTGTGTTGAGAGGGTGCCTTTCTCTAAGTTTTTCTGCATTTCCTTTTATCTAAATGTGTGTAAATATATAGATATACATATAAGCATTTCTCAACTGTACACTTTCTTAAATGGGAGTAGACACCAAAAGATAAAAATAAAACACATACAAATCAGAAACTACTGGGTATCCGAAGGCCAGGAAAAAAGAACACAAAATCAAATTATGCCAACATGACTTACTTGATCCCCATAAGCATGACGACCTATGATGATGGGTTTTACCCATCCGCTCACAAGCCGGGGGATATTTTTGCAGATAATAGCTTCCCTAAAGACAGTGCCACCCAGAATATTTCGGATGGTGCCATTTGGCGACTTCCACATTTGTTTCAACTTGAATTCCTCAACCCTCTTTTCATCAGGAGTAATGGTAGCACACTTGACGCCAACATTGTACTTCTTTATAGCTTCTGCAGCATCCTTGGTGACCTGGTCATTGGTGGCATCTCGATTCTCTATGCCTAAATCATAGCTGGAAGGAAAAAAATCATAAGTGGAACTTTCCAGAAAAACTGACAGAAGATTGAGGGTGCTACCATTCTGTCTATCTCTGCATGGTGATGGCAGGCAGGGCAAGCCCTGCAGAAAATGAAGGCTCTAAATATATCTAAATCTGCCAAGTTTTGGCATTAGTGCACCCTAGACACAAAAGATGGCTGCCAACTAAAAAAAACACTAAGAGAGACTGGACTGCTGGGTCACACACACAGCTCCTTGTGTTGCATCAGGAAGCTGTCTAGAAGGAAACTGAATGGAAACCATCCTGCTCTGCTCTTTTGCCTGCTTTCACCGTAGAGGGGCAGTAACAGCTCTGGAACAACCCTTTGGGTGACTTCCTTCCACACAATTAGCATAAAAATGTATGCTTAAGCACCACCTCATTTTTTCCTTAGTAAATACTGTGCTCTAAAAATAGAGCTGTCAGAGGTTTTAAAGAATTTTCTTTTTTTTTTTGGTATTTTGGCATTAGTAGTTGTGGGCTTATAGATGTGATTGTGCCCCAAATGCTAATGACTCTTTCCTAAATGCCAGTTAGTCATATGATGAAATTTTCCCTAATTCTTGGGCAAGTCTCTGTTCTGGTAACAACCCTAAAGCTTGTTGGATAAGTAATGGAATCAATCAACGGTTTTACATACCCCAGAGAGTTATAGCTTAATACATACCAACGCCCAGACTGCAAGTTATTCAGAGCTGAAAAGAATGTTGGTTGTTCAGTGGAGCATAGACCCTGATTATAAGGCTTTATGTGAAATATGAAATCGTTTGTTGAAAATAGGGAAACAAAACAGTCACGTGACAATTTATTTTGTTCTCCAAGTTTTTAAAAAGCTTTTTCAGCTTTCAAAACTTGCTGGCCCATGAAACCTCTAGATAGCTCTTTTTAGTTCCTGTATTTTCCGTCTTTAGATATCCCAACTCATGGTGCAAACGCAAAGGTAGCAATCTTGATGTATTTCCAAATAAAAATTTCAGACTGCTTTGACCTTAAATAATTCACAGAAGTGAAATAAAGCCACGGACTCCCTTATCTTCTGGTGTAGGGATGCTGAGTAGCTACAAATGTCTATTCCTAACTCAAACAAGGAATGTGGTCCGCAGTTTTCATGTTCAGAGGAACCATTTTTCATCAGAAGAACCTCCCAGCAAATTAGTGGATTTTTTGCTTTCTAATAGGAAAGATTGAACAAATGGCCTGGACCACTGTCCAGCCTGCAGAAAACGAAACAAATTAATTGCTCCACCCCCCTCATAAAGAACCAGTATATAACAGCAACTTTGGAACTACTTAAAACTCATTTGAGCTTTTCCCCTGCCACTGCAGAGCATCGGGGAGGCTCAGGCTTGGGTGCATTCAAGATTTGGCTCCACCCATAACCCACTGCCAGGGCAGAGGAAGGCACTGCAGCTGGAGGTGTAAAGGACGTGAATACTGCTTTGTGAGAAGTGCTGAAGACCGCCCTCATCCACCGCGGCCTAGCACGTGGAATTCACGAAACTGCCAAAGCCTTAGACAAGCGCCAAGCCCATCTTTGTGTGCTTGCCTCCAACTGCGAGGAACCTACCTACGTCAAGTTGATGGAAGCCCTCTGTGCTGAACACCAAATCCACCTAATTAAGGTTGATGACAAGAAACTAGGGGAGTGGGTAAGCCTCTGTAAAATCAACAGAGAGGGAAAACCCCTTACAGTGGTTGGTTGCAGTTGGCGTGGTGGCTAAGGACTGGCAAAGAGTCTCAGGCCAAAGATGTCATCGAGGAGTACTTCAAATGCAGGAAATGAACAAATGCACTTGGCTTTGTTTTTCAAAATAGAAAACTTGTCTGAGCCTCCAAAAATTCTTGGGTCTGTAGCCAGCGATTCTTTTTCTTTTAAGCCTAAAGACTATCCTTTAAAACTGTCTCTAGGCTAAAGAGGCTGAAAGCATCTTTGCAGCTATTCTACTGCAAAGAACTCTGGATATTCATCTATTGCCATGTAAAGTTCTGAAACAGGAGAGTGCTTATAAAATGCACTGGGAACCCACTTGGACGATTTTCGGGTTTTTTTATGCTTTATTTCCTATGTGCGTATGTAGGTATTCATTTGCTCCTTCTCATGGTTGCAATATAGACATTATCAAAGGCTTAGGCTTAGAACAATTTAAAAGGATGTCTAATGACACCCTGGAAATTAAATGTCTACACCCAAGCAAATATAACAGGTCCTTACATACAGGGCAAAGGTTCAAGTCTTTAGGACACAGATGATTTAAGAGAACTTTGACTGAAAGGTGAGGGTTGTAGTAAAGAACTTCAAGGGTTCTTTCTGTACTAGAATTGCATGAAAAGGGCAAAAGGTCCCTCAACTAGTTAAGTACAGGGATAGAAAATAGTCCCTTCCGCAAACAATTGCCCTACTCTTGGCCACTGATTTATTCCAAATAAAACCTTGACAGGAAACAGAGGCTTGGAAAGACCTGAAAATCATGTTTCTAACATACTTCTTGTCTTCTGAACAGTAAGTCCAGTTTTTCTTGCAAGGCTCCATTTAAAATAGAAGGTTCATTTGCATATATTTAGATACTCTCCCCCAAGAGCTTTATTCACAAGATATAGCTATATCTATGTAAAAAAGCTAGTTACACCTTGAAAGCATGTCGATTGCTAGGTGCTGTAGTCACGCACCACATATATAACATAAGATTAGAATGGAGCTGAAAAATTCCCATCACCTACCGACTTCTAAGCCCTTGTAGCTCAACCCATTACACAAATACTTAACATCGTGCTACAATTGCCTACGGGATTCAGTGGAGGCTTGTAGCCTAGGAGCTGTAGGGGAACAGAATTTGTCACCCAAAATATGCCTCTTTGGCATTAGAATTATTTCATGGTGGTTAATTTTAAACTTTAAGAAACAGCAGACATGGGAGAAGCTCTGAAAACCAAGTAGAAATTACCCTTTGTAAAAGGTATTTACATTCATAAGGGAAATCTCCATTTGTAAGGCCTTCTCCCCTGCTGTACCAGGAAGAGGGGGATTACCTGATCTCTAGAAATTTACCAGTGCAGAAGAGAAAGACTTAAATATGCCTAACACCTTTCCCTTCTTTACAATGCTCTTCCTGGCAACCTCCCATAACTGACTCCCTTCACCCCCAATGTCTTTTGTCTTCGAAGAGAGTTTTTAAGGTGTGGCTTCAGCCACTTTGGTGAGTTACTCAGTTTTCCTGGGTCGCTCCCACGTATACAGGAGGTATACATATTATTAAACTTTTGTTTTTCTCCTGTTAACCTGTCTTTTATTACCGGGATGTCTCAGCCGAGAATCTTAAAGGGTAGAGAGAAAATTATTTTTTCTCCCTTACAGAGCTATACAGGCTGAGTAGTAGGTGATACCACCTAGATTTGTGTAAGTGCCCTCTTGTGATGTTTGCACAACAACAAAATTGCCTAAGGATGCATTTCTCAGAATGTATATCCCTGTTGTTTAGCTGCACATGACTGTAACTGATTTACCTGTGCAGGTCCAATTCCACGTACGGAAAAATGAGTTTTTCTTTAATCAACTCCCAAATGATTCGCGTCATTTCATCTCCTTGCATCTCTACCACAGAACCGCCATGGATTTTTTGAGACATTTTGAATTCAATAAACCTTTAAAAAGAAAAAAAAGATAAGACACGTCATTGTAGTATGAAAACAAAATACAATTTAGCACCTACTAAAAAACCAATTCATAATATCACGACTGCATAAAAGCTAATAATAACCATTAATTTACCAGTAGAATTGAGCACATTCTCTCTATAAAGCATTGTGTTACACCCTTCGTGTGTGGTTTGAGTCAGCCCTCACAACAGCCATGAAAGATGAACATTATTTTCCTATTTAACTTTGATAAAAGAAAAATAGCTTTTCCAAGGCCACCTGGCTGGAGCATAGAGGAGCCTGACCCTGTAACATGACCTTAATAATGTAATCATTATTCTTGACTGTTGGTTTGTCTTAAGTCCTCATTTCACTGTGCTCTCAAGATGAGCAGATGATGAGTGCTAATATTTCCCCTCTTTTAAGAGGCTACTTTGATTAAAATAACTACCCTTGAGGAGAGTCAGCAAGTACTTGTGACTCATCTTTAAGGAACTTTAAGTCTGAAAGTGAAAGATGAAGAATTCCTGGTGGAACTATGTTTGCCTGGAGACAATGTGTAATGGATATAGGGGATGTCAAGCTAAATAGAAAAGTGATTTCTCAATTAGAGAAATCTGTGTACAGAATTCCCTATGCCACTGCTCAGGACCCAAGCATGTCCTGGACTTCTTCCTCAGTATCCCATCCAACTCCTGCACTGGTCTTCTGGCAGTTCATGGGTAAAGGTAAGCTGCCAGTACATCATGGCATGGGGAAGCAGAATTGTTTCTGGTAGAGATGTCATTTTGAGGAACCCAGTATGGGGGTGGCAAATACAAATCCATCTGATTCCCAGAAAGGGCAGGGGTGCAAACCTATGGAGGAAGTGAAATTATGAGGCTTCAAGAAAGGCCATGTCCTTGTCCTATGTGTGCTCCTAGAGAGGCTGAGGAAGCCCTGAGTCTGCTCAAGGTATCTGTTTCCTTTCATAATGCTCTCATGGGAACTCCCCCACCAATCTCTGCAACACAACTGCAAATTGCTTTTATCCCCTTCAGTTACAGATGAGGATTGGAAAAGTCAGGAGAACTGACATAAAAAATTATTAGGTAAGAGGCCTGTAAACAGTCCTCTTGAAAAGTGGAACGAAAGTAATTTTGGCCTTCAAATTTTAAAAATGTAATGATGAGTAGACTGTAAGCCTCAGTTCCTTCTGACAAGCCAGGATATATTTCTTACCCCAGAACTCATTTTCACTTCCTAAATTTGCAATTCTAGAATCCTGCTTATTAGTGTTTAGGAGGTTCCCTAGACCATTACTGGGGAACTATCTGGAACTCAACTACAATAAAAAAACAATGAATAAACTGGTGTGGATGAGTCAACCACTTCCCATTTGTAAGTTCAAGTATGATTTACAGTACAGTTTAAAGTATACGATTCAGTCACACTGATCCCACTGCCACATCTGTCCTTGTATTTAAAGCAAGGCAAAACAAAAAGGAGCCAGCAAACACATTTGGTCTCAAT
>NW_017731540.1:288213-297046 GCF_001890085.2 Hipposideros armiger | reverse complement strand
TTGTACCTGGCCCTGTTGTGTGAGCCCAAAATTGGCAAATGTGATTTAATAAAACAAACCGGGTTTGAAAGTTTCCTTGGAGAAGTAGGATAGATGTCAGAGGACATGTGCTAATTGTTTAATGTTCACTCTCTCTTAGTCATCATATCTCGGCAGTAGGCACTACTTTCTCCTTTGGACAGGTGTAGATGTTGTGGTTCAGAGAGTTTAAGTAATGTACCCAAGGTCACACAGCTAGTAAGAGGTAGGGCCTGCACTTGCAGCTAGGTTTTTCTGACTCTGCTGTGCTATTCCAGTGGGTTATGGGGACTGAGAATAAAATATTTGAGCTCAGGATTTACCCCTCAAATTACTTCAATCTTGTATGTATCATGTAAAAAGGAGTTCTGTAGGTATCCAATCAATTTTATTATTTTAATGGCATGCCGTATGTACTTAATAAACTCTATTTATCAACCTTTTGGTATTTGATATACTTAAGATAAAAACCACACTGTTTCTGTCTTAATTAATGGAAAAAAACAAAAATGACCAATGATCTCATTATTGCAGAGGAAAAACAGTCTGCTTTTAAATCTTAAAGCATTTCATTGAAATTAGATTTACTTGTTACTATCTCAAGTCATCTCAGTATTTTTCTTTTTTGTTTATAGTTTGATTCATCCAGACTCCTCAAATACTGCTCTTTCAACAAGACTTGTGTCTGTTCAAGAGGATGCTGGGAAGTCTCCTGCTCGAAATAGGTAAACTGCCAAATGAAAACACTGTATTCAGTGTCTTCTCTCTTTTCAGAGTAATGAGAAGAACAAACAGATAAAATTGGGTGGGATTGATTGTTATACACTGTCTTAGCTCTAAAAGCCGAGTGAAACTGTCATGTCCCTTTTGCTAGTCAGCTCTCTTGTACACTCCCGGGGTGGCTCTTGGCCACTGTTCTCCACTGGCTTCTGATCTTGGAACCTATACCCTCCCCTTCTAGCTTCGCAGCTGAACTTGCTTTCTAGTGCATAGGAAAGAGGAGCGAACAAAAGGGGATTTCTTCTTAACGCCACTCACCAACTTGATTACGTTTGGAGTGCAGCCGTTTTCTCTTTACCTCTTAATCAAGGTCGATTCTCCATTTGTATTCTGGATCTGACCCCTTCTCATTTTTTATTAGTTATCCTATTCATGCTCCCTATCTTCCACCTCTCTCTGNTTAGTTAGGAATTTGGAAGTTCAGACCACCCTATGTGGTTACTTTGGGTCTGTGAATTTGTAAGGTCTGCCATGAAGGCCTCCCCTTAGTGTGTTAGGTTTAGCATGTGGCCCCTTTTTTATCCAGTCCACAGAATTAACATCACTTACTCTAGGTTAGACACTGTGCCAAATGCTTTATGTGCAATGTTTTACTTAATTTTAAAAAAACTTTCTGTTAAGTGGGTACTATTGTGGAGAGTGCAGCTCAGCTCCAAGTCCAGTCGCAGGTTTTGGGGGAGTGGGGCACAGACCACTGTCCCACGAGGGAGTCAAACAGGCAACCTTGTTGTTAAGAGCACTTGCTCTAACCAACTGAGTCACCTGGCAGCCCCAAGTGGGAACTATTATTAGGCCCATTTTACAGAAAAGAGGGCTGGGCCTAAAGAAGTCACTAATTTAAGGTCACATGACTAGTTTTTGGCCAAATCCCTTAAGTCTAGTAAACAAATCTTCTTTCTTGATAGAAGTGCTCTGTATCACACAAGTGAACCTCACTCTGTAAAAAACATTGCGCGCAGTTACACATTATGAGTGTTCACATACTCGAACACATACGGTAATCGCCGTGCAGCCCGCACCCATCTGGTGACGCAGCACGCGTGATGCTCACGCGCGCAGTCGGTCTAGCTTCCTGCAGGAAGGCTGAGACAGCCTAACCTCAGCCAAACTGTCTTGGACGACTCTATCTGGGCTGGACTCCCTCTGCCTGAGCATCTGATCCAAGCATCTTGCGGGAGGGGAGAAGAGGGCGGAGCCTGTGGCCGGGAAAGTTGCGGATTGGAGGGGAGCAGAAACAGGGGGCGGAGCCTTGGGGGGAAGCGAGAAGCCGGATCAACCATGTAAGCGGCTTTGCTTCCTGCGGTAACTGCCTGCTGCCCGTGTTCCCCTGTGCTGCGCTCCAGAGGCGGTTTCCTGTGCCTGAACCAGGTGAAGCTGCTGCTGGGGTGGAGGGGCCTGCGGGGCCCGGGCAGGAGCAATAAGGGCGGGGGCCTGGTGCAACGCTGGTTGGGTCGGAGAGTGGGGAAGAAGGCGGGTCTGGGGAGCTCCGGGGCCACAGCGGAGAGGGGAAGGCTGAAGTGAATGCGAAGAGCTGGGGCTCCCAGAACCGCGACTGGAGGCCAGGCTGCGACCGAGACTGGGCAACGAAGGGCAGAGAACCTGTGCCTGGATTCGCCGGCTCCCCTGAGTCCCCGATTGCTCCTTGTCACGCGAGTGCGTAAGGGAGCCGGGTGGGGTTGTTCTTGAAGAGGCTTCCTTGGAAACATTCGAAGTTCCCTTGTCCCTCCCTCTCTTTCCTGTGTACCTCAGCTTGTTTCGGAGGTGCACAGTCAGTCCAGTTACTCCTCCCTCTGGTGGAGAAGCGCTCCGTCTTTGTCATAGATGCATCCGTAGGCTGGAAAAGAAAGTTCATGAGCTACATACAGAAACGACAGCAGGCAGTAGTGGGCTTTAGATATGTGTATGCCTCCTTAAAATGCTTGCCTCTGCTACTTGAGGCTATTCCATTTCGGCCTGTGTTTCAAAGTCTCTGAGAAGGAGACTTCACTTCCCAATTAGTATTTTTCCCTTTACTTAAAATGTTCCCAACAAGAGGATGAGACTGGAATGTGATGGATATTTTTAAGGAATTAAGGCTCTTCTGTCCATTGTAGAAATGGTTATTCTTATGACATTCAAGAAATGAGAAATGCTAGCATTCTGTGTAAAGCAAATTATCTTTGTTTCTTTGATGTGTTTATGTGTTAAATTCTCATGGATTGATTCAGTACATCCTCTGTTGTAAAATTGGTACAATATTGATAGTACAGGTAGTTGTTTGGTATTGTATGTTTGCACTGTCATATTTCTGATGTATTTGAATCTTATTTCTGATTTATTTGAATCTTGTTTCCTATCACTCCAAAATTCCCACTCTATCAGGATTTTTACAAAAAATAATCTTAGTTTATTTCAGTTGGGTTTGGGGTTGTGACAAAGATTGGGCAGGTTAAGTCTGTTTTGTAGAGCAAAACAACTTTCCCCTTCCTTCCTTCCTTCCTTCCTTCCTTCCTTCCTTCCTTCCTTCCTTCCTTCCTTCCTTCCTTTCTTTCTTTCAAGGCTGCCTCCCATTACACACTCTCTTTTCTTCTTTCAGGAAGAGTAATATGGATCACGTTGTGGTTTTCTTTTAGTGTTTCTGTTGGCATGTTGATCAAAAATTGAACACAAAAATCTTTGTTGATGGAAACTAACATTTCTAGTATTCAGCTGTCCTGAATTTTTAGATATATTTTGAGTACTTAAAATAAAACCTGGTGAGAAATGATTCCACTGATATTTGGATTTTTTCATCTGCCAAAATTTTGATATTGGCTGGTAGATTGGGTTTATTTTTCACATTTTAATATCTGATTAGCCTTCAGATTGGCTTAGGCAACAAGATAGTGTGAACTGTGTCTCCATATAATTGCAACCTTCAAATGAGAAGGGACAATATATTGGTGATAACATCAGAGGTCTTTGGATAAGTATATTAATACTTTTAATTATCAGTTAGGAAAGAGTCCTAGTTTGTATCACAGTTATTAAGCTACCAGAGAATAAAATGTTGGAAGGTATTTTTTTCAGGATCCTGGTGTCATGATGTGATTTTTAAGATTAATTCTATATGATTGCATTTATGTTTCAGAGACTACATTTTCTGAGTGTTTTCATAGTAATATTCATCCTCATAGCTCCATAGCCTAATAAAAGTTTTGTAGGTGGGTGACCCTTAGAGGTAATGCTAAGACCCTTTAGGCAGATTGCTAATTTTGCTAATTGCTTCTGATGTTACTTGTGTCAAAGTAGAATGTAGGCTGATTTCCGAGGCCTAAGGGATGTTATTGCCATTACATTTTTCTTTCTCTCCAGTGCTTCCCCCCCGCCCCCTTTGCACCTTTTGAAGTTTACTTTTCATCAATCTCCAGCTTATTTCCTAACCCTTTGTACTGGAATATGGATTGTCATTACACTTTAGAAGGATTGTCGACTACTGTCCCCCATAGAAGATGTTAGGGACCTTCCTTCCCTCTCTCCTTCCTCCTCTTCTCTCCTTTCCCCCTGGTCTTCTTCTGCTCCTTTCCTTTCTTCCTCCTCGCCTTCCCCCCTCCCTCCATTCCAATAAACATTTACTGCCAAAATTTTGTTCAGGTCAGTAGTTTCATTTCTGCTTTGTTTAATTAATTTATTAAGTAAATTATTAATCGGGCAACATCGTGAGTAGTTAGAATTCAGATAGGCCAGAATTGGAAGTCTGTGAAGAGCTACAAAAGTAATTTTGCTCTAAAGAGGAATACCGGGCTGCAATTTGGGATTTAGTTACAACTCTACCACCGACTAGTTGTGTGACCCTCAAAAAAGTTGTTTTAGGTTCTGTGTACATTGGTTGCCTCAAAGGTAAAATATTAGTAATAAGGCCAGTTCTGTGAGCCTTCCAGGATTTTGTAAATATTAAATGAGATGGTAGATATGATTTTGAAAGTGAAAAGAGTTTTATAAGAGTGTAATGACCTCTTTGTAAAGCATAAATTAGATTACAAACTAGCATTTTGATGACTAGAGTTATGCATAGTTCATGCGTGGTTCCTCTCCTTTATTTGAAGTATTAATCAATATGGTAGAAAATAGACATCAGTGCTTTTCTGTAACCTCCATCTGGTGATGTTTCCCTTTCCTGCTTTGGTTGAATTTTGGTGATTTAAAAAAATGCACTTTAAGAGCTTCATTTTGATGTCTGTTTGAGTTTAGGCTTACAAGGAGAAAAGCCGGGTTCATGTGCCTAGGAGGAAGATGATGGGGAACAGCTTGTTGATTTGAATAGTTCTCAAGGTGTTGAGGCATAGGTTGAGGTAATTTTGGAGGTTATATAGAAGGGTCATTAAGAGGTGACTATTTCATTTTCTTTTCTTGGAAGTGTTTATCTTTTATATTTTTTAAAAGAAAAAAATTGAAAAAAGTAAAATAAAGCTTTGAGGAATTTATATGCTTGTGTAAAACCAGTTTTCCCTCATAATGATAAAGAGCTATTGAATATCTTTTTCCAAAAAAAATCTTAAAATGAAAAATATATAAATTGTGCAAAAATGCATTTTTTTATCTGCTCACATTTATGCCTTACCTCCAATTTTTAAAAATAATTTTGATATTTTCTGTCATTTGAGTAGCAATGTTGAAAATTAGATTGGCTCTGTAATCATAGTTTTAGGTGATTGAGACTTTCTTATGATCTAGACCTTGGAGTTTTCAAGCTTTAATTGAAATATGTGCTAAACTAGATTTATTTGCTCTTTGGCTTTCATAGGTCTGAATTTTCAGGTAGTTAGGGATGCTGTTTGGAATTAATGTTTGGGCTTCCCAAGGAACATATCTTTTGCTTATTTCTTTTGTGTTTTAGACTCATGAAATGGCCACAGATGATAAGACTTCCCCACCACCGGACTCTGCCAATGATTTGCCTCGATCTCCTACTAGTCCTTCTCATCTCACACACTTTAAACCTTTGACTCCTGATCAGGATGAACCTCCTTTTAAATCAGCATATAGTTCTTTTGTAAATCTCTTTCGATTTAACAAAGGTAAGACTTGATCTTAAAGATCAGAGAACCTACAATTTTGATTCTCTGAAATTCTCTTGTTCAGCTTTCATGTTGTGTCTGCAAGAAAGTGAATTATTAACAGAGAGCTTTAAGCATAGGTCACTGGGGTTTATTGCTTAAGAAAAGAAAGCTAGAGTTTTCACTATAAATTTTTTTTTTTTTTTAATTGGGGAACAGTGTGTTTTTTCTAGGACCCATCAGCTCCAAGTCGAGTAGTTGTTTCAATCTGGTTGTGGAGGGTGCAGCTTAGCGGCCCATGTAGGGATCGAACTGGCAACCTTGGTGTTGTGAGCACTGCGCTCTAACCAACTGAGCTAACCTGCTGCCCCTCAATGTAATCTTATTAATTGTTGGTAACTGAAGATTTGAATTGAAACTAAATGTTAAAAGGAGGTCCCTTTTTAAAGTTACCATTTTTTTTCTTTCTTTGTATGTTTAGATTTCCATAAGTTCACAGAATGGACTTTGTTCTTTTAGTGGTTACTAGCCAAAAGATTTTTTTTTGAATTAAAATTTATTGGGGGTGACAATGGTTAGTAAAATTTCATAGGTTTCAGGTGTACAATTCTGTAATATATCATCTATATATCATATTGTGTGTTCCCCACCCAGAATCAGTTCTCCTCCCATCACCATGTATTTGATAAAATATTTTAATTAAAGCAATGAAACTAAAGGGATCAGCACATGGGAAGAAAGGTTCCTATTTTTCAAAAATAGAAATTATCAGCAGGCCTATTGTTGACTTAACCCTGTTAGATAAGGAGTAAATATAATACTAGCAAATTAAAAGATACTTTTAAAATGAGCTCTTTTTAAGTAATATTTTTTTTACCTGGAAGAAAAATTAAGAAAACCTAGATTACATCTTTTGCTTTATATTTGGCTATATTATTTGAAATGGATTAGAAAGTGATCCCCTTTTTTGTTAGAAATCTGGAGGTTAGTAGTTTAATTAACTCAGTAGAAATTTTAATAGTATTAACTGATGTTTATTAGTAGTCATGTTTAAAGCTCTGTAAAAACTGTTAGTCCATCTTTAAGACTGATCTTTTTTTAATTTTTTAAAAAATAAACATTATTGTTTAGAATAGTTTTAGATTTACAGAAAAATTGGGAAGATAGTATAGATAGAGAGTTCTTATGTACCCAGTTTCTCTTATTATTATTAACATCTTACATTAGTAAGATATAATTGTACATTTTAATAATTATAGTAATTGTACATTTATTACAATTAACGAGCCATTATTGATACATTATTATAAACTCAAGCATGTATTTTATTCATATTTCTTCAGTTTTTACTTACTGTTCTTTTTCTGTTCCAGTATCCCACATTATACTTAGTCATCATAAGACAAAATATTTAGCGAATGTTTATTGATCACCTACTGTCCACTGGGTACTGTTTTAATAGAGCAAGCAATCTATCCTATAAAAAAACAGACCCCTCCCAAATCTCTGCCTTCATGTGTGGCTTCCATTCGATTTTCTTTAACGTGCTTAAGATATTTCTAATAAAAAGTGAAACAAATCGAACATCCTATACCAAGGATGTGATTATTGGCCTGTAATTTCGCTACCTTCTTTCAATTTTTTTTAAACCCTAATTTTTAACTATGTGTGTTGTACATATATTCTTTCCTGAACAATTTCGTCTATTTCCTTCTCTTTGCTGAACTCTGAGTCTTCGTTTTTCAAATAATGCCACACTTTCCTTTGCTCCAGAGAGGGCGGAAGGGGGCCAGGGAGAGCAGCCGCCTCTGAGTGGAAGCTGGACCAGCCCTCAGCTCCCATCAAGAGCACAGTCTGTGAGGTCGCCTACACCTTATAAGAAACAGCTTAATGAGGAGCTGCAGCGACGATCTTCAACAGTGCTCGGTAAGACGGTGCTCCTCACTCCTCTGCCAGTGTTGGAGTTCGCCAGTCCTTGTTCCCAGCTAGTGTATTGACTTACTGACTTCACTTTTCTGCTATTTGGAATACTCAGGTACTCTTCAGAATGAATGAGACTGTTACCTAGGTGGTGAAAGAATTTGTAGATACCAAAAAAAAAATAAAAAAATTCTTAACCATTTTTATTAAACTTTAGGCCAGGTAGAGATGTCTTGACTGTTTTTTGATTTACTTGCTTGATTTACTTTGAATTACTTGCTTGGCTTTCAGCAGAGAACAGTTTGCCACATCCCCAGGAGAACACAGGTTAGTGTCAGCTTTGTGACTGAATCCCGCATCTGTCCCTGGTGCAGTGGGATGTGCATGCCTCCGGCTGCAGAGCTCGCTCAGCTCCATTAGTCGGCTGCCCCTTGCTCTTGGCTTTCTGTCGTGGTGGGGTGCAAACTGTCAGTGTGGCTGCGTAAGCTGAGCTCCTTGCCTGTTTGTTCCCTGTCCTGGTCTACTATCCAGTCAGCGCCTTCATTTTCATGCTCTTCTGATGAGGATAGGCTGGGGGGTCCGTGCTTGAAGTGAGAGGCTAGATCAAGTGAGTTGTTCGATGTTCTGTTTCTGGTAGGGCTTTCAACTCAGTGCTGTGGTTTGCCCAACTCAAGGTGCTAGAAGAAGGTCAGTGAGAAGAGGCAGAATAGAGGGGAAGGAGTGCAGCACTGGAAATCAAGTGTCCCTGAACCCCGGATCCTGTCTTGTCTGGCCAGTTGTCCCTAGGAGTGAAAAACAGGCAGGTGCAGGTAATGGCGGTTGGCAGGAGGGTACTTTGTGGCTACCTGGGACTTGGTTCAGAACTGCCTTCTGGTGGGTCCGAAGGAGGAGGAGGAACCAAGGAGAAGAAAGGTCTCTCTAAGGACTGGAACAGAGTTGGCCGATCACCTCTGCAGGTCCCGAGGGCAGTGAGCCTCAACCTGGCTTCTGTCAGCCGTTTGGAAGGAAGAATCAGAAGGTGGGAGGGGGAGAGGCAGAAAGGAGCTCTCCTTCCACTCTAAGGGGGATGGAAGGAAGAGACCATCCCCACTTTAACCTTT
>NW_017731540.1:272650-287413 GCF_001890085.2 Hipposideros armiger | reverse complement strand
ACATTACTATTTGTAGAAAGATAACGTTTTCTAACATAGTGCCGTTTAGATAATTATTTCTGTAATTAAATTATCTTGGGAAGTTATTTGTCAATTTACATTTAGATACCAGCCTCTTTCTTTTTTCCCCACGCAACTCAACACAAAGCACACCTAAAACAAACCTAAAACAAATCTAGCAAACAAGTGTTTGAGAAAGAGGTAGGGTGGGTTAGTTTCCATCTTGCTTTGCCGTAGGTTATTGGGTTAATGAGGTTAAATAAATAGGGATGTTCATTCTTTTTGTCAAGCCACCTCCATTTGATCCTTAGGTATTATAGCTGCTGGAGCCAGGAATAGGTAGAAACTTCAGTAGTAATCTTGCTGTAAAATAAGGAAATAATATATGACAGTTTTGGCGAGCACACTCCCTTCTGGCCACAAAGCTGGGATTTGGGCTTGTTTTATTGTTGATAGGAATGGATTCAGCATTGCTCTGTTAAGTGTCAGTGAGTCCTTCCAGTTTGGAGCTGTAGGGGTGACTAGGTAACACAATTAGAGTAGGATTGGGGTAAGTTCTAGCAATTCTTTCCCAGTTTTAATCTTCTTGGACATTGCTGAAGGAAAGTCTGTGGGTAAATTACCATCCTGGATGTGCTGAAGTCTGTCAGACTCTTTGAGGACTGGGCTATAAATTCCTCTCTGATCACCTGCTGCATGAGACTTTGATATGCGGTCTGTAGACTGGACTGTTGAGCCCCATTGCTGACTGCTTGACTGTAGAGGCTAAGCTAGGTTAACTCACTGGGATTGCTTTTTCTTCTGCTAAATGTCTAGCAGGTATTTATAATGGCTTGGGACCAAAGGCCCAAGAAATCATTAATNAGAGGTCCTGTGTGCCTGGAGTAGAGCATTGCTAGAGTTCATTGTAAGGACTTTGTCATTCTCTCCTGGTGGCATGGGAAGTTACAGGAGACTGAGTTTTAAAAAAATTTTAAATTATTTTGAAAATATTTCAAACTTGCAAAAAGTTGCAGAGATAATAAAATAAAATGTCATATATTCTTCATTAAAGTTCACTAATTTACATTTTACCCATTTTCTTGACTTTTATATAATATACATACTGTTTTATTTTTCTGAACCATCTGTGAGTAAGTTGCAGACATCAGCATCCTTTCCTTTTTTTTTTTTTTAAATTAGTAAGCTTCATTTTGTAGAAGAGTTTTGGGTTCACTGCAAAATTGAGTGGCAAGTACAGGAGTTCCCATATACACCCTGCCCTCCAACACACACAACCTCCCCCACTGTCAACATCCCTCACCACTGTGGTACAGTTGTTACAGTCGATAAACCTACATTGACATTATTGTTACCACTCAAATTCTAGAGTTTGCATTAGGGTTCACTCCTGGTGCTGTACATTCTATGGGCTTGGACAAGTGTATAATGACATGTATCCACTATTGTAGTATAGTACAGAATAGTTTCAATGTCCTAAAAACCCTCTGTACTCTGCTTATTCATCCCTCCCACCTCCAACCCATGGCAACCACTGATCTTACTACTGTCTCCATAGTTTTTCCTTTTCCAGTATGTCATATAGTTGGAATCATACAGTATGTATACCCTTTTCAGATTGACTTCTTTCACATAGTAGTATGCATTTAAATTGCCTTCATGTCTTTTCACAGCTTAATAGTTCATTTCTTTTTAGTTCTGATTAATATTCCATTGTCTGGATATAGCACTCCAAGAATGGATATAGTTTATTTATCCATTCATCTACTAAGCCAATAAATCTTGGTTATTTCCAAGTTTTGGAAATTATGAATAAGGCTTCCCTAAACATACTTGTGCAGGTTTTTGTGAGGTTATGTATTCAGTTCATTGGGGTAAATTCCAATGAGTGCGATTGCTCGATCATATGCTGACTATTATGATTAGCTTTGTATGAAACTGCCAAACTGTCTCCCAGAGTGGCTGTACCAGTTTGCTTTCCCACCAGCAATGAGAGTTCCTGTTGCTCCACATCCTTGTCAATATTTGGTGTTGCAGTGTTCTGGATTTTGGCCATTCTAATTGATGTGCAGTGATATCTCATTGTTTTCATTTCCAATTCCCTAGTGATCTATGATGTTGAAAATCAGATCTTTTCACATCCTTCTTTGCCATCTGTATATCATCTTTGGTGAAGTGTCTGTCCAGGTCTTTTTCTCGTTTTAAAATTTGGTTGTTTTTTCATTGTCAAGTTTTAAGAGTTTTTTGTTTTTTTNAAGCCAGTTCTTAACCATCGCGCCACTCGGCCAGCCCAGCAAAATGTTAATTTTGCTTAAAATACATGCATAATTTAACAAAACTGAGTACTTTGTAATAGTAGTCTTAAAATGAAAAAACAAAATGAAACAAATTATATTTGATAGTAATTATGACAAAAATATTTCATTTTCATCCTAACTTTATGCAAGTTTCCTCCCATATTTCATATTGCCTAGAAGCCCATTTTGTTAGTTTGTTTTTAAAACAGTTCCCCCTTTGGAGGCCACTCCTCACGGCTCCTCCATAATGAAGACCCAAAGGACATTTTTCCTCCTTCCTTTTTGTGTTGGATTATTTACTCTATTTAAATTTTTTTT
This sequence comes from Hipposideros armiger, assembly GCF_001890085.2. Taxonomy (NCBI): domain Eukaryota; kingdom Metazoa; phylum Chordata; class Mammalia; order Chiroptera; family Hipposideridae; genus Hipposideros; species Hipposideros armiger. Next base: position 284,798 of record NW_017731540.1, on the reverse strand, counting down.
TTAATCTTCTGTCTCTTATTTCACTTTTAGAACCTTGAAAAAATAGTTTTCTAGTATAATCAAGTTTCTAATACAACTGCGTGACATTTTCTTAACTTGTTATAAATATTTGAGGTAATTGGTATACTCGGATGAATTTATCATAATGATGGTCTTTAAAATATGTAACTGAGGTAACAAAATTATTTAACTTTAAAAAAGTTTTTTTCTTTTTTTGGGTAGTCTTTATTTGAAGACATTTCCCTGTTATTAGAATAACTATTAACCCAAAGATTTAATATGTTCTGGTAAGTAGTATATTATTGTTACATTTTGCTTAATTATTATTTATTTTCCCTTCCTAGGGGACCTTCGAGCTTGCACATACTGCAGAAAAATAGCCTTAAGTTATGCTCATTCCACAGACAGTAATTCCATTGGGGAAGACTTGAGTGCGCTTTCTGATTCTGCTTCCTCTGTGTCTATACTTGATCCGAGTGAACCCCGAACACCTGTTGGGAGTAGAAAAGCCAGTCGTAACATATTTTTAGAGGATGACTTTGCCTGGCAAAGGTACTGTCACTGAAATATAATTTGTATTTGGGAAATATTAGTTGTCCTGTGACCTATGAGTGATTTTAGTTAACATTTACCTTCTTGAATTATTTGCTGCAAATTCCCCATTTTCTCTTTTTTCTTTGACTTGCCTCCAGAAGGGTCGCAGACTATGTTTATGGACAGAGATTATGTTGACTAACTAAAATGTAAGCTGTACAAGAGGAGAGACTTTATATCCTCCTAGTTACTGTTCTATCCCTGACACCAAGAACAGCATATGACCTATATATGACCTTGATAATATTTGTTGAATAGGCAGTAGAAGTTATTGAGATTAATAATCTCTAATGTAGCCTTCTTAGAGAAGGAGAATGTTTATAAGATTTGTAGTCATAATATTTGCAAATGAAATTAGATTTTTTTTTCTTTCCTAAGGAACATTTCATGTTTTTGCATATGTCTAAATATGCTATACTGACTGGTAGTGGAGGATGTTACTGTTTCTTGGAAGTCACTCAGAATTGTTTGAGTTAGAATCCTAGATTCATCAATTTCTGATTGTTTTCTTTAGCTAAGTTATTTTCATATGCATAATACCAAATCTGGCCATGTTAAAGAGCTTAGAATTTGAACTCACATCTTTCTGATCAGTTACTATATCAATTACCCCTTAAGGGAGTGAGGAATTAGTATGTAACCAATGAATTTGAACAGGAGTCAAAAATGAATGAATTATAGCTACATTCCATGTGTATGAATCTCAGGGACATAATGTAGACTAGAAAAGAAAGTCACATTTATCTCTAGTGATTATTCTATTTATGTAAAGTTCAAAAAATATACAGACCAAACACACTGTCTTGTGATACAAACATGGTAAACTTAAAGGAAAGGAAGAGACTGATAAATATGAAATTTACAANTTAGTGTTTGAATTTTTAACATGTAGCTTTCTAAAGCTGAATTGTCTCCTTGGATCAGAAACGCTTGCCTAATTCTTTGCTACTCCCTATTTTGAACCTAAAAATATGATTAGAAAAGAGAAGCTTGTGACCTTAAGTATCTATGCTTAAAAAATTGGAAACAAATTCACATTTCTATAACAGATTTCTCATAATTGTCAGTGTTAGCCATTATCAGTGGTAAAATGGCATTTGAATTACAGTAATAAAAAGGTATATCTTATTTAAACATAGAAAATTAGAGAGGGTGTGGGAAAAGATGAGACTTGAGTAGTATTGAGTATGAGTAAGATACTTATCTTTATGGGAGTCCTCAAAGCAGAAATTGGAAAAATGGTGGAGAACATTTGGGTGAGTATGAAAGGACAATGGTGCAGACGTGAATGACGCTTGTGTGAGAACTAACTGTAGACTGTGGCCACATGGAGGATATTAGATGATGCCTTTGTGATACAAATTACAGATGTGGGTCGGAGTTGGGAGCTGTCATGACGGAGAATATCAGTTCTCTGGCCACATCTGTTGGCAATTTCATTTTGCTGAAAGTAGAGTGTGAAATACATTTTTGACTTGCTGATGATTTCACCTCTTGGAAAGTTTTACGAAGTTTTGAAAATCATGAAGAGAGTGACCTGTCATCATAGAATTCATCATAGCAAAAGATGGACTGCTGAGCATGGTCAGATATTTACTTTAGGAAACCTAACTTCATGGTGTTGGGAGAGGACTAGAACAGGAGGCTCCAATAATGACTTCTTTATAGTACAGCTTCACACTATGTCTTTAAGGAAAATTAAAGGCAAAGCACCTGCAGTTGAAAAAACCCATCATGACTCTTCTGGTACCCTTCTGATGTCAACCCTTCAAGAAGACTGTCTACAAAAGTTGTAAGAGGCAACCTTCATATGAGGATGAATCTGAAAGAGGGGCTTGTACTTAAAAAAAAAAAAATCGACAGGATTGCAGAAGTCCAGACTGCACTGAAGGTTGGAGTAGATGCCAAGGATATCTTAGCAAAGATTTAAAACATTGTAATGCAAAGATTAACGAAAAATTAGTCCAGTTATTTGGGGGAGTTGCTATACTATTGATTAAACCTCCCCCGCCAAGATAATCTTAACCAGGAAAGAACATACATGGTTAAGAGGAACGTGAAGTGCAAGATAATGAAGAGTAGACAGCGTCTGCTTATCTCTGTTGCTAGGTTCAGGCAAACTATATACCAGATTATTGAAAGAATTTGGAGCTGTGATCATGGGGCCAGAGTATATCTTTGAAGAATGGTGCAGAATAGAAGGCGCTTTAGATGACTGTAGTGATAGATGCATTAAAATGTTTTAAAAGATCGGTTTTTGATGTGACATGGGAAGTTGGAAATATTGTAGAAAAATTTAATGAACAGAAAGTGCTTTGATATTTAGAAAAGGGATCAGTGGTGACTGGGCACCAGTGTTGGTTAACTAAAAAAACTCAAACAACCTTATTTCCATCTTTTATGGTGATATGAGATTGGTACATCAGGAGACTGTGATAGATATTGCCGTCTTTGGTGTTAATAAGACGTTTGATGATCTCAGTCTTCATGGACAGAGGGCAATTTTGCACTGGAAGTATGTTAAAGAGGTAGTTATAGGCAGTGGTCATATTTACTTGTTAAAAGCACAGGCTTGAGAGTCTCTATGAGCCTCTTTATGTAGAAAACACACAAAGAGCTAGTGTGTTTGGCAAATGTAAGAACCACTATTAATATAACACATGGATTTGTAGTTTGTTTACTGTTTGTACCAAACATTGAAAGAGTAATTAATAATTTGATGTCAACAGGAAGGGGATGCTTCTAGATTATGCTATAGTCCTCTGTCTATCCATATTCAGTGTTCAACAACATTTTTGGCCAGTATTTTGAATGTTTTTCAGATTCACACCATTAAAATATGGAAAGAATAGCTAGCATGTTGGCTAGCAGGATTGGAATTAAAAAAATATCTTTTCGGGCCAGCTGAGTGGCTCGTTGGTTAAGAGCTGGCTTTGGACGCCAGAGGGCCCTGGTTTGGATCCCACATATGAGGGCCAGTGACATTGCCCTCTACAGCTAAGATGCTGAACAACAGCTCAACCTGGAGCTGGGCTGCTGGGAGTCACCAATGACTGCTAGNTGAAAAGACTATCTTTGCTCCATTGTATTGCCATTGGTCCTTTGTCAAAATTCAGTTGACTGTATTTATGGGGGTCTATTTCTGGGCTCTCTATTCTGTTCTGTTGACCTATTTGTATTCTTTCACCAGTACCACACTGTCTTGGTTACTGTATCTGTATAGTAAGTCTTAAAGTTGGGTTGTGTCAGTTCTGTAACTTTGTTCTTCTCCTTCAATATTGTGTTGACTATTCTGGGTTTTTTGGCTACCCATATAAACTTTAGAATCAGTTTGTCAATAGCCACAAAATAGCTTTTGGAGATTTTGATTGGGATTGCATTGATTTATAGATCATGTTGGGAAGAATTGACATCTTGGCAGTATTGAGTCTTTCTATCCATAAACGTGGAACATCTCTCCATTTATTTAGTTTTTTCATTTCTTTCATCAGAGTTTTGTAGTTTTTCCTTATATAGATCTTATATGTACTTTGTTAGATTTATAATTAAGTATTTCATTTTTGGGGTAGTAATGTAAATGGTAATATGTTTTTAATTTCAAATTTCACTTGTTCATTGCTGGTATACAGCAAAGTGATTGACTTTTGTATATTTGCTTTGTATCCTGCAAACTTGCTGTAATGCCTTATTAGTTTTAGGAGTTTTTTGTTGATTCTTTAGGGGTTTTCTTTGAGGGAGGAATAGTGTGTTTTTCCAGGACCCATCAGCTCCAAGTCAAGTAGTTGTTTCAATCTAGTTGTGGAGGGCGCACCTCAGTGGCCCATGTGGGGATCGAACCGGCAACCTTGGTGTTATGAGCACTGTGGTCTAACCAACTGAGCTAACCAGTCACCCCTTAGCATTCTTACCACTAGGATACTTATTAAAATATTGGATAATGAAATTGACTAACTTTTTTTTTTTTATTCTTGTTGCCACTATATCAGAATATGTGTAGGGATGGTTAGAATGTTAGACACAGAAGTGTAATGGGTAATGTACACATTGGAAGAGATTTTAATCAGTTGAATTAAGATATAGTGGCAACTTTTCACTAAAAGAGTATGCCAAGAAATGATTAACTGCTTATTTCAAAAATTTTCTTATAGACTATTATTTATTTGATATCAGTGGTTTCTCACGAACCATTAAGAATGACTTTTTGCTAAAGCTGTTACAGTCTGTGAGTAATTTCTTAAATTGTAAAAGTATCTTCATGCTGAGGAGAGCATAGTTTTTCAATTGAGATCTGGTTATGAATGACAGACAGCTCTATTATTTATTAGCTGAATTACCTTAGACAAATTATTGATCTCTGATTCTTGATTTCCTCATCTGTAGAATGGATCTAATAGTATCGACTCCATAGGATGCTGTGAGGATTAAATGAGGGAAGATACGTATATAGCCCTACTGAATGAGTATATAGTGTCTAGCACATTGTAGATACTTATGCCTTTTATATCCTTATATAGAGGCTAAAACTGGGTTTTATTTTTTCAAGGTAGAAGCTAACTAAATTTCTAGCTAAAATTTTTTTGTACATAAAAGTTTGCTTGGTGCTATTGATATTCTACTCACAAGTCATTTATTTGGTAACTTTGGCAAGAGGCAAAATTAAGGCTATTATGTAAGTACTCACACAACGAGAGGAAAGAAATTTTCACCAGTTTTTTGTTGATCAAATGCAAAATATAATTGAGGACAATATTTTTAATGTAGGTCTAATGAGAAGAAAGGAACTCTTTTTTGGGGGGATAATATTTTGCTTAGTTGGGGTTCAAAGGGAGTGTTTTCTGTCATCAGAACATTAGAGATGTTCAACTGAAACAAACATTCTTAGTTCACTGGTTATGCAAAAACTGTTTGACCGGTGGGCCGTGGTTTCCTGTCCCTGATGTGTAAGATTATTTCTGCATTTAGACTGTGATTCTTTGTCAATTAGAAAAAATACTAATTTTTAGCATTTAACAAGGAGTTTTTATCGATTTCCTTTGAAATATTATTGCTGTATGAACTACGTCTATAATTGTTTTCCTGTAATCTTTCTGTAACGACTTTGTTTTAAACTTATTTTGAAGTAATTTTAGACTAACCCAGAATTTGGAAATGTAGTACAGAGAATTTCTGGGTACTCTTCTTCCAATGTTATCATATATAACGTCATAACTACTTTTAAACATACCCTTAACATTGACACATAAGCATTTTTTTAAAAATGAATTTTCACTGTAATTCTATTTATTGATGAATAATTGACAACTGTGTTTTCATTTTTGTTTGTTTGTTTTTTGTTTCCAGATCAGCCAGCATTACTAACCTGTCGCTGGATAGATCTGGCTCTCCCATGGTACCTTCATATGAGACATCTGTCAGTCCCCAGGCTAACCGCACATATGTTAGAACAGAGGCCACTGAAGATGAACGCAAAATTCTTCTGGTACTGGTCCAGTATCTTTAACCCATTGCTAGTTTTGATTATAAAGAATGTTTATTTCACTGACTTATTTTTGAACGATACATACAAACGAAATAGCCAGTTAGCATATGAATTAAAATAGAGGAAATAATTAGCTTAAGTTTTTATTAGGATCACTTGAGCAGTTGGTCAAGCATTCCATACTCATATATTGCATTAATATTTTCTTGACTCCTTTCATCTGGCACATCAGAATTCAGGTGCCTACTAATAAGCGAGCTGAACTTTTAGTTAGGTCCCAGATTGCTATTAAAACTTTAAAACATATTTCTCATACCCATAGAACACTTTTCAGACAGTTAGTACTATATGTTTATATAAGATAATAACTATTGGGTTGTTGGAAAAGTCATGATGCATTTTGCAACGAAAAACGTAGAAAAAAGACATCATGACTTTTCCAACAATCCAGTAGTTGCTTATTGAGTTTATCTGTATGGAAAATACTGTGTTCAATCCTAAGAATGACTCAAAGAAGTAGAAGATACGGCTTCTGTCTTCAAGCTTACAATTCAAAACTTAGAAATGAGGTTGATGGGCAGGTCATTAATAGTAAAAGAAGTAATACTTTAATTATAAAAAATATAAAGATCATTAGTAGTGAGAGAGTTAGGAAAGGTTTTGAAGTGAAAGGCTTGGACTAGACCTTGAAGGATTGAATGGATTTGGGTCAGCAATGAGGAAAGCAAACCTTATTTAAAGGTGTGAGGAAAGGGAGAGTTGTGAGTGTAAGCGTGGCGTTTTTCATGGACTGAAGTAGGATTTATTAATTGGGAGAGAGATTAAGTTGGAATCTGTGCTCAATGAGAATGGAAAGTTATTTGGAGCTACCTGGTGGAAGGTGGTGAATTCACTCTTTACAAGCTTAGATATGAACCTGTAGGCACTGAGCAATGTTGGAAGATTTGGAGAAGGCCTTTCTTTAGGAAAATTCACCTGGGGGAAAAAAAGAAGAAAATTCACCTGGCAATTGGGTGTAGGTGAGAGTGGTGAGAATCTAGTGGAGTGAAGGCTACTAGAAACATTTACTATAGATGAGTGTTGACTGTTCAGTCTCTCCCTCTTATCCCCTCTCCAAAGAGGAGTATGCAATTTTATAATTAGATAACTAGGAGACTGACAATATGTGCCACTGACTGAAAAAAATTATTTGGGATAGTTGGTTTTCAAGATAAAAAGTTAGGTTTGGAATTAGATGAGCTGAGTTCAAGCTGTTCCCCATGCACGTGTCATTTCTATTAAATTGTGTTTGTTAGCTACGACAGACATCCGAATTGAATCCTTTTTATGAATCTACAAGTCACAAGAAAGAATCTGAAAAAGTATATAGCATCCTTCTCAGGAGTAATTACTTGTAATTTCAGGACAGTGTTCAGTTAAAGGATCTGTGGAAAAAAATCTGCCATCACAGCAGTGGAATGGAGTTTCAGGATCACCGCTACTGGCTGAGAACGCATCCCAACTGCATCGTAGGAAAGGAATTAGTCAACTGGTTAATCCGAAATGGACACATTGCTACAAGGTAATGTGACCTTCGGAAAGACTTTTTGATATTCTTTTTTTTTTTTTTTTAGATTTTTATTGGGGGATTGGAGGATGGGAACAGTGTTGGGGAATTGGGGGAAAGGGAACAGACAAGTTGCTGTCCTTTTGTTCTTCAGTCTAGTTGTGGAGGATGTTGCTTCACTGGCCCAAGTTAGCACCATCATTGTGCTCTTCCCAGGCAAGGCAGATCAGTCGCCGGCTTCTGGACGGCCACTCACAGCGGCTGCTGGCCGCTCACGCTGGCTGCTGGCTACACACGGTAGCCCATGGCAACACACTGCCACAGGGACTGCAGCCCACGCCGTCGCCGGCAACTCACGGCAGCCCAGCTCCAGGTTGAGCTGCTGTTCAGCATCTTAGCTGTGGAGGGCAGTGTCACTGGCCCTCATGTGTGGGATCCGAACCGGGGCCCTCTGGCGTCCCAAGCCAGTTCTTAATCATTGCGCCACTCGGCCGGCCCTGATATTCTTTATTAATTTATTTTTAATGTGAACACATAATTGTACATATAAGAGGAGCCAGCTTCTTTGTGAGTAGGGTGCTTTTGTTTTCTGCATTTGGTATTTGGGGTGCTAATTAGTCAAACCCTCCTCCCTTCTGGGTTTTAACCAGTAGAGAATAGATGCAAGGAGCCAAATGGGGTCACAGTTTACCTAATTTATTAACAGCAGAAATGTATAGTAATTGCCAAAACACAGAGCTCTTTAGTTAAGCGGGATCGGGGCATGTAGCTAGACCCTAAGACCACAGTGGCTTCTGCCACTCTCCCCTGATCTGGACATTGCAACCTGTCCTGAGAACTGGGCCCATAAGCCACACCTGGAGTGTCCTAGTGAGATTTGTTCAAATCTCACAAATAAGTTGTGAAAAAGAGAGAGATAGCTCCTATTGCCTTTCAAGGTAACACGTTCCCTAGCTTTTCTACTTGTTTAGATTAGTTACTCCTCCTCTCATGGGAAGAAACAAGTACTAGCAGGAAAGAGAAACAGCTTTGCCCAGTGAAGCCTTACGTTCCACTTTTAAGTGTATCTCTTTTTAGCTTTGTCTGTTTAGTCAAGTTACTTAATCTCTTTGAGACTTGGACCTCTCAGTTCCAATATGAGGAAAATATATGGTTTTTTGAGAAGAAGCTGTGAGGATGAAATGAAATAATATGGCAGAAGTGCTTTATAGATTGTGAAATACCATACAAATGTAATGTGTTATTAATAAGTGTCTGTTTCATGTATATACACATACATGCATTTCATACCTGTGTCTGTAATATTTGGTGTTGTCTTCTCATCAAGACTATAAGCTCCTTGAGAGTGGGAGCCTGGCTATCCTCAATATTTGTTTTAAGTACGGGGTATGCATGCCTTGAGTACTTCAAAAATGCTGGAATTAAATTAGGTTTTGTTAGGACTGACTTACCAATAGGTTCTTTACTATTGGAAAATCTTTTAATTTAGCTTCAAGTCTCGCCTGTTTTATCCCTCACCGATCCAAGGACCATTTGAAATTCCAACTCTGATGAGGACAGGAAAAAAATTTAGTTTGTGTGTCATCTGGTACCTATAAAATTATCCCGACTGACTTGTGAAAGTTTTCCTTTTTGTTGGTCTTGATTCAGGGCACAAGCCATAGCAATTGGACAAGCGATGGTCGATGGACGTTGGCTGGATTGTGTCAGCCATCACGATCAGCTTTTCCGGGACGAGTATGCACTGTACCGACCACTCCAGGTAGTTCTCAGTGCTCGCTAATGAGCACTTAGCGAACTTCTCCTGGTCTTTCTTCATCCGCGGGAATAAAAAGTACTTGAATTACCCAAAGATGCATGTCTCTAACATGTTTACCTTCTACGAGGAAAGTTAAAACACAGAGAACAAACAGGGGGTTGCCAGAGGGGAAGGGCGTGGGGAGATGCATGAAAAAGGTGAAAGGGAATAAGAGGTAGAAACTTCTAGTTATAAAATAAATAAGTCATAGGGATGGAATATACAGCACAGGGAACATAGTCAGCAACCCTGTAATAACTTTGTCCTGTGACATGTGGTTATTAGACTTACTGTGGTGGTCACAATAAGTGTCAAATCACTGTGTTGTACACCTGACACACATATAATGTATGTCAACTATACTTTAATAAAAAATAAAAATAAAATTGGATAATGTTCAAAAAAACCCCCCCAAAAAAGCATTTTTACTTGTTAGGTAGTGGTGGTGAAAAACCTGTTGCATTCAAACATTATTCAGTTGGTGTGGCTTTTCTTAAGCTTGGCCTGGTGGTGGTATAGTTTGTCATTTATCTTCAGTGGGTTTCAGATTTACTGTCTGTGTGTTTAGGACTGAGATGGAGCATACACAACAAAATGACTGAAAAAATTTAATGTCACCATCGCAATAGGTGTTGACTCATTAGCAGTATTAAATTGTATAGCAATGGTAAAATGGTGACTATTCTTTATTTTAAACTTTAGGGAAGTGGAAATTATTGAAAGAACTTTCTAAAAAGATATACTTTTCTTTTTGACTTATGTTAATTTGTTATATATGATATTTAGTAACACCTCTGTGAACTAAAATTGGAAAGTCAGGGGTTAGAAAGACAAATAACGCAAAAGATTGGCGTGGCATTATTTGTTACAATCTAAAAGCTGTTTTCCATGATTTGTCCTAGTGTTGGTGTACAGGGTTGGAATAAATTCTAAGCCATGTTCACTCTCAGGACTAAATGATGAGATGAAACACGATGTGCTCTATATATTATGTTGCGTTCGTAACATACTGCCTAAGCCTACTGAATAATAAAAATTACAGTTTTAAGAGTGGAATTGTCAGCATGATGCTGGTTTGTAGCTTAGTTTCTACTAATTTGCTTATTTTTATATAAACATAGTCAGTGGTTAGCTTTGTAAAAATATCTGGCTGGGCCTTATTTGTAGCATGCCAGCCTCCCTGCGGTTGCTATTGAAGGTATTGAAGATATTCCGTGTTGATCCTTGCAGAGCACAGACTTTTCCGAGACCCCCTCTCCAGACAGTGACTCGGTGAACTCTGTGGAAGGACACTCTGAGCCCTCCTGGTTTAAAGACATCAAGTTTGATGACAGCGACACAGAACAGATAGCCGAAGAAGGTGACGATAATTTGACTAGTGAGTTTAACTTTCTAATATTTTGGTTTTTATGTATCATGACTGTAATATATATGATGAAATATGGTTTTTGTTTGTCTGTTTGTTTAATTGAAACAATCCTACTTTAAGATTTATGGCTCCCAAATAAATGTAAACATCTGATAGCAATCCTCATCCTAGATACAGTATTTTCTTAAGAAACCAACTTGTTAGGCTACTGGTGTTTTCAGATGTTGCCATAGTTTGTAGTTTGCAGCAGCTTAAAATAACTCTGAGCTAATAATATCACAGCAGACAACTTTCTCACCTCTTCACTATGATATCAGACTTTCTCTCTGCAGAACCTCCAATATAATTTTCCATTTTTAAAAATACCTTTTACATTTACCTTGATCAAATTTTATTAAGTCCACACAGAAGCACATGAAAATACTGTATCCATTTTGGTATTGCACATTGGGCTTGTATATTAAAAAAGCATTTTTCTCCTTTCCTCCAATACCCTGATGAAACCCATTTTTTACTCCCCCTCCTCTCCCTATATTTCTTTCCCCTCCCCAACACTAAAAGATTCTGCCAGTCCTAGCAAGCGCACATCAGTCAGCAGTTTCCAGTCCACAGTGGACAGTGACTCAGCCGCTTCTATCAGCCTGAACGTGGAGCTGGACAACGTGAACTTCCATATCAAGAAGCCCTCCAAGTACCCACATGTGCCCCCTCACCCTGCTGACCAAAAAGGTAGGAGGTGGTCACCATCTGGAATCCAGCTGCAGGCTGGAGAGCTGGGCCATAGGATCTCATGCCAGCTTGTCCGCCTGGCTTCCTCTGTCCCACATGGCTGAGGGGATTTGGTGTGGGTTTTGTTCCACCCTTTCTCATTTGCCCCACACCTCCCCCCATACCTTTTTTGGTTGGTTCCTTTTGTTTCTTGTTTTCTCCCTCAGGACCACCACACCCAGTTTAAAGCTTGTAGTCTTTGAGAGGAACTACATCTGACTGCTCTTCCCTTAGCATAATGTGCAACTTCCAAGGTGGCATTTCTTTGCATTTATAACATGGATGTTCTGCTCTATTCATTTCTCTTTCTTCACTTAACATTTTAGAGCCTACTTGCTTATGCTATTACCCAGTAGCAGATTTCCTAAACCTTTTCAGATGCTTGAACTAGATTGTGGGAACAACATTCACATATTCCAAAAACATCTTTCTGCTGTCATTTCAAATGCTTTTTATGTACACGTATTTATTAAAAAGTTCTCTTTGCTACAAAACGAATTCATTCTTTATTTTTAGCTATCTTATCTGATACTTTAGTCTGTTGACTCAAAAATAATAATGGCCGTACTCAAAGAACATTTGGTATAAAAGGAA
>NW_017731540.1:188317-270080 GCF_001890085.2 Hipposideros armiger | reverse complement strand
GCCAACTTGGGCCAGTGAAGCAACGTCCTCCACAACTAGACTGAAGAACAAAAGGACAGCAACTTGTCTGTTCCCCTTCCCCTAATTCCCCTGTGCTGTTCTCATCCCCCAATTCCCCAATAAAAATTAAAAAAAAAAAAAAAGATTAACCTTTAAAAAAAAAACCACCCAAGATTAACCTTAAAAAAAAAAGTTTTTCTTAAGCAGTACACTAACAAAATGAAATGTAACACAAAATACTGTAATTAGGCTTAAAAAGTTGACTATTAATACTCTGGAGAAAGCCATTCTTAATATTTCATGTGATGTTGCCTTTAAGCATCTGAAGAGTATCTGAAAGAAATTGTATTTATTTTGTGCATAGCTGAGGGAAAAACTTAGGTTCAGTAGTTATGAGTAGTGAGCTTTTCTGCTGTGCACTAGGAGTGTGCAGGTGGTGTCTGAACGTCTACCTTTCAGAGTTATTGAGGCTCGATGCCCACCTTGGGTGAGAGGTTATGGTAGACTTGGTGACTTCTAAGTTTGCTTTTAATTCGGAATCTGTGAGATGAAAAATTGAGATCGGCAATTTTAAAAGAATTATAGGGGGCATAAGGAATCCTTTGGCCGACACAGTAAGAATGTAATAGAGGAGGTTCCAGCATCAGAAAAGGTAATTATTAGATTGACCTCTTGGGTCATTTGCAGCCTCAGGAGTCTATAATATAAGAACTTTATAAATCCCTTAATAAGTGTTTCTGGTTTTCACAGTTCTCTTGATAGTGTTTAGCATACTGACGTGAATTAATATTTTTCTGTTTTCCTCGTGACGTTGAAATTTGATAATTGACATTTTTCTGCATTGTAGTTAAGATGAATACTGATTCCTAGAAAGTAAAGATGGTCAGAGTGATCTAGTAGTGAAGTGAGAGAATGATGGACTTGTCCTGTTTCTTTTTCATTTCTCTTAAAATACAAATGGAGATGAGTGGTTTTTCTCTTTCCATTGAGGTTAAAGGCAATACTAAGCTTTTTCTCACGGGTCGTTTTCTGTATTCTAAGGCTGAGGAAATTTGGATTTATAAAATTGGTTGAAATATCTGCATTTAAAAAAATCTGGTTTTGTTTTCTTATGTAAGCAAGCCGCTCATTTTCAGAAACTTCTGAAACTTAGTGTGATCTTCTGGCTTGATTAATGTTTCACTGTTGGCCTTGGAGAGTTATAAAATTAAAATGTATTTTATTATTATGTGTTGCAAGCAGGATTCTGAAGCGTTCTTGGAAAGTTAATGAGTTGAACCTAAAGGCGAGTGAAAATCATGGCTTCCATAAGCCTATTGATCTAACTTCCTATTTATAGGAAAACACGGGGAATAGGAGCAAGTTAGACAGCACCGTGAGGAAACAATCGATCAAATTCAGAATGTGGGGTCTGCTTTAGATTAAAAGGGAATGAAGAGAATGCAATATATGAACCTTGTTGGATCCAGGTTTGAGGAAAAAAACATTATTAAAGCATTTTAGGGACAGCTAGATAAATTTGAATTTGGACTAGGTCGATATTAAGACACTCATTGGCAGCATTCTTAAATGTGTATAGAGAAGAATGCCCTTATTTTTAAGAGATGCGTGCTGAAGATTAGTGGAAAAGTGTCATGATATGTATAACTTCAAATGGTGGGGAAAAAAGAGCATATGTATATATAGAGAGAAATGATTTTGGCAAGTTGTTAACAATTACTGAATCTAGGTGGAGAGTATTTCTATATTTGAAATTTTTTCATAATAAAATGGGGAAAATTCATCACTTCTGAAATATATGTATGTGCATACTCTTTAGTATGATAAGTAAGCACTTAAAGACATTACATCACTTGAATGAGCAGGGGTTAGCATTATTTACTTCTGTGAGGGAGGTGTAGAAATAAAGCATAACACCTATTTTTACTTGTCTGCACACTTGATTTTATTGTATTTGGCACAGAGCACTTGAATTTTCTAAATAACATTTTTTCTGTGCTGTCTTGTTTGAAAGATGAGCATATTGGCTTATAAACATTGACTTTTGAAACCCATTTGTTTATAAATGAAATCTACTTGGAAAGAATTTTGTGAAGAACCTAATTAATACCTTACAGGTCTTAAAATGCATTGTGGTTTAATTTGCATGGTAGAAAGAACTCCACTTGAGCTGTGCTTGGTCACAGACCTAGAGAAGAGTTCATGGGGAAGTAAAGAATAAGTTTCACTTGTAAGAAAAATACTTAATATTCTAAAAATTCTAAAAGAGCACATTGTAAGTATGTTCAGCAGTTATTGCAACCAACCATTGGGCAGTGTTTGCTTAGAATTTTTGAAATACTAAAATTCTTATTAGAAAACGGATAAAAATCCTTTATTCCCTGCCAGTGTCACTTTTGTATTAGTTTGTTTTATAGCATACACCCTGAGATTAAAAAACACCTTATATTATCAGGTGGCTTCTCTGTGAACTAATTTGTGTATAGACAAAGTAATTATTTATTAAATACCATAGTAATACAAGAAAAAAAAACTATAACTTTTTAGGCTTATCATGTAAATTACTGAAGATCTCAATTTCCGTGAAACGGGTTAAGTTTTAAATAAGGGGAAAAAAAGTCTGTTAAAGATGATGTAACATTACTGTTCTTGTTCTATTACTAATTTAAATCTATTACATTTAGGATGAAGTGTGTGAACCAAGTTTAAAGACACATTTTAGCTGAAGCTTTTTTGAATTGGTCAGGCAGTGATGGTTGTAGTATGAGTAATACTTTGCATGTGGGTGTGTTCTCTATATAATTGTGCTGGCTCGGTATAGTCACAAGTCTCCCCTTTGCTTCCTCCTCTCTCCTTTCTCCCTGGTGTGCAGAGTATTTGATTTCTGACAATGGAGGACAACAGCTCTCAATAAGTGATGCCTTCATCAAAGGTAATTTTATCAAAAGCTGTACATGTGATGGTGTCTCTTTTGTTCATGAGTGTATGCCTGGGCCTAGCACATCGATTGGCGCAGAGTAGGTACTGAAAATGTATTTGATTATTTTAGTATCATGGGAACACAGTTCTTAATATGTGTAGTAGTTTTGAGAATGTTAAGAATCAAGAGTATAAATTTGGACTTAGTTTGAGAGAAGAAGGTCTCTGATCTGAAAAGTAATTGTTTAACAGCTTTTAAATAGAATTTGAATTTTATTCTTTTAAAGGCATAAATCGTTTATGCTTTCCTATAGCATGGTAGCATGAATGTAATAGTAAGTTTGACATGCGTACCGTCAGTGATGTTCACCCTTGCCGAAAAGCCCGCAGGCAGATCTCATCCAGTTGAGGATGCTGCTTGCCCTGTGAAGTTGGGAATTCTGAGAAGTAGGAAGAGGGATAAAGAGCTAACTCTGCTGATGAGTTTCTTGGGGACAAAAGGAAGCACAGAAGAATGCAAGCCTTTTCTTACACCTTCTCTACTTAGCTTCCTGTGGGGTAAAGACATACTTGCCTTAATTGGTCCATAATGCTCCACAGCTTAGGCCTCAGATAATGGGAGGGTTTCAAATAAAAGAGAGAAAGTAGGGCAAACCGGTACCAGGGAGGCCACTTGTAGCTGATGCCATAACTTAGCAATGTTTCTGAATTCACCTCCGAGCTTCTGGTTCAACTAGAAGTTTATAGACCAGCCGTTTACATAATTGAAACGTGCTGTTCTTGTACTTCATTGTCTTGGACACACACTTTACTGTGTAGTCTGCTGGACTATTTGGTTAAACATTTTTTTTTTTGGTTTGGTTTGCTTTAAAGGGGAAGGATTAGAGAATTTTTATAAGCATTTTCCACCTCTTACCATTTATTCAGTTTTTCAACAGTTACTTAGCATATTTTTTTTGTAAAGCATTTAACATTAATTTTTCACCTAAATCCATTTTTATTCTTTTTAGAAATTTAAGGATTGTACTTAATTTTACATGAATTGTTATTTATCGTGCTTTAATATTTCTTGATAGTTAATTTTTGAGTCTGACTTGTAAAAGTTTGTTAATGAAAAAGTCTGTTCCAATATCTAAAAAGAAACACTATTTAGAATTGTCTGAATAGACTTTCTGCACTGTCTTGTACTGGCTCAGACATATCAGAATTGAGCTTTCCTCTTTAAACTTTAGCACCCACACGATCACATGTTGTTTTGTCAGCATGCAGATTTCTGTTGAGTGCATTCAGTGTGATTTTTATAGGGAAAGTTAACCCCCTCTTTCTTAATGTCCCCAAATAAATAAAAGGACTGTAAAAATTGCATTTTATTTGCTTTTAAGAAGCTGTATTTATAATTATTGGCTTGAGAGTCCTAGTTGCTTATGTAAATTTGCTTTTCATACTTCTGTCTCTGATTTTGGCTGTTGGAAATATTGATGCTCTAATGCACACTTTTTTTTTTTTTATGCACACAATTCTTTTATTTATGTATTTATACATGTCCCTGCCTTTTTACACCAACAGTTTGAACTGGCCAACTTAAAATGTTTGCAAAGATAAATTGACTAGCTCTAAACCTGTGAGTTGATGGTACTAAACATTACAATGAAGTATAATTTCTTCTTTTACACTTTGCTTAGAATCTTTGTTTAATCGTCGAGTTGAGGAAAAATCCAAGGAGCTGCCTTTCACGCCTTTGGGCTGGCATCATAACAATCTGGAGCTGCTGAGGGAGGAGAATGGAGAGAAACAAGCCATGGAGAGGTTGCTGTAAGGCAGTGAGCTTTTTGATTTGAATTTTCCATTTTTACAATCTTCAGTGACTTGATGGGCATATGCATAGTTCTTTTCTTTATAAAGTCAAAATACTAAGATTACTTAGGAAATAAAGCCTGTTCTGATGAAAGTTTTTATAGAACAAAAGAGTCCTAAGCTGTGCTTATCTGTCCTGACTGTAATTTATGTGTTAAAATTTTTACCACATTAAAGGGGTTATCTTAATTGGAGATATTCAGAATTTCATTTATGAGCAAATCATTAAAGCCTAGATATAATGAAAGAATAAAATTGACCAAGAAGATCTTCTGTGTGAGCCTTAATTCATAGGCTTATTTCTTCGTAGACTGCTTATTGCATCTTCAAAATTATTGCCTCTGGCAGTATTGACTCTGCAAACTTCTTTTTTGTAACACTTTTGTAGTTCAGCTAATCATAACCACATGATGGCACTACTCCAACAGTTGCTCCATAGTGATTCATTGTCACCATCTTGGAGGGACATCATTGTATCACTGGTCTGCCAGGTTGTTCAGACAGTCCGACCTGATGTCAAGAACCGTGATGATGACATGGATATCCGTCAGTTTGTCCACATCAAAAAAGTGAGCTCTGCTAATGCTTTTCTAATGCTGGGAACTGATGAGGCGGGCCTGGGAGTAGCTTGTCTCTTAATGGTAATCTGAAAAGGTTGTTGCCGTGGCGGGGGCTAGGTGGGGAGGGGAAGGTTTTTCTGTCTGCTCTGTTTGTTAGCACTGCATTTAGGGATCTCGGAAGCCACTCAGGAAGCGAGAGGTAAATGGCAGGGGTGGGTTGGGCATGGAACGAGTTGGGAACCCCAACAAAGATCATTTCTAACTTTCTTGCTTCCTCTTCTTGACTTGTCATTTATGAGAAGGGCTGTCCTTAGTTTACTGTCACTGTTCTGAGAAAAAGCAGTGAGTAATTGCTTTATTTAATAGTAATGGAGTAATAGATGGTTTTGTTTTATTTATCAATGTCACTTAATAGTGGTTTCAGTTGCCAGATGGCACTGATTTGTTCAAATGAGTATTTTAGAGTACCAGATAGGACTTCAGAGTGGGAGGTGGGAAAATAGACAATTGTGCTAGATGCCATTAATTATTGGTTGAAAGGAAGAACTGTATCCTGAAACTTCTTGGTCTGATTCGGTTACATAATTGATAAAATAAAAAATGGAAATAAATAATAGTATCCATCAGACGGGAGTCTAAGAATATATCATCGAATTTTATTGTTTTCTTAATTGTTTCATTAGATCCCAGGTGGAAAGAAGTTTGATTCTGTGGTTGTCAATGGATTTGTCTGTACCAAGAATATTGCACATAAAAAGGTAATGTGATTGCCTTCAACAGGGAAGTTTAGCAAACTGTGGCTGTGTGCCCAGCTAACAGAGTCGGAGTACCCTCACCATGGAAGGAAAGGAGAGCGGGCATTGAGGACTTGGCAGTGTCTGCTCTAGGGGCAACATTTTGAAGGTTCAGGGAAGGTCTCCCAGAGCCGATGATGATTGGGATTTGGATAATGGAATTCATCAGACAAAAGAAGGAAGGGGGAGGGTGGGGGAGGCTTCCAAACCAACGCAACGATAGGATACTAGTATCATTTCTCCCCTGACGCTGCCACACCTCAGAGAGACAAGGTTTTCGTGACAGACTGGAGTCTTTCCACAGGACTGGCATTTTAAATTCTGCTCTCTCTTCTAGGGATGAGCTGCAGAACTGTTGCTGGAATTCTGTTCTTTCTCACCTTCTATCTCTATCTTCAGGCCTGAGGCCTCTTTCTAGCACTTGCACAAAGGAGTGGAGTGAAACAACTTAGTGTATTAAGGAAACCCAGAGACCCTAAGGTGCAAGATGGGAAAGGAGATGAGGCTGGAGGGAGCAGGCAACGGCTTTGCATCCCATCGTGGCTCTTGAACTTTATTCTGAAGGCCACTGTTTCCCAAAGTGTAGTGTACATCCGGTTCATGGGTGGACCTTTTTAAAAAGTTAGATGCCTAAGCCCAGCCCCTAGAAATTCCCACTCAGTAGATTTAGGGGAGTGGGAAGGTGGGGTGTAGGAGAAGTGTGGGGTTGCTTTTAAAGTAGGCACTCTTAAGTGTTTCCAGTGTCATTTGTTGGTTCTCACATTTTGAGAATCCATTGATCTGTAGGAGTGTTCTCAAACCTTGCTGTGCTTCAGAATCACTAAGGAAACTTGCTGAAGTAGAGATACCCTGACTCCACCTCTGGGGATACTGATTTGATTACAGTGAGAGCTCAGGCAGATCTCTAGCCTGAAGGACTAGATGGATGAACTACAGTCCTATTTTCATTCTTTTCTAAGCAGAGACTAATGATTTATTTTTTTGTAAGGCTGTAAGCTTTCTGAAAATTGTTAATGGCAGTAGATAAAGTATGCCAGGACTTGATATTATTTCACAGCTATGATCCAAAGTCAGTATTTCTACATAGAGTCTTACTGAAACAGCACATTGCCCATTAAAGTAGTACTGCAGACCAAACGAAATGATCTTTGTTGAACGAAGAGTTAAATGTGTGGTGCTGTTCTCTGGAATTGAAAATTGTCTGTGGGTGTGATAGAAACATAGGCCTGAATGTCTGTCTTGCCCCACTGCCCATATTTAGAGATAGTCTTTAATCTGTAGTTCCCGGAAGAGCCCTGACTGTAGCTTTGCAGCTGGTGAGTCACTGTCTTCAGGACCATTTGTCAGTCCGGAGTCCTTAAGCTTGGTCAATCGGCAATGTCCACTGTCCGGCCAGCCTGCCTGTGTCTTTAGTTGCATGATTGGGGCATATTGTTTGGATCTCTGCTCCTGGAGAGGGTTTTTTAGCTTCTTGTTACCCAATTGGCTTACCTATATACGACTGCTTGGAAGTCATTTCTATTAGAAATATATTCAAGAGGCATTTTAATTCTTTTCTCCCTCCTCTACGCTTCTTGAATTTTTGAAAGGTTAAATTACACTTTCTAGATTGCTGATCTCTGAGAGTTTGTAAAATACCCTTTTTAAAAAAAATTAGATGTATTGGGGTGATGTTGGTTAGTAAAATTATGTAGGTTTCAAGTAGTGTACAGTTCTATAATACATCATCTATATATTGCATTGTGTGTTCACCACCCAGAGTCAGTTCTCTTTCCATCACCATATATTTGACCCCCTTTACTCTTTTCTGCTACCCACTTCCTCCCTTTACCCTCTGGTAACGATTAAACTGCTATCTGAGTCTGTGAGTTTTTGTTTTTTTGTTTGCCTTGTTCCTTTTTTGTTTTCAGTTTTATATCCCACATATGAGTGAAGTCATGGTTCTCAACTTTTTCTGTCTGACTTATTTCGCTTAGCATGATAATCTCAAGATCCACCTATGTTGTCACAAATGGCAGCATATCATCTTTTCTGATGGCTGAGTAATACTCCATTGTGTGTGTGTGGTGTGTGTGTGTGTGTGTGTGTATATATATATATGTATTCGACCACACACACACACACACACACACACACACACACACACACACATACACCACATCTTTATCCAATCATCTGTCGAATACATTTTGGTTGTTTCCATGCCTTGGCCACTTTGAATAATGCTGCAGTGAACATAGGGGTACATATATCTTTACAGATAAATGTTTTCAGATTTTTTTGGGTAGATGAGCAGAAGAGGGATTGCTGGATCGTATGGTAATTCTAGTCTTAATTTTTTTGAGGAACCTCCACACTGTTTTCCATGAAATAGCCTGTCTTTAAGCCCCATTGCCCCTACTCAGGACTTGTCTCTTATTGCAACATTAGAAATAAGAAAAAAAACATAGTTCAGATTTTAGAGGAGTAGATTAAAGTAGCATCAGTGAAACAGAGCCAGTTTTTGAAGAATTTTGCATTGCTCTGAACTAAATTATTTGTTTTGAAAAAATATAAGGGAATACCACAAAAGAACTAAATAAGAGTATTTTAATATGAATATAATGAGATAATCTATTTAACAGGAATTATGAATAGTATGAATGTAAAGGTATGATTAAAGGAGGTCTATAAAGTGGAAACTTGAAGAGCTTTAACAAACTGTTCATTTTTTGGTAGATGAATTCTTGTATTAAAAACCCCAAAATTCTTCTGTTGAAGTGTTCCATTGAGTATCTCTACAGAGAAGAAACTAAATTTACTTGCATTGATCCTATTGTGCTGCAGGTAAGAACTTCTTATTGAAGCAATAATCTGGAAGGAAATGTTTATGTTGTGTTGCTTGCCAACTCTTATAACTCGTTCCAGCTGATAAAATTTGACAGGAAAAGAAACTTGTTTGCTCTTGTTTCGCTATAAAAATTTATTATAAAAGACATTTTTTATGCATTACACTTTAGAAGCTTACCGAAACCTCTGTCACTCTTTGTAGTTTCAAAGTGTTAAAGGGAACACAGGACTTTTGGGGACTGTATGGAAGAAAAAGTGGAAATCCAGTTCCTGGTTTCCTTTCCCAGTTGGGTCATTGATTTACTTGAAGGATTTCTCTTAACTTACCAGGTTCCCAATGGCAATACCTCATTTCAATATAGTCTTTTCTATTCATACCCATGTTTCCAGAACACGAGTTAGTTTACACGCAATTGGTAAATGGGAGTAATGTCAGGTGGAAGTTGTGGTTTCCATGTGGTTTTTCTTAAGTAAGGGGGCCCAGAATAGCTGTAGTAGGATTATAACCCTCAGCTAGAAAGAAAAACAGCCTCAGATCAGTGGCTACGCAGGCACGGACCCTTTTGGTTCTATTTTAGGAAATTAAAAGTGAACTGCTCGAAGGGCCCTCTCCCCAGAGGTGCACCCCCAGCCTTGGACAGCTGTTAATGGTTCTGCTGCTCTGAGCTCCGTGTCCAGTTGTACCGTTGCAGAGTTTTTGTACATTTCAATTGAGGCAGCCTCCAGCTATGCTGAGCTGCCTGTCTGGGTTGTCTGGGCTCTTTCTCAAGGTACCAATTATTGTTTGTGTTAGTGCTCTGGATATGAAGGTTTAAAAAGTTTTCTGCCCCAACCCCTTTTCTCCCATACATGCTATTAATTTTAATTTGTGGTTCAAAACGGGAGGCTTTCAGGAATGTGTGTATTATATTATAGCAGAAACGCTTATATTCGGTTCCAGAAACATTTAGGAAAAGCATTACTTGAAAATTCATAGGCAATAGGCACACTTTTCTAAGAGCAGTGAGTGCAATTGCTTTTGTACTGAATTAAGATGCCAACGGGAACCTGAGTTGTGGTGAAAGGCGCCGGGGTTTATGAAACTGCTCTGTTGCTTAATGAACTCTGTTACCTGGGGCTGGTTCCTCTTTGAAATTCAGCTACATATCAGTAAAAGTGAGAGGTTTCAACTAGATTTATACCATCCCTTCTAGCTCTGATTTACTGTGATTTTTCAGTGGAAAACTGAAGTAAGGATTGGGGGGAAACACAATTATCGTTTGTCAAATCTGAGATCCTTGATGCTAGGTTTTCGTATCTCACCAAAGGTATCAGAAGACGACTTTATAGGATTAGATTACAACTGTGTTGATCGTAGGCTACATCTTGATTTCAGAGATGTTAAAATTGTAAAATTGTATATCTTGAAATTGATGAACTAGGTCATGGAATCCACAGATACTTATTTACAAAAAAATTGTACTTAAATTTATCCACTTTATTTTACTCCATTGTTGCAGTCAGGTTAACAGACTAAAATCTTTTCATATTAGAGAAGTATGCTCTGGGTAATATGTACTTAAGAAACGTGATTTAATTCATAAAGCTAGTGTCTTGTTCATCAGTGCTTTAAAACATAGTTTATTATATCTTTACTCCTATTAACACTTTTAATGTGAATTGGTAGACAATATCAGCTCAATTTTTCCTGACCTCCGCCTCTTTTTTCTTGGTCCACTCAATGTGGAATGACTGAATAATCCAAGAAGAAGCTAACAGGTAGATCAAAAATGGTGGATCAGAAACCAAGGGCAGGGAGCTGATAATTAGCCTGAAGTGTTACTGTCTTCACCAGGCCGGCCTTGCCAGTTCTGTTGGTCCTCCACTGCTCCGTTCCGTGCTCTTGGCCTACTCCTAATTCTCCTTCCGTGCAGAGCCTGGCCCAGGCCTCTTTCTTTAACATGGTGCTTCACATACAGTCGTGATAGGAGCTGGAATGGAGAGGAAATGTATTTGCCATTCCTGTACCAGATGCCAGAATCTTTATTCTAGTTATACTTTATTGGAATTGCACAAATAAAATCATTCTAAAAGCCCTTAAATTGCAATTTAGTAAGCAGAGTAGGAAATACACACATTTCAGGAAAGAAAAATTCGGTTTTTGTTAAGAATGGGAGAATGAAAATGTACAGTCTCTATCAGTGAAACCGAGAGAGGTGAGAAGAAGGATACCCCGTAACGGGGCAGGTTCATTGCAGGGAATGTGCTCGTCCGTGGCTGGTGGCCCTGATCGTGAGTACAGCCTTGCTCAGAAAACACTGGGGGCATATGGGGCAGAAGTGACAAACATGCTCACAAGTCCGGTTGTCTCCTGTCTGAGCTGAGAAATTTTATAAAATAATTATTGAATTGCATTGTTTGAAGTGTGGTTGTTATTTACAGTACTCATTGGCTTTGAAAATAAGCCTTTGTCATGAAATTGTATTAAGCATTGTGTTTTATTGTTTAACTGTAGCTGTTCTAGGTAGAATATGATCTGTTGGGAGATTGAAATTAGGAAGTAGCTGAACTAGCCTGTTAGTTATTTATGCAGATGCCCAAAAGAAGAGATACTCTGGTTTGCTTCAGAATGTAAAGGTGGAATCCTTAACTACGTCAAAAACACTTAGAAATTGCTTTCATTTTTTTTTTTAACCTCTGATAGCTAGCTAATTGGATTCTGGCTTTTATATTACAGATTATTAAGAATTAAAAACCTTCAAAGTAAAATTAGTGAGTTGGAGAATGGAGTTTCTCTTGAAACTCTTTCCAGCATAATCAACAGTTTGGAAAGATGAATAATATTCTTAATTGTGTTTGAATTAATTTACTTACAGACTTATTTATGGACAAAGAAAACTTAGCTGACATTGATATTAATAGGTAAAACTATCCTGATATTTTAATGTCTAGATCTTGAATTGAACCAGGTATAACATTTCTGATTTATTTTATTTAGGAAAGGGAATTCTTGAAGAATTATGTTCAGCGAATAGTGGATGTTCGACCCACACTGGTTCTAGTAGAGAAAACGGTATCTCGGATTGCCCAGGACATGTTATTGGAGCATGGCATTACTTTGGTCATTAATGTAAAATCAGTGAGTTTTCTTATATTTTATTTTTGTATCATTGAAAAAAAATCACATCTTTTAAGTTTATATGCATATGTGGTAGGTATGCAAGGATCATTGATGATTTATTGATGATTTATCTTTGCTGAAACATATATATTGAAAGTAGGACAGGAAGCATGGCATCTTTCTCACTCTTTAAAACTGGAGAATCTCAGGCTGGAAGAAACTGATTAATTATGTAACTCTCATTATAGGTGTCTGCAAGACCAAAGACGTCACAGACATTAGTTAATATGTATATTTGTTGATCCCTGATTTCGTACAGGGAATTGTACGAGCAGAAGATGCTCTTGCCTTTGAAAAGTTACTCTCTTCAGAGTAACTGAATTCCAATTTCAAGAAGTGCCTCCCCAATCCCTATAGTATCCTGGGCCAGTGCATGGAGCTTAAATGCCTTTTGATGACGTTATTAATGAGTGTGGTTTATTCTAGAGGCACATGTTGATTACTAAGCAACTATGTACGTGTGGGCTAATGTAGAATCAAAAAAAGGTCATGTAATTATTAAAATTAAGGAAATTAGTTTTAAAGGTTATTTTTAACTTTTCCTATTACCTTTCCAGATTAAATTTACTAAGGATTTTATTCTTCGCTAATTTCATAATATAATGTTTTTCTTTGTTCTAGCAAGTTTTGGAACGAATCAGTCGAATGACCCAAGGTGATTTAGTCATGTCGATGGACCAGCTGCTTACAAAACCCCACCTGGGCACCTGTCACAAATTTTATATGCAGATGTTTCAGTTGCCTAATGGTGAGTGATCTTTAGCGTTGATTCACGCTAGATTGGGGGCCTGAGGATATTGGTAACCTCATCAGCACTATGGTGTTTACTTAGCAGGAGATATCTACGTGTTAGCAGTGGTTACATGAGGATAGGCAACTGTGATCTTGTCTCTTACAGATGGTAAGATAGTGAATTAATTCTGTCTGGCCTCCTGTACTGGATGGCCACCTATTCTTAACTTTCTGTTTGTCTATTTGTAGAACAAACCAAAACACTGATGTTTTTCGAAGGCTGTCCCCAGCACCTGGGCTGCACGATCAAGCTTCGAGGAGGCTCTGATTATGAACTGGCTCGAGTTAAGGAGATCCTAATATTTATGATCTGTGTAGCTTATCATTCTCAACTCGAAATCTCATTCCTCATGGATGAATTTGCTATGCCTCCGACATTAACGCAAAACCCTTCCTTCCATTCTCTGATTGAGGGACATGAGGATGAAGAGGCGGCACAAGAGCCGTTCACTGGGAGTCCCCTCCCCCAGGAGCCTGGCTTCCCTCTGGAGTTGCTGCCCCCTGATGATGGCAGTTTGCTAGAATCAAGGCTTGTGTTTGACAAGGGTGACCAGGAAAATAAAGGTTTTGCGCAGGATGTCGCCTCTGTGAAGCATCAGGAGCTTGCCACCGCAGCTTGCCCCGTGGGTGTGCCCTGCGCTCTCTTTCCATCAGTCCCGGAATCACTGTTGCCGCTCCATGTGGATGACCAGCAGGATACCCTCTGCCTTGAGCCGCCAGAGACTTTGCAGCAAACAGATGAGCTACAGGACCCCAAAAGCCAGATGAAAACCTTTAGAGACCCTCTCCAGGATGACACTGGGCTCTATGTTACGGAGGAAGTGACCTCTTCTGAAGATCAACGAAAGACTTATTCTTTGGCCTTTAAGCAGGAATTAAAAGACGTCATCCTCTGTATCTCCCCAGTGATCACATTTCGGGAGCCCTTCCTTTTAACTGAAAAGGGGATGAAATGCTCCACCCGCGATTATTTTGCAGAGCAGGTTTACTGGTCTCCTCTCCTCAATAAAGAATTCAAAGAAATGGAGAGCCGGCGGAAGAAACAGCTGCTCAGGGATCTCTCTGGCCTGCAGGGCATGAATGGAAGTGTTCAGGCCAGGTCTATTCAGGTCTTGCCCTCCCATGAGCTCGTGAGCACTAGAATTGCCGAGCATCTGGGCGATAGCCAGAGCTTGGGGAGAATGCTGGCTGATTATCGGGCCAGAGGAGGAAGAATTCAAAAAAATTCAGACCCTTTTGCTCATTCGAAGGATGTATCAGGTTCTTCAAGTGGCAAATCAGGAAGCAAAACTGAGGGTGAGGAAGAGAAAGGCTTGATTCCAAGTGATGCGGTGTGGTCCACAAAGGTGAGTGAGCCCACTTTGGGTGCTTGTGTAAATTTAGAATGTGTCGACCACTCTGGCATTGGCAGAGAAAAAAAAATCAAATATGACAAAATTGCATGCAGATTTATGAAATATTTCTCCTATGCTTTTTTTGTGTCTTAGGTCTCTCTGCTTATGTGTTGCTTTAAAATGTGTGAAGTAGGAATATAATGTAACTGGGTTTTGAGAGTTTCAAGCTGAGCTCCCAGTAAACTAGGAAGAGCTCTGAGGGACGGGAATATGTGGAACTGCTTAAAACTTCTGGCAGGAGACTTGGGTGGGGTGTGGAGTGTCCTTGATTCTTTTAATGGTAGTAAGGGGGAGAGGGAGACA
This sequence comes from Hipposideros armiger, assembly GCF_001890085.2. Classification (NCBI taxonomy): domain Eukaryota; kingdom Metazoa; phylum Chordata; class Mammalia; order Chiroptera; family Hipposideridae; genus Hipposideros; species Hipposideros armiger. The sequence continues at coordinate 255,475 of NW_017731540.1, read as the reverse complement.
TGGCAGCTTCTTATAGGAAATGGATGTGTTTTCAAAAAATGTTAGCTTTATTTAGTTTAACATAAAACACTTTGCATTATTATTTAACTATGACAGTGCCCTTTTTCTTTACTTTTTAAACAGAAATTGAGGACAGGTTAAGGAAGATTTATTCATGGACATATTATTGATCATGGTGGTAATAAAACTAATGAAAAAATCCATCTTTATTTTTTTAAAGATTTTTATTGGGGAATTGGGGGATGGGAACAGCGCTGGGGAATTGGGGGAAGGGGAACGGACAAGTTGCTGTCCTTTTGTTCTTCAGTCTAGTTGTGGAGGACATTGCTTCCCTGGCCCAAGTTGGCACCATCATTGCGCTCTTCACGGGCGAGGCAGATCAGTTGCCGGCTTCTGGACGGCTGCTCACTGCGGCTGCTGGCCGCTCACGCTGGCTGCTGGCTACACACGGTAGCCCATGGCAACCCACTGCCACAGGGGCTGCAGCCTATGCCTTCGCTGGCGACTCATGGCAACCCAGCTCCAGGTCGAGCTGTTGTTCAGCATCTTAGCTGTAGAGGGCAGTGTCACTGGTCCTCATATGTGGGATCCAAACTGGGGCCCTCTGGCGTCCCAAGCCAGCTCTTAACCAATGCGCCACTCGGCCGGTCCTGAAAAAAAAAAACATCTTTAGATGAGGAAATGCAGTTGTTTAATAAAACAAACGAAAAAATGTCCAGTTTCTCTGGTAGTTGGGAAAGTGCTAAATAATGATAGTATACCTTGTTTTATTTGTGAGACTGGCAAAAAGGAAAAGTGATAAGAGCCATGGTTAATGAAGTACGGGAAGATACCTATAATAAACTTTATATAAATTTATGTTTATATACATTTATGTAAATGTATAAAAAGTGACAGGGAAGTCTCTACTAGTTTACATGAGCTTGTCTGTACTTTTGATTTAGGATTCCTATTTTTTTTCAACCGATTCTTGCCGGAAGAAGGAAGCATTTTATATAAGGATGTTTACAATTGATAAGAATATATGTACAAGGATGTTTACTGAAGCATTATTTCTAAATGCTTGCTGTAAAATGGATGAGTTGGATCTTATTTAATGACCCAGATAGAGCCCATGATAAATTTTTAAGTTTTAAAAAAGCAAGTTGTGTTTTAATATGTGTAGCATTGTCCCATGTTTATAAAAACAATAAACTGTTTATACTTATGTGGATGTTCCTGTGTGTATGTGTGTGTGTGAGCTAGCAACAAGAATGCATGGTTTTTAACCAGACAGTCAAATCTGTCAGTTTGGGAGGTTGGGTGGCATCAAAGAAAGAGAGATGTTATGTACTTCATGAACTTTTTCATATACCTCTGTACTATGTGAATTTCAACAGAGAGCAGGTGTTAACCTTTGCAATGATCAAAAATAGGTATAAATTACAAATAAATAAATACCTTAGGATTTAGATCTCTGGGTATCCCAAATTGATGTTATACCCATCCATTAGCTCAGACTGTTTCAAATGAATTGTTTCACATTTAATTAACTATTCTAGAATAATTCAATGCAGTTTTGTAAAAATAAAGAGTATTTAAGAAAACAAGCTATGTGGACATTGTTTGTATTTTTAACTTTAATTTAAAATTTTTTGTATTGTTTTACCACAAAAATGAACTGCTCTTCTTTATATTTAGTTTCTTAGTTTTAAGTCTTCACCAGAACCCCTTCAGTGATGATAGGTGGCTTTAAAAACCGAGTAGGGGGCTGGCTGAGTGGCTTAGTTGGTTAAGAGCTCGCTCAAGAGTGCGAGCTCTGAGCAATAGGGTCGCCAGTTAGATTCCTGGCCCGAGCTGAGCTGCCGCTGAGCTGCCAAAGGGTTGCAGGATGGCTCAGCTACAAAAACAAAACAACAAAAAAACGAGTGGAATGTGTTGGATTTGAGAAGCGTGCAGAGGGCCTGGGGTGTGGAACAGCTTCCGCGGGCTCACCTGTTCCTTCTTTTCCAGGTGGACTGTCTGAACCCTGCCAACCACCAAAGACTGTGCGTGCTCTTCAGCAGCTCCTCTGCCCAGTCCAGTAACGCTCCCAGTGCCTGTGTCAGCCCTTGGTAGGATTCCTGTCCCCCTGCGCAATCGCATTTTGCTTAAGAACAGAATTCCAGCACCTTAAAAACACTCAGCCCTTAGGATCCATTTTTTGGTCCATGGCATGCAGCTGGTCATATATGAATTGATAGAACTTTTAAACTTGTGAATTAAATATGAATTTTCTGTTTGTTCATGGGTGGAACTAAATGAGATTACCTTAAGTAAGAGTGAAAAGGGTGCGAGGCTGGAAGAGAAATTTGTAATTATAAGAGCAAGAAAGTTGATATATAAAAGCTTGTTTTCAGCATTTTGATAATGTACAGTTTAGGTAGGTTTTCCTTTAGGCATCATTTTCATAAAAGCAGTCAGTCTTTTGCCTTAAGTTTTATTCTAAAACGTAATTCTAAGTATTGATAGAAACACATTCTATAATGTTATAAATTATTTGTTTCAAATGATAGTCACAAAAAGCTGGTTATTACGTAGTTTACCTTTAGTTTTAAAGGTACTATGGAACATAACTGCTTGTTTTTGGAGCACTGTTTCCATGACAGAATGTGTTTTATATTTTAATTTTGGGTACCAGAAAGACTTATTTCTACCAGTGAGATCAGGGATTCTTCTACTATCAGCATAGTTTTAGCAGGCTGACTTGGGTCTGGCAGAACCCATAGGAATTTTCTCTGGGAGTTTAAGGACTCCTTAGGTCAAGGCTCGAATAAGATGAAGGTTTCAGCCAGGGTATAGCCAAGCTCTCATGTTTGTGGGCATTGCCATGTTACATATAAAGCTAGGAATTGGCTCTCCCGGAAGTGGATGAGCTGCTGTTCACCATGCTCAGTAATGGTGTGGCCTAGAGAGCAGGAGACAGGATCCCCATATTATGGTGACAGGGCTTAAAGCTTTGTAAAGAAGCTGTTACTTCTCCTAACTCAGTTTTACTCCTTTAATATTATGGTTTATGATCCTGATTAAATAGTTTCATAAGATACTAATGGACTGGGAGTGGATAAGATGCTGTAGTGTGGCTAGTCCAAACCTGTTTTATCTGATAAGGTAAAACCTGTAACAACAAAAGAATATTACCTTCATTAATACTATGTTATAAGCACATCAACAGATAATTGGTTTGCAATCTCATGAAATGTCTTTACTGTGTAGTACTAATTATGATATGTCACTAAGAAATGATCTCTTCTTTTAGGATTGTAACAATGGAGTTTTATGGAAAGAACGATCTTACGTTAGGAATATTTTTAGAGAGATACTGTTTCAGGTAAGAACACATTTTCTTTTTATGTTCCACTTAATGCTTTTTCGATGCCTAAAACATAAGCATGAATTAGAGTATTGTTGCTTAGCCCTCACTTTCGTACCACATGTTAGTGTGCCGTGCAAAGGAATAATAGTCTGCTTCATATTCAACCTGGGATGTCTTACCCAGTTCATTCCTCAAATCTTTGCCCACCTAAGTATCCTGCCAACCCTAAAACTTTTTTTTTTTTTTTTTAGGATGTTTGTTTTTACATTGATTCAAATGAGAAACAACAGAAGCATAGGGTCTCAGTTTAAGTTTTCAGGCTATCACTTGCCACTTACATTTCGAAGAGCAAGTAACTTGATCTTTACCATCCCCCTTTACAGGGAATTACAAGCCCCAGAAATGCCAGGAGCTTTAATAGGTAAAATGAGATGATGTTTTAAAAATGCTCAGCAAATAGAAGGCACTTAACAAGTGGGAGCTGGCACCGTACTGTAGTTGAAGACAGGATGCTCATCGGTACTTTTCCGTGGTACCCTGAATAGACTCCATCCATCATCCTTACTCGAGAGGGGCTGCTGCACTTCCTTGGCAGGGGCTCTGATTAGCCAGTATTCGTTATACATCACTCCTAGTTTTGTGGTTAATGTGGGGACTTTCTTCTTGTCAAAGGCCTTCTTATCAGTGTCCTAGCATGTTCTGTGACACCCCCATGGTGCATCATGTTCGGCGCTTTGTCCACGGCCAAGGCTGTGTGCAGATAATCCTGAAGGAGTTGGATTCTCCAGTACCTGGATATCAACATACAATTCTCACCTATTCCTGGTGCAGGATCTGCAAACAGGTAAACGTTCCCTGTGGCTATAGTATTTGTCATTGGGCTCTTATTTATTTATCAAAACCTTCTAGTGTTTTATGTTTCATAAAATGTTTATTTCTTGAAGATTCTATTTTCGGATTTGTCAGGTACCTTGTCCAGTCCTGACAGTTCTCAGTTATGTTTGTGTATTCGTTCAGCAAACACTTACTTAGCACCATCTATGTGCCGGGTATTGTGCTAGGCCCTAGGAATGAGAAAAGAACAGGATATGGCTCCTATACTCTAGGGGACAGACAGACTTATAACACAGTAATTACAGTATGCTAGGATGTTTGCATAAGTTTGAGCCCATATCTACATTGCTATCTTAGGTATAGATGAGGCCATGTTTAAATTGATCTCTACTGGTGTTTCATGTACATTCTTGAGAAAAGAACATGTGTTTTACTTCTTCTGTGTGCTTTTCTTTTGTAACTCCAGAGGAAGTATTTGGTGCTAGTACTATGTTTTTAATATATATTTTTATCCAAATTGTTTGCAGTGAGCGTGTGCCAAATTTAACTTTATTGGCATCTTTATTGGCTTATTTTGGAGTGTGCTTTTGAAAGGCATATATGGGAATTACAGGTACAATTATAGTGTGACCTATATCAATATCAGTGGTTGAGGAGGGCAAAATCAAAGTTAGCTCTTTCTGCAGTAGCAAACGTACAGCTGTGAAATCATTTCTTCCAATTATCAGTCTTTTTATACTTGTTCTTATTGTCTATTATCTAAAGATATCAGAATCTTTAGATTCTGTTAGACAGCTGGTAATATTTTCTTGTAGAATATGTGAACTTTTGTAGATTGACCATTGAACTAAATGAATACTTAAATTTGATCTTTATATCTTGCATACTTTGGTGTATGCACTTTATTTTAAAACAAAAGTTTCCGCCTTTGGGATTATATTAGAAAGGAAAAGGTAAACAGTGTTTGTTATACCAAAAAGTAATACTTCTATGTGTCAAAAAAAGTTATATAATGTTAATATATTTAATAGGAAAATTCTGTAAGCCACAATAATAGAAAAATGGGCAAAAAGCACAACACAGCAATTTAATACAGATGGTCATTAGATTTGTGCAAATTAATTTTACTTATTAGTAGTCAAAGAAGTATAAATAAAACACCAGTGAAGTGCATTTTTTTCTTTAAAATCTTTTATCTTTTACTCCTTGAAATCACATTTCAAAGATTTATAATTCCTGAGATTGGTAAGAAAGTGGAGGAATTGTTATTCTGATACTGTTGGAGATGGTGTAAACCAGTACACCTGTTTTGGATGACAATGTGGCAAAAAGTGTCAAAGACCATATACAGGTTCATGCCCTTTGACATACCAGTTTCCACTTTTATTTTTTCCAAGGAAATAATTATGGTTATTTGTAAGTATTTATATACAAGGAAGTTCATCAGAGCATCATCAAAATAAAGAAAAACTTGTAATGACTTAAATGTACATCATTAGGGGTTGGTTAAATATCGCCACATAATGGAATACTCTGCAGCCATTAAAAATCAAGTGGTACAAGAGTATTTTATGTGGGAATATATTTATGATCTATTGCTAGTAAAAAATAATAAAAGCTTATGAAACTAATTACAGGAAAGAGTTTTCATATACAAATATACTTTCTACCCATAAAGAAAGAAAATCAGTATCTAGCATATTGATGTTGGTGGTGGGATTACTGGTGATATTGTTCTTCCTAGCCATCCCTAACTCCATCCACTTTTAAACCTTTCTTTTTCCAGTTTTCTGCCATCAGAATGTATTAGATTTGTATTAGAAAAGAAAATACGTTATTATTTTTTTTAAAGAGATTGTCAATATGTGATTAGATAAACGATTTATGCTGAATTTCAGGTAACACCAGTTGTTGCTCTTTCCAATGAGTCCTGGTCCATGTCATTTGCAAAATACCTTGAACTTAGGTTTTATGGGCACCAGTACACTCGGAGAGCCAATGCCGAGCCGTGTGGTCACTCCATCCACCATGATTACCACCAGTATTTCTCCTATAACCAGATGGTGGCCTCTTTCAGGTAAGAAGTCAGAGCATGTGTACAGAATCACATACTCCCTGGAAGGCTTTGGACATTTCTACTCTTACTAGATTGAATTAATTCGTGGTGTGTGTTGTTCCCCAGACCCACCTTTGCAAATGCAAAGGGCCATATTTTTGTGTTAAGAGCTTTCAGTGTTATTTTACTCAATCCTTCCCCTATGAAATACTAGATATTATTATCACCCTCGCTAGAGAGCCTATAGATGGCGGATAGAGCTAGCAAGCGATGGAGTCATAATATGAACTAGCAGACCTGCTACTGTAGGTGTTATTCTTAGCCATTGTTTCTGTTTTTGCATCTGAGAGTTTGTCAGAATTTTTTCTAAGACATTAACTAGCATAAGCATAATCGGATATTCTGGATAGAGCTAAAATCGCTAGTTCAGAGAAGGGTAGTTACACTGTGGTATTAAAAGATTTGAGAAAGCCTTCAGGCTCTGCCTTCAGAATATATCCAGGATCCGAACACTTCTCACCACCTCCACCACAACCACTCTGGACTGGGCTGTGACCTTTCATTAGATTATTGCAGTAGCCTTGGCCAGTTTCCCTTTGGCCTTGGCCCCTGTAGCCTGTTCTCAAGACAGCAGTCAGAATGATTTCATTCAATGAGAATCAGGCCAGGCCACACCTTCTAAGGGTGTTTCACCCAGCGTTCATTTATGGGCCTGTGAGCTCCTACATGCGGTGACTGCCCAGTGCCTCTCTGTTCTTACCTCCTACTACTCTCTCCTCGCTCACCGTGCTGCCGCCTCCCTGGTGTCCTGGGGGGGCCTCCGTTATGTCAGGTCGGCTCCTACCCGGGAGCCGTGCACGTGCGTTTCCCCCTCTGAACCGCCGTTCCCCAGACATCTGCCTGCTTTCCTTACTTCCTGTCTTTGTTCAGTTTCACCTGCCTTGACTCCCTAGCACCTCTAGCGTTCCCTGCTCCCCACCAGCTTTCTTTTTCTCCTTAGCACTTACCATATGATATAATACATATTTTAAGCATATATTTATCTTGTTTGCTACCCAGCTTTCAGGATTATTCCTGAATCCTGAGGGCAGGAATTTGGCACTTGCTTAGTGCTGTATCCTCAGCACCTAAAACAGCAACTTGACACCTAATAGGCCCTCAGGAAATATTTGTAAAAATTGGACCCTATGTCCTTTTTGGAGTAAGAGCTTTTAAGCATGACCCTAGGGCACAGGTGGGGCAGAGCATTTGCTAGATGATTTACACCTTCAGAAAGAGAGTCTCCTGCAGAATTCTCTAACTGGAGGCCTGAGTGCCTCTCCTCAGTTGTAGCCCAGTCATTTTTGTTTTTAAAACACAGAAGGGATAAATGATGACATCATGGTGCAGTGAAAAAACAAACAAAATCCTTCCAAAATTGGGCAGAATATTTATAATGGTGGAAAGTTGTCTTCAGTATTTCTATGATTATTTTAAAACGCCATTTTATGGAAACTTTATTATTTCTTATGCCTTGTAGGATTTAGTTGACTATCATGACTTACCTGTACTCAAAATATTAAAATATTTCTCACTCTTCTATTACTTGTGTTTTCTTCTCTCAGTTACTCTCCCATTCGTCTCCTTGAAGTATGTGTTCCCCTCCCCAAAGTATTCATTAAGCGTCAGGTCCCATTAAAAGTGTCCCTTCTTCAGGATCTGAAGGACTTCTTTCAAAAGTAAGTTTTAGTTTCTTTCATCGTCCTTTTTGTTCAGTACTGCCTGTAGTCTGTAGCTGTGTTAAATATCAGGTTTGTTCATGTAGCTTTCTTTGAAAATGTATGTAACTGCATTTTCTAATTATACGTTGTATATGCATGATGTAAAAAAATAAAAATGTAGACAATACATAAAAGTATCAAAAAAGAAGACAAGCCCTGCCAGACTTAACAGCTGTTAACATCCTTTCAGGTCTTTTTTGTTCTGCAAACTGATACATGATTCTTAATTATAGAAAACATAGTTAAAGTTTTGTGTGTGATATCTTTCTTTCTATTTATGTGACATTAGAAAATTTGATTCTACTTTTCTAAAGTGTTTAATCTTTATATTGTTCAGAGTTTCACAGGTTTATCTTGCTATCGATGAAAGACTTGCATCTTTGAAAACTGATACGTTTAGCAAAACAAGAGAGGAAAAAATGGAAGATATCTTTGCACAAAAAGAGGTAATTTATTCCTTTGACAGAAACCGAAAAGTTAACTATTAACTCATTGGAAGTGTCTTTTGAGGTGTGCCTCAGGTGGCTGGAATTGTTTCTGTTTCTTGTAGATGGAAGAAGGGGAGTTCAAGAACTGGATTGAGAAGATGCAAGCAAGGCTTATGTCTTCCTCTGTAGACACCCCTCAGCAACTGCAGTCAGTCTTCGAGTCACTCATTGCCAAGAAGCAGAGCCTCTGTGAAGTGCTACAAGCCTGGAATAACAGGTATGACTTTGCAGCCTGGTGTTTGTTTAGCATTATTGCCAAATTTGCTCCGCCATGATGCAAAGACATTTAAATGTCTTTATTAACTGTGGACGTTTCATTTTACTCTCAAGTTGTAGAAGATTTTATTTTCTGTCAACACTACCACCCCCCACATGTTTTCATCTTTTATAATATACATGCTAATCTGTAGGTAATTTATGAAAATAAAAAACAGAGATGAGAGTAGAAGTCTTTAATGCTGTTTCAAATACTTATAGTGTGTGTGCTCATTGAATCTAAAATGTGAGTATATGAATTATTGTGTGTCTTATACCTTTATTTAAATATTTATTTTGGGAAATATTTCCCTTTAATACTTACTTAAATGTTCAGTTAGATTATTATAGCATTTATTAATTGAGCACTTGGATTATGCTAGTCACTAAGTAAGGCACTAGACGAACGTCTACACTTTTATAAAATTAAATTCATTGGTGTAACATTGATTAATAATAATATGACATAAGTTTCAGATGTACAGTTCTGTAATACATCATCAGTATATTGCATTGTGTGCTCACCACCCAAAGCCTAGTCTCCTTCTGTCACCATATGTGTTTGATCCCCCATTTCCCTCTTCGTGCCCCCCTTCCCCTCTGGTAACCACCATACTGTTATCTGTGTCTGCATTTGTTTTGTTTGTTCGTTTGTTGCTTTCTGTTTTATATCCCACATATGAGTGAGATCATATGGTTCTTGTCCTTTTCCATCCGACTTATTTCACTTAGCACAACACTTTCAAGATCCATCCATGTTGTCGCAAATGTCAATATTTCATTCTTTTTTATGGCTGAGTAGTATTCCATTGCATATATGTACCACATCTTTATCCAGTCATCCATTGAAGGACATGCTGGTTGTTTCCATGTCTTGGCTACTGTGAATAATGCTGCAGTGAACATGGAGGTACATGTGTCTTTCCTGAATAAATGTTTTCAAATCTGTTGGGTATTTACCCAGAAGAGGAATTGCTGGGCTGTATGCTAGCTCTGTTCTTAATTTCTTGAGGAACCTCCATACTGTTTTCCATAGTGGCTGCACCAGTTTGCATTCCCACCAGCAGTGTAGGAGGGCTCCTTTTCTCCACAGCCTCTCCAACACTTACTATTTCTTGTCTTATTGATAATTGTCGTTCTAAGAAGTGTGAGGTGGTTAACATTCACTCTGTTATTTGGTCTTAAGAGCCCTACAGTGTGTGTACTGTTCTCATTTTATAGAGGAGCAAACTATGGCCCTAAGAGACTTCAGAGATGTGCCCAAATTACATAGCTGTTAGTTGTCAGAGCTGGGCGTTGAGCCTAGGTGTGTTGGTCCCTAAACCCTTTGTTTTTTAAATTCTGTTATGCTGTCTCTTATAATTACTTGTTATTCCTTTGTAAGTATAGTCATATCAGTAACAGCTCTTGATTAGTTGGTTAGAAATAAGACAAAAACTTAGTCTTCTCATGTGCAACTTTAAAGTCTATTGCAATCAAAATGTTAGAAAAATCTAACTATCGTAGCTTCAAAGCTGTAAGGGGAAAATTTATAAATGTTATTTAGGGCATTAGAAACAAAACCATATTCTTTTTTTTTGTTTTCTTTTTTTCTGTTTAACTATAGGTTGCAGGACCTTTTCCAGCAAGAAAAGGGTAGAAAGCGGCCTTCAGTTCCTCCAAGTCCTGGAAGACTGAGACAAGGGGAAGAAAGCAAGGTAATAAAATGTAGTTTCATCTTCAGGCCTTTATTGATATAAATATTATAATTAATTTCATTTATGACATTTAGAAATGGTAGTTTAATACATACTTTATTAATAATATTAAATAGGGTTTTTCATTTTAAAGTTGAGAGGTTTCAAGGAGAATTAATGTTTTTTCTTAGCCTGAAGTAAAATAACTTCTAATTCATTTGTTGGAAACATTTATCAAAAGTTACTATCTACTGGCATCCCTGGGGATAGCATCATGGCGGCAGTAGGTGCTACAGAGAACAAGTTGTGGGTGCTCTGAGTGAGTGTATAACACAGTCCTATTTTATTTAACTGTGCGCTTTTGGGTATTCTTTATCTCTGTGCTTAAGTGAGAAGCTTTTCTTAAGGAGTCTGCGCTGGATTAGTTCTACACATTGATTTATTTAGCCATTCCTAACTGTTAGTTTTCTCTTGCTGCATAACTAATTACCACAGACTTGGTGGCCTAAAACACAAAGGTATTATCTCGCAATGGGTCGGGGTCTGGCACGTGTGGCTGGGTTCTCTGCTTAGTCTCCTAGCTGCGATGAAGGTTTCTGCCAGGGCTGTTTTCTTATCTAGGTTCAGGGTCCTCTACCAAGCTCATCTAGGTAGCTGGCAGAATTCAGTTCCTGGTGGTTATAGGACTGCAGACTCTCCTTTTTTTGTTTGTAGTCAACCGAAATTATTCTCAACTCCTAGAGGCTGCCTGCTTTCCTTGCGTGTGGCCCCTTCCATTTTAAAAGCCTACAAACAGTGTATCAAATCCCCTTACACTTCAGATCTCTGAATTCTGTGTCTGACCTCTAAACATAGATTTAAAGAGCTTGTGACCAGGCCAGGCCTACCTGGATAATCCTCCCTACTTTAAGGTTAACTGATTTGGGACCTTAAACACATCTCTTTTTGTACAAGGTATAATACTATAGAGGAATATTTTCATGGAATGATGGCTCCAAGTGCCTTGAATCTTTGTGTTACTTAGTAATATATAAATGAATTCTTCCTTTTTGTCTCATAAATAACTGTGTAAGAATCACTTTTTCTAAAAGCTTAGGTGATAGGAAGAAAAGGATGAAGATGATTTATATAGTACTATTTGCTAAGTAGTCTAGGGCTACTGTTAATGGCCAGCACAGATTGCTGGTGGCTTTCCTATTTGCCCACTGAAGAAACTGCAAAGCTAGTAGTGTAAGACCTTTAATTACAATATGTAGACACAGAATTGAAAATACAAAATCGTTCAACAGATGATTATCTTTTTTGAAAGATTGAAAGTTGATTTAAAAATCTGTAGCACTGCCTTTATATTCATTCATTTGATAAGTAGTTCTTGAGTGCTTTTGGGCACCGTCCTAGGTAGGCACTGTTCTAGGTATAAGGCATACATTTGTGAGCAAAGGCCAAAGTCACTGTCCCCATTGAACATTTGCCTAATGAGGAGGAGATTGAAAATAAACAGATGAACCAATAAACATTTTAAAAAACCAATGAAAAAAATGCTATGAAGAGAAAAATAAGGGAGATGGAGAGTATTACCGAGGGAGTGGGTGGTGATGGGTTATTTTATATATTGTGGCCAGGAAGGTGTCTCTCTTATATGGTAAGTAAATCTAAGAATGTTCTAAGCAGCAATCTAAGAAATTACTTTGTAATCAAATTGTACACAGAGCTTATAGTCATTCTAAATATATCTTATTTATGGTTAATGGGACTTGAGAAAGTCTAGTGGATAATGAAAGATTTCTAGACTTAATGGATAATCATAAGTAGTTCCTAATTGCTTTAATACTAAGAATTGAGCTACTGTTTAGAGCAATATTCTCAGAGTGTGGTTCAAGGACCCCTGGGGGTCCAAGACCCTTTCAAGGGCTTTATGAGATTCCCCCTTTTCAATTATATATCAATGCGAGGCTGAATTTTTTTTTAATACTTTAGTCATAATAATGTAGCTCAACAGATTAAATGCAGAAGCCAGAGGAGAATCTCATCTATTAAGAATGTCATCTATTAAGCTAGACATTAAGGTTTTATAAAAGTGTAAAACAATGCCACTCCTTTAACATTTTTTTTGAAAATAGCAATTTTTTAAATTAAAAGATACATTATTTATGTTAATATGTGATGGGTTTATTGTTATTTTTAAATGAATTAATAAATGCATACTCTAAATTTTTCTCAGTTTTAATTTCTAATAAGGTAAAAATTGGAAGATACAATCCATATAAAAGCTGAGTGTCTTAATAATTCTTAAGAGGTTGTAGGGATCCTGAGACCAAAAAGCTGAAGATTGACTTGGTTGGTTAAACTTTTTAATGTGATTTTTTTTTTGTTTGTTTGTTTTGGTAACATTTTAAGATTTTATTGGGGAATTGGGAAAGAGGAACAGCCAAGTTGTTGTCCTTCAATCTTAGTCATGGAGGGCGCAGCTAGCTCAGCTCCAAGTCCAGTTGCCATTTGGCCGCCTATCGGCAGCTCAGGGCAGCTCAGCTCAAGGTGCTATGTTCAATCTTAGTCGCAGGTAGACGTAGCCCACCATCCTATGCGGTAGTCGAACTGACAACCTTGTTGTTAGGAGCACATGCTCTCATCAGCTGAGCCATCCTGCCACCTGTTGGCAGCTCAGCTTGAGCGCAGCTCACTGGCCCATGTGGGAATCGAACTGGCGACCCTGTTGCTCAGATCTCAGCTCTTAACCAACTGAACCACTCAGCTGGCCCCTTAATGTGATTTTAATCACTTGAAGAACAAAGTATTTTCTTCTCTACAGATAAGTGCAGTGGATGCACCTCCAAGGAATATTTCTCCAGGACTTCAAAATGGAGAAAAAGGTTGGTCCTTGCATCCAATGATCACACACCTGCCATTGAACTTAAAGAAATTTCTTAGTCTAGTAATTGTTTTTGACTGCTAATTTTGAGAATTTTTTTCTGATGTAATTGTTCATAGACTTCTTTTGTTCCTTCCTGTAGAGCATTTGTAGTACTATCAGTTTAAGATTATCATAAAGTATATTGCCAGAAGAGAAATTAGGATACTGAAGCATCCTGTATAATAAATAGAGGAGGCTGCTGCTGGGGGAAGAACAAACAGAAAAAAGGAGACTGAATTTTTATTCGCTTGTTCCAAAGTCATCTCCCAGGTTTCATTGCAAAAATCTTACAAAGTTTAATATTTTTATGTCACTGAAATCTCCTTTAGTTGTTTTTCCCAGTATTTCATTGAATAACTTGGTGGCATCCTAGAAAGTTTATCGGAAAACTTACTTAGACTATCTTTGTAGAACAGAAGCTCAACTCAGAGTTCATGGCATTTTTCTATTATAATTAAATGGATTTTTAGCCTGAGAAAAAGCATGTGATTTCTTTTCAATAGTGTCATCGTTGCATTCTCTATTACATTGAATGATCTAATATTAGGTAGGCATTCTGGTCTAGTGCAAAGGATACTGGATAGGAGTCAGCCTTGGTTGCCAGTCTGATTATAGCCAAATCATACAGCCTGTCTGGATTTTTCTATCCATTTGTAAAATAGGCACCAAAATGGCCTCAATAATTTTTAGAACGCCTACATTCTTTGGTTTATGAAGTAAAATATGAGTTGGCATTTTAAAAACATTACTATCAGGTAGAAATGGACTGAATGTTTTTAAATGACTCATCCAAGTTTGTGTTTCTCTTTAGAGGACCGCTTCTTAACAGCCTTGTCCAGTCAGAGCTCCACCAGCTCTGCCCACCTCCAGCTGCCTTCTCCACCTGAGGTCATGCCTGAGCAGCTGGGGGGAGGGCCCTCTGAACTAGACACAGCCGGCATTTCCGAAGGTGCAGTTCGTCGCTTTTACTGTCTGTCCTTCATCCAAAAGAGAAAAGCTCTCTGAATGCTTTGACACAATGTTTTCTTATCCCTTGGAATTTTAAAATTTTATACATATTGAAAGTGCTCTTTTAGGTATATGTTCTTATCATATCACTTGTCCAGTTGCACTATTTGACAGGTAAATGTCTCAGTAATAGAATGTTATTCAGCTTCATCTAATTTCTGTGGAATATTACTTTTGTTAAGTCCCGTGAAGCACGATTGTTGCTTTGTAAGAAAATAAGAGTAATTACAGGCATTTCTCCAACATCAAATGTGTGTTTCATTAATAGCAAATTTATGCCTTGCTTCTCTCTTTCCTTGCTTTCTGTTAAACAGTAACTACTTAATTGTACAGACTTTAAAAATAACTTATAAATTGCAATTAAACTCAGATGTCCTAGGCCCAGTGCACATAATTGAGTGGAAGTGGTAACTTGGACAACTGTGACTAAATTCATGCACGGTCAGCAGTAATTCCATCATGGCTACTGCCTGGCCTCTGCCATCGACAGTAAGATGATCTCAATTTCAGACATGTTGAAGTGTAAAAAAATGAACCTTTTGGAGTCAGTGCAATATATGCTTCACTGTTGCTTCCTGTTTTGGCCTATAACAGTCATTGCTAGTTCAGAAATTTCACAGCACAATTGGTAATTATTGTGTGTATATACCTGTGTTCCGAAAAGGAAAAGAAATAAAATTGACGCTTTATATCTTTTTTTACTCTTCCTTAATATAATCATATAAGTAGAGTATTTTTTATCCTAGATGTGTTTGACGGACATTTGCTGGGATCCACAGACAGCCAGGTGAAGGAGAAATCAACCATGAAAGCCATCTTTGCAAATTTCCTTCCAGGAAATAGCTATAACCCTATTCCATTTCCTTTGTAAGTATTACAAAAAGCCAGTGGTTGTTGCGTGATTTTATTTTTACTGAATTAAAGAAATGTCTGTATAGATTTACTCCCTACGTATTTAAATATGTTTGTTTAACTGTATGTGGGTATTTCTCAATCCTAAATTACACTTCATCATAGTAAAAGAGATGTCTTTTGGTATAATGTAATCTGTGGAACATGTAGTCATTGTTATATAAATGGATGAAAAAAAGCATTAACTAATGTGTTTAATGCTTAAGATTACTGGTTCTGAAAATAATTGTATATATAAAATAACTATATATATATATATATATATATATATGTATACATTTTTTTGAAGATATACTGCTACATTTGTTGATCTCAGAATCCTAAAAATTTATTGCTGATTGTATATGAGGATAATATTACTGATCCAGTAATTAATTGGGACATGGAACTTTTCTAACAGGGGTGATGAATTACAATGACTCCTACAAGTGTTTATGTGAACTTGTTTATATTGGGCTCGCTTAGAGTGGGAAAAAAATATAAGCTGGCTGTGAGAGTGTGTTTCTCTCCTGGCCGCTCTTGTTACATTGGTACAAGTGTATCCAAAAGGTGGACATTTGTTAATAAGGACTTTGTTCTTATATGATTTATGCATTTATTTATTCAGTCAATATTTAAACTTATTGATTGCCAGCTCTAGTGCCCCAGGATGTAGAAAAAGATTAATAAGGAGAAATCCCTGCTCTTGGGAGCTCACAGTGTTGGGAAGGAGACAAATAAAGACTCACGATACAGTAGTCTTACATACCGTGATAATCGTATGCAAAGGTCCTTGCTTTCTCTGCTTCAGACTTGACTATCTTAGTTTCTTGATTGGTTATTGTCCCTCTTGTTCTATGGCCATTGTACATGTGCTGGCTTTCTTCTTAGTCATTAACCTCCTAGCAGTGTTTCTCAGGAGCACTTGACTAGACCCACCCCTCAGCTCCTTGTCCCAGCCAGATTACATCTGTTATATGTTCTCTCATGATTCCCTCAGGGCACTTATCACAGAAGGTAATTATATTTATTTGTAGGATTATTTGTTTTTTTACCCCACTATCCTGTACATTCTACCATGCCTATTTTTTTTCCAATATTGTATTGTTACCATCTTACACATGTCAGGTGCTTAGTAATAGTTTTGCTCAGTAAATAGCTGTTACACGAATGAATGGTTCCCTTGGGAGTTTAAGTTCAAGGTTGGAGGAGCAAGATTTGGGTTAAAATGGAGTCACACCATTGAGTTTCCATGTGATGACAGGAGAGTGGCTGTGCTATGTTCTTTCTTATTAGACTAGTAGCACATTTCCACAATTTCTAGAAGACTTTTCTTTCAAGCTTATAGTAGAGCAAAATCTTTTACACTTACATAAATCCCTTTTGAGACGAATATGGCCTAATGTCTTGGCAGTGTGGAAAGCTTTATTTGGAGTAACTATTCCAGAACCTTCTGACTGGAAAACTAATTCTCATAATTTTCAATTGCCTTCAAAAACTTTCTGTTGGATTATTTTTGTTGGCTCTTTGGTTCAAGTTCTGCATACATTTTGGCTTACTTAATTATAATATATTCTTATAATTGTGCAGTATGTAGTTAACTTAAGATTGTCCTAAGATGTATTTGCAGTATATTCATGTTTTGTATATGTGACTTGTTGCTAATTTTGTTCCTGTTTATTTATGTACTTATAAATTCTGAGCAGTGATCCAGATAAACACTACTTAATGCATGAACATGAACGGGTGCCCATTGCAGTCTGCGAGAAGGAACCCAGCTCCATCATAGCCTTTGCTCTCAGGTATTATTCATGGGGCTTTCCACCTGTGGTTATAGTTCTATACTGTATGTATGTGGTTATAGTTCTATATTGTATGTATACTTATTAATTGCCTTATTGTTGAGATCTGTCACCTAGAACAGAGCAAAATGATTAAATATAAGTAAAAACATATGCTCTTTGGGCATGATAGCTTATTCTGTTTCTGTCAGAAAATATACTCTTTACCCACATAATTACAGGATGATTCTTACGCAAGCTCCTAATAACTAAACTAGCCAGGCAAGTTCTTTACTGGTCCTTATATCCTCTAACCCTTCTTCCTCTCTATTATGGTATGTACCATTGTATTCCTTCCTTCGATTTTTTACTGACACAATTTTTACAACGTATCTGCTGTATATCATGTGAATTTCTGTACTCTGCATTCATTTCCTTCTTGCTTCTCACACATAGCAGGTAGTTTTCTGACTTAGAGTAATGCTGTTTCTGTGCCTCAGCCCGTTTTTATGCCACAGTTAATCATGTGTCTTAAAGAAGCATCCCTCTTTAGAATTATTTATACGTTATCTCTAAAAGAACAGAGCTTTTTAATCTTAACGGTATCTTGGCAGTGGCAGAACCTAGTTTAAGTAGACTCTAAGACGTTTAATTTTTTGTATTGCAAGGCATTGAAATTTTGATATTTTTATATATTGATTACAAAGAGTATACTTATTCAGTAAATACTTGAATATTCTACAATATGTGGTATAGTCTAAGGTATTGGATGTACACAGGTAAACAAGATAGATTTATATGCCTCAGCGTTTATGGAGTTTAGAGTTTACTGTTTGGATAATGAGGACTTTTCTTCCTTTAGAAGATTTCATATGAAGGATTTTTTATCATTGCCTTTTGGCCTTAATGAAGATAGTATTTGCTTCTTTCTTTATTGCTTAGTCATACTACATTAATATATAAGAAAGTAGGAAAGTCTACCAAATCAAAAAACATATTTTGTACTATTAGGAAGCAAGTATTCATCTTTTTCTAATGTCTTGCCAAAACAGTACACCCTAAGATGCTTCTCTTGTTTCCTAATATCTGATTTATCCAAATTAGGGCTTCCAGACTGCTAGTCCAGGAGGTGGATTTTTTTTTTTCTACCAATGTAACATAAAAAAAAAAAATTTAATACTTTTAAGTGGAAAAGCACTCTCTCAAGTTCCTTTCCTATTATACTAAACCCTGCTGTTTCATACTTTTAAATCAACCCCTGAAAGTATTTGATCTAAAATGTTGGTATGTAGGCCTTCACAATCTTTGTTTAGGATGTTGATTCTGGTTGGTGTGTTGGGTAGTATTTTTTATTCTGTCTGAACACATTGACCTTCTTCATGAAGTTCCTGCTTGATAACTTTTGTTCATTAAATGTATTTGTTTAATTATGGATACTTACAATGATTGTGGTTTTATAATGCAAAGCTTATCTAAAGCATATGATTTATTTTAAAAGGAGAGTTTAATGTTTAACATCTTTCAACCTATTTCTACCCTAAGTTGTAAAGAATACCGAAATGCCTTAGAGGAATTGTCCAAAGCGACTCTACGGTCCAATGCCGAAGAAGGACTTCCAACCAATAGGTGATCTGTGACTGAGTAGAATCTATTTTAATTGAGCTGTGTCGTTTTTCTAAATGCCCATACTTCAGTTTTATCAACATGAAAGTTTCTAGGATACACACTTATATTTTAGCCAATAGTTGATAGAACAAAATTCAAGTATAGCAAAAGACCTTAAACTATTTCTTTAGATACTGTTTTCTGATAATTGCCATAGAAGTTTAGTGTATATTGCAGGTTTAAACTTTCAACATTTTTAATTGTCTTTATTATTTTCATTTAAAAAATAGTAACTTGTTAAATTAGTAAGGTACTTACTGTTTGTCTTTGTAATTTAAAATATTTATGAATTTTCCATAATAATGAAACATTCTAAGAGTTAAAACAAACAAAAAAACCCAAGCCCCCAAAACCATTTCTTTAAGTATGTTCAGTATTCTAGATATTTTGACAGAAATTGTCATAGACTCATTATTTTGTTTTTTATTGAGATAGGTTTTCCAATTTTACTAATGTGATAAAATTTTACCTGAATTATATAATTATATATCACAATGACATGAGAATTATGAAATTGGTATTTTCTGTAATTATTTGATTTATAGATGCTACTATAGCTCTAATGAACTTGGGAAAAATATAATAAAAGCAAAAGCTTATGCTTTTATAATATTTTTCCATACACATTTATAGTTATACCATTTTGCTTTTTAAAGTCCAGTAGACATTTTAAGACTTTTTCTTCCATTTTCTAACCTGTGTTTATATAATTATGAGTCAGACCTATGATATTGTGAGTGGGGTACGTGGGGAGTAGATTAATGAAGGAATCAGAGTACTTGTTATTTTCTGTCTCATAATCTAAAACCAATTTTTTTGTTGTTTTTCATTTTAGTACTTTAGACAGCAGACCAAAGAGTAGCAGCCCTATTAGGTTACCTGAGAGCAGTGGAGGTCAGACAAACCGTACAGCAGAAGCAGAACCTCAACCAAGTAAGATTACAAATGGAGAAGTAGTTATTATACTGTTAGTTTTGTTTGTAATTGTGATCTGAAGAAGAAAACACATTAAATAAGAAATGCTTTTTGGCAAGGATTGATTACTTCTGGTCTTTGAAATACAATATGGATTTAAATTTTCTTGTATATTCTCTTTTATACATATTTTGCTTTTCTTTGATTCCTAAGTTTATTGAATTTGCAATTCCTAGGAACTCACAGGTCTACGCAAAAGAAGCAGGATCTGCCTTCCCAGCTAGAGCTTTCGGTTCAAAGTGTACAACCTGAGAAATACAACAGCAACTCTTTTTTTGTTGTTGGCATTGTGAAAAGAACTTCTTATGTAATATCTCTTTAATCTCCACAATAACCACATAAGGGTTATTTAACATATCCCCATTTTTCAGAAAGAACGTTTAGACTTAGATGAAAGAATTTGCTCAAGATTATACAGGTAGTGGAGGACCCTGGATTTGAACTTGGGCCTTTGTCAGCTGGGAATGTATTCACTGCAAGTAATAGCAAACTCATGGCTATTGCGGCTTAAACAAAAGACAGTTTATTTTTCTAAAGTAATGTCAGTGGTGGTTCAGCTACTCAGCATTGTCATGACAACATAGGGTTTTTTTTTATGATTCTCTTAAGTTTTACTCATGGTCAGAAATATTCCACTTAATGTCTACATTTGAGGAAGAAAGAAGGGAGGTGGTATAAGCTGCAGCTGTTCCCTTTTATTAGGAAAGTAGAGATTTCCCTTTAATCTCTGATAGTTAGAGCTGAGTCTCATGGCCACTGCTTCCTGGAAAGGAGACAGAAAGTGGTGAGCAGCATTGCCCTGGCTGGCTTACATGAGTCATTTCCTGGGGCTGTACACATGCCCCCCCACCCCACCCCCTGCCCCAAATTTTGATTTCTGTTAGCAAGGAACAAGTAAAAGGCCAGAATGGTGCCCGGTACCTTAAGTAAGCACTTTATGATTAACATTTGACATGCATTTTGTAGGTGGTAAATGTACAAGATCAGAATCATATATCCTAAGCTCACAGATCATACATCGATCACACATAGTAAGCTCAAAACCAAGAATAAAGTATAGAGCAAGCTTCAGTAATGTTTTTGGCTGTCCTGTACTACTTTCTGGAGCATGTTAAAAACAAAATCTTATATTTTGCTGTACTAAAATGTAAGAACACAAATGATATAAAGATATGTTACCTTTAACTTTGAATTCTCGTAGCTTGTAATGTTTTGTATAGTTTAGTTAATTGTAATACTATAAGAATTCAGCCCTAACTTCATCTTGTTGCTTAAAATGTTATGACCATCTTGGAAAGATATTTTTCAAAGGTTTTATATAGAATTTCTCACATTTTTATATGTAACTATCAGATGATTGTTCTTTTTTTGTTTCTGGTAAATAAGAATGCTTGACTGCCCCCTCCCAAAACCCCATAAAACCTGTGGAATAATAATCTATGCACACGGAAGTGTCAGTGTTACTCGTATTTACTACCCTCATAAAACGGTTACTGCTAACAAAGGAATGAGTTGAAAATTTTAATTTTTCCACCTACAGTGACCTGTACTTAATATGTTGCCTCTTTTTTATAGCCAAAAAGGCTTCCGGGATGTTGTCCTTCTTCCGAGGGACAGCAGGGAAAAGCCCTGATCTGTCTTCCCAGAAGAGAGAGACCCTACGCGGAGCGGACAGTGCTTACTACCAGGTTGGGCCGACGGGCAAGGAGGGCACGGAGAACCAAGGCAATGAGCCTCAAGGTGCGTTAAAGGGTACCGTTGTGCTTCTCCTGGGCTTTGATTGGCCTGTTTGAGTTGCTTGTGTTCCCTGAAGCCTTAAGTAGGTAATTCTTAGTGCTGAAACCAGGGCCTCTCACATCTCAGTGTGGTCAAGTGGAGAAAGCATGGCACTCGCAGAGTCCAGTTGGTGTCACATGTCATTCCTGTCACTTACTGTGGGAGAATCAGAAAGCCTTAGTACCCATACCTGTAAAGTGGCAAAAGCAATGTCTTTCAAGGACTAAGTGACATTACACATGTAAATTACTTGTCTCACCGTGTAACTCACAGTGTATATGCAAATATTTTTCTTCCTCTGCACCCTCAGATGTTTTCTTTCTTTTCTAGTCCCTGTGAGGTTGAGACTATTGATATGCACCTTCATTCTGATATTTAAATCTGCCTGATTGCGTTTGAGTATAGGGGTAGACCAGGAGTCAGCAAACTATGCTGCCCTGTTTTTGTAAATAAAGTTGTGCTGGAACACAGGCGCAGCCATTCATTTCCTTACTGGCTGCTTTTGTGTTATATTGGCAAGTTGAATAATGGTGACTGAGTTAAAATACTTAACCTCTGGTCCTTTACAGAAATAGGTTGGCAACCCCTGAGTTACATCATGAATTAGTAATTTATTTTTTAAAAACGCAACTTCATGATACATTTTCATTAGTAATCAGATATTTGTCTAGTATTCTGTAGGCTGCTACTGGGCTGTTGTCCTTGGAAGGCATTGGTGCTTCCAAAAAAATGATTTTGAAATGTGAAACTTGGAGGATGGCTTGTTCTCCTAGATAATTAGAAAGTACTCAAATCTACAATAATTAGAGTGCATATGGCAGTAGTCTTGTCAGACAAATCAGTCAAATTAAAAAAAAAAGTAGCTCTGAAGTAGACACTAGTCTAGTTTACATATGATATAAACATCTTAGTGTATGATAAAGAAAGCCTTGCGAACCATTGGGGTAGCATTATTCCGCACATGGGGAAACTGCTCAGAGACTCTGAGAAAGAAGCCATGGAAACTCTTGATATAAGAACTGAGTTAGTGTGTTGCTACCACAGGAATCTTTTAACTATAAGGAAAATTATTCTTTAACCTAAATTCTCTATTTTTTAATCTAAAAATTGATTTTTCAAAAGGTACACACATTTTTATGGTGATAGTTTATACGGCTTAATTAAATACATAATACTTGCTTAAAGTGACTTGACTATGATAAAGAATTGACTTGTTAGTTTTTACTGTGATGTTAGGGGAAAAAAAGAACAGGGAAAATGACATGATAACTGTTTAAAACTTTGGCTTTACTACTGATATTAAACCTTTTAGATGAAGTAGATGGAGGAGATACACAAAAGAAACAACTCACAAACCCTCACGTGGAGCTTCGTAAGTATGAGATAAAAATCTTGTTGGTTTAGGGACAGGGATTAATATTGAGCTAACTCACTTGTGGCTTCTAGCTTCATACTAGATAAACATCCTCTTTCTTGAAATAAACATTAAGTGTGTGTGCCGACATAAGTTTTATTTAATCTAGATGTAGTTTATAAAATATACATTATTCATTTATAAAGAAAGTTAACTTATAAATTTAATTGAAGTTAAAATTTGATTTATAAATTATAATTTGATTTAATTTCTAATGTTTAATTAATTATTTATTGTGTAATCTAGAGCCACAGAGCCTTGACAAGGCATCTAGAATTGTGTGTATCTATGTGGGTGCCAAAAACTTATCATCCAGAATAATATATACAATGAAATTTAAGATGTAAAAGTAGTGAAAATACATAACAGGTATAGAATGAGAAATGGGTCTTATATTGTGTTTGCTTTTTTTCGTAAATATGTAAGGGTGGTCATCAGATGCTCTTTAATCCTCCCTGAAGATAATTTTAACAGAATTGTGATGATTAGAGATGTAGTAGACTTAACATGAAAAACGCTATCATGGAGAAAATTAAATGGTTGCATTTGGTGGGAGTGGGGAAGAGGGCAAGAGGAAAAAGATATTTCTGATCCATAAAAGCTTTTTTGTTTTAACACTTCTCTGTATAGAATTTTCTGATGCCAATGCCAAATTTTACTGTCGGCTCTACTATGCGGGAGAGTTTCACAAGATGCGGGAAGTGATTTTGGGCAGCAGTGAAGAAGATTTCATTTGTTCCCTTTCCCACTCGTCACCCTGGCAGGCCCGAGGAGGCAAATCAGGAGCTGCCTTCTATGCGACTGAAGGTTTAAGTCATTTTAATGATTTGATAATTAAGTAGCACCCCTCTTTTTCCCTCAGATAATTTATGAATGACTGGAACTGAGGTAGTATGATACTGTCCATAGGCAAACAGAGTTTTCTCTTTTTTGTTTTTACATTTGTGTTTTATGCAATGTCATAAAATATTTAAAAGAATATACATATATGTATGGTATGTAATTAAAGTCAAACATTGATCATATTCTTATTAAATATTTTTTAGTCCAGAGTTTTCCAAATGTAATTAGTAACAAGAACTTCTTGAAAACTCGAAAGGGTACCTCAGAGCTGATGAGAGAAAGATAAAAACAGAAATATTTGGCTTGAAAATAATAGGAAGGTCAAGTTCCTAACTTACTAAGGTTTACAGAAGATCGTGACCATGTGTGCTTTACATTTCATTCTCCATACACACTGAAAGCAAAATTATTTGAGATAATGCAGCAGGAAGGATGTTGCTTGATAAGAACTTTCATAACTTTTACTTACTGAATTGCTAACAGAGGAGTTTATAAAATTTTAGTTACTAGATTTAAAAAGTAGGTCATCTAGCTATGAATTTAGGGGTGGTACTTACTGTAAAAAATAGAGGCTTCTTGACTATGTAAGTCCTTAGAAGCCCTTCCAACTGTTGAATTACTTGAGAACTATGTTCTGATCAGGGTTTTCTCTGTGACATCAGAAAATATCTTTTTTTGTTTTTTTGTTTGTTTTTTAATTGGGGAATTTGGGGAAGGGGAACAGTGTTGGGGAATTGGGGAAGGGGAATAGCCAAGTTGTTGTCCTTCAGTCTTAGATGTGGAGGGCGCAGCTATTGGGTTGTCGGAAAAGTCATGATGTATTTTTTCTATGTTTTTCATTCCAAAAATGTGTCATGACTTTTGCGACAACCCAATAGCTCAGCTCCAAGTCCAGTCTCCATCCGGCTGCTCGTCGGCAGCTCAGCTCAAGGTGCAGTGTTCAATCTTAGTTGCAGGTGGGCATAGCCACCATCCCATGCGGGAGTCGAACCAGCAACCATGTTGTTAGGAGCACTTGCTCTCACCAGCTGGGCCGTCCTGTCGCCTGTTGGCAGCTCAGCTCACTGGCCCATGTGGAAATTGAACTGGCGACCCTGTTGCTCAGAGCTCGCGCTCCCAACTGAGCCACTTGGCTGGCCCCCAGAAAATATTTCTTAAAAACCTGAAGCAAACAAATCATTTGGGATCTTTGGAATGATTTATTATAGGTTACCTCAGTAAATACTGTGGTTGAATAAACACGTGACACTTCTGCCTTGTAGATGATCGGTTCATTTTGAAGCAAATGCCTCGTCTGGAAGTCCAGTCTTTCCTCGACTTTGCACCACACTACTTCAATTATATTACAAATGCTGTTCAGCAAAAGGTAGGAGCTCCAAACCTTGATCTATAATCAGTTTCCTGGGCTTTGTCACAACCTGAGAGAGCGTCCCGATGGCAGTTTTCTTCGTGCTAAGGTCTGAACACGACTAGATCTCTGTTATGCAGCTGACGTGGGATCAAGTGCAGTGATTTCAGACTCTTTCCTGCCTTTGCCAGTGAGGAACCAAGAGATCTCGAGCAAGTGGCATTCAATTAGTATATGTATAAAAATCAATTAAAAACACTAAGACCGAATGAAAAGAGCTGCCCATTTAGTGATTTGTAATTTGCTGAGACAGACATTTGAAATATTGAGAAATGAGGGCGTGGGTCCCTTAGGCAGGAAGAGAGGAGCCAGTGGCCCAGGTCTGCCCACTTGTCACTGAGTGGATGAGGGAGTCACATGGATTTTTTTTTTTCATTTATGATTTATTTCATGTTATTGGAGAGGGGAAATCCTATGACCTAATAACATGCATGAATTTGAGCAGTTGTGAGAATGTTGAGGATCTAAGGTTTTATTGGCATTGCTGCTACTTGCTCTTGAGATTCAAGAGCTTAAGTTTCTTTCAAGGTCCTCTGACTGGTCATATTCATAGAAAATCCTGTTTGGATATTACATGAATAATCCAGATATTGGTATTAAGTTATAAATAATCCTTTTTGATAACAGTTAACTTTTATCTTTTCTTGATTTAGAGACCCACTGCATTGGCCAAAATTCTTGGAGTTTACAGAATTGGTTATAAGAATTCTCAGAACAACACTGAGAAGAAGTTAGATCTCCTTGTCATGGAAAACCTTTTCTATGGGAGAAAGATGGCTCAGGTAAAGCTATTGGACTGTACGAAGCATTTAGCTGCTAGAACCCTTGGTACTTGTGGTTCCTGAATGTAATAAATTAGAGAATAACATCTTCTTTGATGGTAAATGTTAAACTTTGATTACTAGGCCAAATTGAACTTTTCACTAGTTGAACTCTGTAGGAAAGAATAAATAGGAATATTGTGGACTGGTCCTAAAATTTAACATATTTAGTATCTTAGAAACACAGAATTATAGAATTAGAAGGCAGATATACTTCCACCTCTCAGTTTTAAAAATGAAGAAACTAAAACCCAGAGAAATTAAGTACTTTATGACAGTCACAAAGTTATGCCTAGAACTCAGGTTGGTCTACATTCTAGAACAGTACTCTTTAAAGTGCTGGTCCTTGAATTGTTTCTAGAATGTGGTGAGATAAGGAATGTGTACTAGAATGTACTTCAACACACTGCTTCTTCATTGAGAATGTCTTGCTATGGGAAAACCATCAGCTGAACTAAACAGTGTGCTGAAAGACATAATTGATTTGCATTCTGGCACTAGCTTTGTATGTCATCATGAGCCAGGAACAACTGACTAGCGGTGGCCTGTTAAATACACTTTGGGTTGCACTGGTCTAATGCCCAAGTCCCCTGACCTTTGAGTGTGTTGCTTTTGCTACCATCCCCAAATTCCTAGAGATACACTGTTGCTTCTAGGCTGCGATAGTAATTACAGAGTTTTGGTATCAAAACTTTTAAGTTTCCTAAGACTATTTGCATCTGGCTTTGTTTTGTTTTTTTTTAGCTGAGCCATCCTGCCACCTGTGGGCAGCTCAGCTTGGGCCGGGAATCGAACTGGAGACCCTGTTGCTCTGAGCTTGCACTCTTGAGTGAGCTTTTAACCAACTGAGCCACTCGGCCAGCCCTGCATCTGATTTTTAAACTGCTTTCTAATCCAGTGATCTATATTTGGAGTTACTTGATAATGTTTTTTAAAGATGATTAAATGGGTCAGTTATTTCGAAATGTTTCAGTAACGAGTACTTGGTATTTCATTTGATACAGTTATATCACTACCTATTTTATGTATTATACAATTATGCATGCATTTAATAACTTACGTTATATAAGTTATGATTAAGTTTTTAAATTAAATTTAAAAGTGTATATAATGATAGTAGCTAGAGGGGAACTTTCTGCCTTTTTAGTTTAATTAATTAATCATTTGTAGCAACTAACAAAAATGACAGAGAATTTTTCTTTCTGCTAGGTTTTTGATCTGAAGGGTTCACTTAGGAATAGAAATGTAAAAACTGATACCGGGAAAGAGAGTTGTGATGTAGTCCTGCTGGATGAAAATCTCTTAAAGATGGTTCGAGACAATCCTCTGTATATCCGTTCTCATTCCAAAGCTGTGCTGAGAGCCTCGATTCGCAGCGACTCCCACTTCCTTTCTAGCCACCTCATTATAGATTATTCTTTGCTGGTTGGACGAGATGATACCAGCAATGAGCTGGTAGTTGGAATTATAGGTAAGTCAGTAGCATACCTTGCTTATTATAGTTCATGTTCGTGATTGAGAACAGAGTGAAATTTCAAGGTCATACTGAACCTGGTCTAGTGATAGCTTATTGAATATTTTCATCAACTTTCATTTGAAAATGCAAAAGTCATAGTTTTAAAATTCTAATACCCTCTAAGTAGTTTGATCATTTCCATTTTCATTATCTTGACCAAAAATATCTGCATTCAAAAGTCACTTATAAATGAAGCCCTTGTTAGGTTGTTGTGAGGATTAAAGTAATATGGGGGGAAAAAAAAACCTTAAGACAACCTGGCATATTGTCAACAGTCAGTAAACATGAACTATTTTAGGAGTAATAGTAATAGTAGTTACTGTTGTCATTTGCTTATATTTATTAACATAACTTGACTGCTAATATTGCTCCCTGCAATAGATTACATTCGAACATTTACATGGGACAAAAAACTTGAGATGGTTGTGAAATCAACAGGAATTTTAGGAGGCCAAGGTGAGCAGAATTTTCGTTTTGTTTACTCTTTAAACTGTTCTCATGTTTACCTTATCAGTTGGTGTCTCTTATTTATCATTTCCAAAATGATCAAATAATAAAGGGAGTTGATTAGGTGGGGAAATATTGGGTTTAAATTTGTGTTAAAATGCCAGAGGTTCTCAAAATGAAAAGTTAAAAAAAAAAAAAAAAAAGGCCAGAGGTTATCTCTCATCTCCAGGCAAGAGCTAGTCTTTTAAAATAGAAACTCCTACCAGGAAGAACCTGTCCCATGTCATGTGGCGCAGTGAACAACACCCGTACCTCCTTTCTGAGACTGCTGGGGTATGTGTGTCTTTCTGGCAGTTGACATGAAAGAACATAGTTGTTGAAGTCAGTTGCCTGATCATTTATGTAATAGCTTTCTTTTCTCTTTCATAATCTTAGGTAAAATGCCAACTGTGGTCTCTCCAGAGTTGTACAGGACTAGATTTTGTGAAGCAATGGACAAGTATTTCCTGATGGTACCAGACCACTGGACAGGCTTAGGTGTGAACTGCTGAAATGAAGCTGTTAGTTTGAAATGAACCGTGAAGGAAATGAGGCTGGAACAAAGGACCAAAAATAAGCTCCATGTTTTACTTCTTCATCACATTCACCACTGTTCCCAGGGCCTATCAGTTCTGTGGCAGGATGTCTATAACCGAAGGGTTAAAACTCGATGGATGTGCACTTTGGTTTTTGATACCTACAGAGTGGCTGTTCCTAGGCTGGAAAGTTGCATGCACATTTTTTCACTTGAGCTTGAATATAGACACATTTCAAGGGCTAAGGTCAAATGTGTGGTTAGAGACGAGGAGATAGGGGGAAAATGGGTTGTCATATGTGCTAACAATGTTAAGAAAATGTCTCATAGATTGTGACTCTCTTGGCATCACATTTGACACATTCTTGACTTACAGAGCATTTGTAGAGCTGGTGAATTTCTTTTTGTTGTTGCTTCTTATGTAACAGTTTAATGCTGCCTATTATCAGAATTTCTGAAACCTTTGAAAAATCCTGAATTATTCTGTTAATGGCCAGTTAAATCGATTGATACAATCTTCTTGTTTTACCGAGGACTTTGACTTATATTGGGAATCCTGGTATTTTGTGTATCTTGCCCTATTTTCCAGTATGTTTGATGTTTTTCAGGTTCTGTTTTTACTTCTCTGTGGATGACAGGAGGCTAGCTACTTTTTAAGCTTGTTTACAAGTTTTGTGCAACTAATATGCTAAACTGCCCTTATCTGTACATGCTCTTACTCCAGGTTTTTTCCCTCCACTTTCAGGGAAACATCAGTAAATGAGTCTACAATGACTGAATCCCCAAAGGGAGAAGGATTAATGAAGGATTTTCTTTTTCATGTAAAAAAATATATATAATGTAAAAAAATAGGCCCGATCCAAGAAATTGGGTGAGAGGGAAGCACTTGCTTGTTTCTTGTAGTGGTTAAGTGTCTTTTTCACTATAACCAGCAAGTTAAGTGATATCTATAAAATTAGAAAGTTTCCAGTCTGGATATCCCTGTTTCTTAACTTTCTGCACCAGTTTCTAGGCCAGTCCTGACTATTGAGAAATGGTAAAATATAAAATAGCCTTAGTAAGGGACCTCTTGTTTCATAGAGTGGCTGTTTAAAAGGTGATCCGAAGTACTAAGCGTACTAACGAAGCGTACTCACGTAACTGAATATTTCCTCTTGGCTTCCTTCCATAACAAGGATAATTTGGGAATTTATGAAGTCGTAAGAGTTCTACTCTTTCCAGACTTCCTATAATAGCACATTTCTTTTGTAACGTTCCCATAATAATAATAATAATAATAATAAATCTGGATACATTGCAGTTACAGAGACTATATACATGAAATAGGAACATTTTGGCAAGTTTGTTGAGAATGAAAGCATTACTTTGGTGTATGGTGCTTATTAGAAACGTGGCTTGCTGTGAACTAGACAACATGACCAAGGACTTACGACTGATCTGATGATAAGCTTTTTTTTTAAATGTGGTGTGCCTTTTGAAAACATACAAAACACTGGTGATTTCAGTTTTGATATCAAAGACTAGTAAAGGAGTTGTACAGGAGTGAAAAATATGTGGAACGTCATTAACTTCTTATGTGCCCAGGAACGATGGGTTTTGCATCTCATTTTGAATGCAAACACTATTTTGTCTCACTGTTCATTTTTTCTGTCAAGATACTTTGGTTTATTTTTCCTGTCCATTTCCTGCACCCCCAGTCATGAACACACTGTAGGAAGTATCTTCCCCTGGTTATAATCAGGTATGTGTGGCTTGGATCCTCCATTGGAATAGCTCCAGACAATAATAATAATGTCTTTTTTATTTTGTTTTCCTTGTCCGTGACTTGAAGAACTTTTTTTTTTTAAATACTCCTGCCTCTTAGATACTTTTGTGGCTAAAAAAATTCCAATATAATATAACCTGAAGCAATACTTGCTGCGTTGCAAGGGTGATCTGTCCTTTTAAAACTGTCTTAAGAAAGGGGAAATATAAAATGGAATTTGTTCTGAGTGGTAGAACTGTATCGCTGGCCCCTTACTGCTCTTGTTTAGGCCACCCATATATATGAGGTACTTCAAATATTGTGCTACTCGGTGTTAAGCACTGAGTGACTTTACCTCTCTCGAATTCCCTTTGGAGGCCTGGAGAGTATTAATGCTGACAAGTTAAGAATAAGGAAGAAATCTTAATACTTTCTTCCTTAGAGTAAAATATGAATCCTGAGAATAATTGCCAGTAGTACAAGAAAACTATATAAACATTGCATTGTGTAAAAATCTTATTTGTAAATGTGAAGCTTTTTGATGCCATCAAAACTTTATTAAAAAAAAAAAAAGGATTTACTTTTTTCTTACCCAACCCTGAGAAAAATAAGGGGATTAAGCTGTTGCAAACCCTTTTGTAGTCGATTGACTATTTTAAATTAATAGATATTCAAACTTTCCTATAAAATGTCCTGGTTACAATTTTTTTTTCCTATATCCAGCAGTGAGTAGTTTTCTAGTTGTGGCTTTTATTGGATAGTGTAAATAGTAGAGTTGGATTGGTTTTTGTGGCATAAATTTCTCCTTGTCATTTTACCCCTTAGCAGTGCACTTGTAGAAAACTGCCACGGAAAGTACCGACTTGTAGAAACTTTGCTTAGCTAATAGAGTGGAAACTATTGCAAAGGAGCCTGATGGAGAAATAGATCAGTCAGGCCATCCAGTATTCCCCAGGAACGTACTGACTTATGCAGTATTCACAGCATCTAGTGCAATGCCTTTTTTTGTTTGTTTTTGTAACACAGGTGCAATGTATTATAGAAATATTAAAATTACAGTCATGAGCATTTTTATTAATGCTTCTGTGCTGGTTTTTGTAAAAAAATGTACATTATGTCTTTTAACAGGTTTAATTTTAACTAGAGAAATGATATTGTAAATCATAATAGCCTCTTTTAATTTAGTGTGAAAAATTCAATTAACAATATTGAAAATACTCAATGTATTATATTGTATATATTTCTCTACTTTGGTTCCAGCTGTTTTATATGATGGACATGTTATTTAAGAAAGAAAACTGCCTTGACCTTTTGAAAACTTATGCTGTAAATAAAGAAGGCTTACAATGCACTGAGAATCAGCTTCACTTCGTTTTGAATCTGCTTGAGGAAATTAAAAGGGGAGGTGGGGTTTGGTGCGCAGGCCCGGCCCCCAATCCCTGGCCCCTGGCCTAACGGTGTTGCCCTCTCTTCATTCTTTCCCCCTTTGTTTTCCAAGAATTTAATAAATCTGTCACTAATAAATAACCCTTGTCCTTACATCCCAGAAAGGGGATCTTAAATCGTAGGTTCCCTTCCACCAGTAAAAAGCAGCCCGGCCTTTTGTGCCCTTACCCAGCGGGAATGCCGAGTCCGCCTCGGGCTTGCTCAGCTGTTAGTCTCTTCCCACGTTCAGAGCTTACCTGACGTGGATCCCTGTGCTGCAACTTGGCAGCTGTGGGTGCGGCAGCGCCCCCTTCAGGTCCCATCTCACCCTGTGTAAGCGTGAGCCCAGGCCCTGCTCTCAGGGCACCCCGGTGGGTGGCACCACCGGGCCGCTGCTCCCGCCTGGCGGCAGGAAAGGTTTCTGCCCTCACCTCGAAGTCTCGTGTCAGAAATGAATTTCTTACAAAATTCCTGAGGTAATGCTTAATGAAACTAAGATTTTTAAAAAATTTGTGGTTAAAAAATAAAACGTACCATCTTAACCATTTTCAAAGTTCAGTAGTGTTATATAGTCACATTGCGCAATACAGCTCCAGAACTTTCTTATCTTGCAAAACAACACCCATTAAACAATTCCTGTTTTCACCCCTCTCCGCAGCCTCCCCCCCCCCAATCATTCTATTATACTTTCTGTTCCCATGAATTTGACTACTTTAGGTTTATATTATGTGCAATCATATAGTAGTTGTCTTTTTGTGACTGGCTGATGTCACCTAGCATAATGTCCTCAAGGTTCATTTTGAGTTGTAACATTTCCTTTTTTAAGGTTGAATGAAGCTTCATTGTATGTGTGTACCACTTTTTTTATTTGCTCGTCAATGGACATTTAGATTGCTTCTACCCCTTGACACTTGTGAACAACGCTGCTATGAACATGAGGACAAATACGTCTTCAAGATCCTTTTTAAAAATTCTTTTGGATAAAATCAGAACTGAGATTGCTGGATCACATGGAGGTTACATTTTTTTTTTAACGTTTTGAGAAAACTCCATGTGGTTTTTCATAGCAGATGCACTATTTTACCATCCCACCAGTAGGGCACAAGGGTTTCAATTTCTCCACGTCCTCTCCAACATTTGTTTATTTATTTTTACTCACCATCCAGATGAATGTGAGGTAATACTTCATTGTGGTTTTGATTTGAATTTTCCTGATGGCTAGCGATGTTGAACATATTTTCATATACTTGTTGGTCAAAGTAAAAAGGTAGTTCTCTATTCATGACTTTAAAAAATGATTCCTTAAAAATCCTATCTTTTCTCTTAATTGAAGTCCTGCAACAGACTAGACAATGGCATAACTAGGGAGAGAAAATTTTAGTTAGTTCAATATGCAACAATATCTCTCGAGGTACCACCAGATAGCTGTGACTTACATGCCCTGTACATTATCACCTGGGCAGACCACGTTCTGTGGAGCACAGGACCCTGAGTCAGACCGCTGGTGTTGCCACCATCTTTGCCTTTTAGCTTCTCGTTTTGAAAGTGCTGCGTAACATCAAGGTTGTTCAAGAACGTCTAGGTGTAATGAAGTGTCCTTTAGCTTATTGGCAGCAGAGCATGGTAGCCACATCCAGATTTTTCCGCATAGAATTTGATGGGCATTTCTGCTACTAACTTGCCACTTCATCTAGGAGAAACCCATCTGGCAGCTCCAGTCCCCCCTCCCCAAACCCTACACTGACAGTCGTTCATTCCCTCTAGTGATATCACTTAAAGCGCCAAACTACAACATGGTATCATGAGAGCTACTCCTTAGGAGAGTCCACCTCAAGCTGCTAACAGAAGAGCAGAGCCTAACGTTCTAGAAGTGATTCATCTAGGAACATCTCCGTTGGTCACACCACCATCGTATAGGGGCCCTGCTGTATCTTCAGTGCTTCATTGCTAACTGCATAGGTTCAAATTACAAGAATTACTCTTAATTGCAGAGGATTGCTTCTGTGTGTTGGAAGTGAATACAATTGTAGGTGACTGAAGAAACTGGATGAGATGGCTCCAGGAAATCCAAGCTCTTTGGTTATGATGGAAGGTGGCCACTGCCTTAATCCAAGCCTGGAAGCTGCTCTCTAGCACGTTCTGCCTGGCTGCCACAGGACTGGGATTTTTATCTGCTACTTCTCAACTACAGGGTGTGTGTTGTTCACAATCGGCAACACTTCTCTGCTCTATCCTGGTGGTAATAAGCCACTTAGTGAACAGAGGGTTTCTCTGGAATAAGTCAACCCATGGCTATTTTGCTCCATGTCACTTTGGTTCCAATTCTTGTTCGATTTTGCGATATTTTCCCAAATGGTTGTGTGTGTGTGTGTGTGTGTGTGTGTGTATGCAAATTCACAGGGAAAACTATCAATAGGTAGATGATTCTAAAACACTTTGTTTTGCTTCCAACTAAGTTTAATTAACCAGAAAAAAACTAAATTATGTATTATATAATGTAAGTTGTTTTGACCAAGAGTATATTAACTTATGTTGCAATATATGAATAAACTGATGATCTAGAAACTTTTATGCTTAGATGATCATATAGATGAGATTTATAAATTTTAATTTTGGTAATTATATTTGCTACAATACTTGCTGATTTAAAAAACTGCAAACTAAAATTGACAGTCCCTGCTATTGTTCCAGAATATGTACATTATATTTAAATGAAGAATATTGTTTTCAGGGAAGCAACAAAATATCATTTTTAGAATAAGATAAATCCTAAGCCCAAGCAAATGTTAGTTTTACAGTTCATGTGAAATGTCATACTTTCTCAGATTACTCAGTAGTACAGTATTTATTGTCTATTCACATTAATAGAACATTTTTAATCTATTGTACAAACTAGATTAATTTATTTCTCAATTTACCTGTTTTACTTTCAACCTCACCTCCAAGGTGGAAGAGTTCCTTCTCCTTTCCAAGGTTAACTCCCCTCTCATCTTTTGTTCTCGATCCCTTACTCTCATGTCTCCAAAAAGTAGCCCTTATTTTTCTTATGCCTTTAGCTTCTCGTATTTACTCTTCCATTTCAATATACTGGCATGTTGAAGTTCCAATCACAATCACAGCCTTCTCTCTCAGCCTTCCCTAACCCCATAATCTTGTCTTTCCTCTTCCATTACAGAACTTTGTGAAGGTACATGCCACATTCATTGCTTCCTCATGCTAACCTCACCTTCACCCCTTGCAATCTGCTTTCTAACCGACTGATTGCTCCTTTGAAGATTCCCTTTGGTTTAGCATGCTTGTGAACTCTAAGGGCCAAAATGCATGTAGATTACTGGTTAGAATTGAAAAGACATTTATTTTTAAAAGCAGGTAAATCCAGACAATACCTTCACTCATTCAATCAGAAAACATGTATGGAACATGTACTCTCGGCTTGGTCCTAGTGCTGCAGAGATGAAAGACACCCCTACCAGCCTCAAGAAGCTTACAGTTCAGTAGTGGAAATGGATATAAAACAACCATAAGACGTGAGGTAAAGACATAAATGTCTATTTTGTTGATGGAGGTAACCATTATTCTCTGATTAAGAATGTTTATTCAATAAGCAACATAACAAATTTGCTGATTTGAAGAATGCCATGGTTAAATGAATCCAGAAAAGAGATTTGTTTTTGCTTTAATAATTTTAGAGAATAATGTTATTTACAAAAATCTTTTATTTTTTTATTTAAGATGTAAACTTGATGCAGTCTTTTTTTGTAAAGCGATGCATTCCCCCTGTGAATATCAAGGAGTAGTTAATTTCAAGCATCTCTCGTGGAACGTGCTGAATGGCTTGGGGGGAGGTGGTTTTCTAAGCTAAGGCTGAAGGAGAGAGACCTCACAACCCTGGTGAAGACACCTAAGTGAAATCCCACCTAAAAACATTATTAATAGTTTGAAACTGCTCTATGAAGGCGGAGACCTTTCCTTACTCATATTTGTGTCCTCAATAACAGTCTTTTGTATATTTGAGCTAGAGACAAAGCCATGGCACTCTAGGGACAAAGTGCTACTTTTAAGTAGCCACAGTTTCTTCTATATAAGATACCATGTTTTTTTTTTTTTGTCATATGACTTAGTTATCATAACCCTTACTGATTGATCAGACTGTTCTTTATCCCCAAAGCAACCCTCTGCATAGCCTACATGTACAGAGCCCACCAGTCTATGAGGTGATCACCTAATTTGATCCAATCGAATTCTCTTTCTTGGTCATTTTGACTTACAGAGAAAGCATTAGAAGTAGGGACTGTCTCCCTCTGAGACTGCAGAGGGAGAAACAGGGAAGCTGAGTTGTGAGTATAGTGGGGTCAGTGTGGGGAGTAAGAGAGCTGGCTTCTGAGCGGATGACTAGATGCCCATGTCTTCAGCACTTCTTTGAGTTGCCACTCAGGACAGGGACACCTTTCCAACTCTCCATGAAGTCCAGATAGGTCCAGGGTTTTCTTTCGTTCCCACATACAGGTAATAAATGCCCATCATGTGACTTGGGCATGGCCTGCCCCTTCTAACACAATAGTTAGGCACTAATAATTCTGAAAGGAATTATTAATGCTTTCATTGCCATATCACACAGGAACAGCATGACAACTTCACCAAACTATTAACATTTAGCCTCATGTGGTTTCTATGTTTTTCAGTCAGTAATGCTTGCATTTTTGCCAAGATAAGATAGTGTTAAATGGTATTGCTTGAAATACTGTGCCTTTTAATGTAAACCAGCTCTTTAAAAAGTATTACAAAGAAAACCAACCAGGTAAGCTTGGTTTTATCATCTATATTATTTTAGAATAGTTCTTATTTATGTCAAAATGCTTGCTGTTGTATTCTAATGTATTTTGTACCTAGAAATACATAAAATCAGGACTGGCAAATATGTGATGTTTCATTACAGAGGCTTTGTTCGAGGATGAAATATTTTTGTAAAACTTGTCCTTGTTTGAAGTTGAAATTTCATGTTACCACAAGAATTGATCGGCAGAAGCTCTTTTACAATCTGTAAATTGATTTTGTAAGAGTGTTAGCTGTTATTCTTGGACTTGCTGCCCAGCCCACACAGGCAATTAAAGAAGAAAACAGAAAACTCTCATCTGAATCATCTATTAAAATCTAGATTGCACTCCATGACATGGCATTTTATTTCTTGAGCTCATAATATCTACACGTACCTTGGTCATGTTTACATGTATGGGCTCTCTTCTCTGCAGTCAGCACTCTACTCTCCCTTCCAGCTTTCCCTATTTTGTGCTTCCATTCCCAGCCCTTTTGATGAAAAAAAAAATACCTCTTTCAAGTATCTAAGATACAGTTGCTAGAGGACTGCCTTCAGCACCTAATGCCTCCCACCTCCCTCAGGATCTTGAAAATATGTGGGGATTTTTTTTCTCCTATGTGCTTTCTATGAGCATTAACCCAAGAATTCAGACTAAAATAGGGAAAAACTCAATTATTCAGACATGTTTGGTCTCATAGACAGAGCTGGTATCCTTCCTTAGTGCCTGAGACTGACTTGAGCTCTAACAGAATTCCAATGTTTTAGCTTAATTTAATTCAATTATAAAACCAATTCAGTGGCCATGCCATTCAAGGGTTTCCAAGCAGAACTGACTTTGCAGGGCATCTGCCAAGGTGCACTTTTCCTAGTTCCCATTGCACTGTGGATTTAAAAGCATTTAGCAAACGTTTTTAAATGAGCAACCCAGGTCTGTCATGCAAATGTTACAATGAGTAAAAAAATTTAAGTATACGTATTGAAAATATGATGGTCTTTCCATGAAAACTCAAAAGTTTCATTAGGACATGGAAACAGAGGTAGGCAAGAAACAGAAGCCAAATTATTTAAGGATTGTTGCCAGATTTGTATTAGGCTCCTATTAATTTAAGTCCTGAATTCATAGGCACGCATTTATTGCTAAGTTAAAATTATGGAAATTTTAAACAGAGCCTGATCTATGGTTGCGCACATTTTGGTAGTTTTCTTTTTTGACCCACGGAGTTGGCAGATCTTCACTTGCTGAAAATAAGGACTCACATAGAAAGGAGACCCTCTTCTGCAATGAAAAGTTATTTATGTTTCAATAAAATTCAATAATAGTCACTTCCTCTCAAACAGGAGTAATGCCAGCAGTACCTTACATACCTGCTCTCAGCTATTCTCCTTGGATTCTAACCAGTTGTCATTACAAAGGATATGAGAAGTCCCTTTGGTGAAGTCAGGATTTTTGTTCTGACAAACTGTCAACCCTCACAAGCCATGTGCAGTTTCCATCTTTAATGAGGTGTAAAATCCTGGCCTGTTTATATTAATGAAAGTGTGTAATTTTTTCCCCCCAGAGTAATTTTACCTTCATTTCCAATTTGTTTGCCAGTATCATATCATAGATCCATAGGACCTAGCTATCTTTTGTAATTTCTCTATCCTCTAGACAGGTTTATGTTTATTTCTAGAGAATAGAGAAATTAGTAAAGATAGGTTCTACAGATCTATAGTATGATGCTAGCAAGCAAATTGAAAATGAATGTTAAATCGTTTTCTGGGGAAAAAAAAACTAGTCTTGCTTTAACTTATGTTTATGTTTCATAAGTGGTTATGTTTCATTCTTTCCCACCAAACAAGTCTTAAAATGAGAATTTGGTCTTCATAAAGCTCTAGCAAAATATTGTCAGTATTGTGCAGCCCCCATTTTCATGGAGTCAGCACCATAGAAAATTGACTGGGCATATTAAATATTCAAATATTTTAATAAAACAAGAAATACCTGGTGTTATAATCACTGTGATGCAAATATTTAGAAAAATATGGTTTACTCAATAATGAGCTATTTTAAAAAAGATGTTTTCTTTTTTCTTTTTTTTAGCTGAGCCATCCTGCCACCTGTTGGCAGCTCAGCAGCAGTTCAGTTCAGGCCGGAAATCAAACCAGCAACCCTGTTGCTCAGAGATCACACTCTTGAGTGAGCTCTTAACAAACAGAGCCACTCAGCTGGCCCTTCTCCTTTCATTTTTATGACTGCTTCCTTTCTGAGCTAAACTTGGGTTGAATTTTTTTTTTTTTTTTTTTTAGGGAGTAGCCATGATGTAATGGAATTCCAGTTTTGGTAGGGAAGACGGGACAACACCCCTGAGTTCCATAGTCAGCTCCCACCACACATTATCTCTGTGACATTGGGTAAGTCACTTATCCTCCATGAGCCCTCAGTTTACGCATTTCTAAAATGGGAATACTAGCTACCTTATTAAGTAAACAGAGGAGTGGAATTGTAGGTTTTATGGTAAGTGTATGTTTATAATGGTAAGAAATTGCCAAACTGTGTTCCAAAATGGTTTACCATTCTTGATTTTTAAAAGGAGAAAGAAGCCATTTTGATGCTATCTATCCACAACCTTAGAGCATCAAATAGTTTCCTAATCTATGTAGGCATTGCCTAGGTGATACATCTTGGAGCGTGTGGATGGAGCAGGTATACACGAAACGAGAGCTGGAACATTTTGCTTTAGCTTGTCCATCCCACCTCATTGCCGAGTCTGATGTCCTCTACCCCTCACGAGTAGATGGATTCTTCAGCCTTTAGGTCTTTTTCTGCTCTAGTTACGGAACCATCAGACAGAGGCAGCAAGAACTGAAGCTGTTTCAGGAAAACTTTGACATTCTTCTGTATTTATAATTACAGTGCCTGGTGTATGGTATATAGAAAAAGGATCTCTGGATGGCTATATACAGGTCACCCCAGCTGCCAATTTAACTCGAGGTTTATTAGCCCAGCATTGACCAGGATACTGTTACTCAGGGGTTCGCTTCATACTGTTAGGATGTCCTGGGTCAGAAATCTGGGGCCTCAGCATTGATCCCACTCTGAGCTCCTTGCTCTGCCTTCCCATTACTGTCCCCTCGGGAGACCTGGGGCCCTGACTAATCATCATTATCAGCCCATTCTGCCTAAGAACTGCACCAATGCACTAGTCAGTTCACTCTTTCTGTTTCGCCCTAATGGGCAGATCTAGGCTGGCCCATCCCCTCAGTTTCTGTACCATGCCTTTGACAGTAAAACTGTTACGTGATCTTGAAATTCATCACTGAAAAAAATGATCCCAAGGGAAGTAGTTAGAGGTTGTAAGATGCTAAATATTTTTATTTCTTTATTTTTAAGTGTCATTTGGGTCTAAAGCAAGGACAACTTTCCTTTTATTATTTGTACACCATATACCAGTTGATTCTTAGACCTTGGGTAGAAATTTGTTAAAGGCCATGGATGTAAAATAGGGTGTATGTGTGTTTCACAACCTCAGGAGTTCCTCAGGTAAAATCTGATAATGCCCCCCCATATACCGAGGGCAAGGAGAAGACCGGAGAAGGAGGCAGATCGCTCCAGTTCGGTGGGTGCCAGGTTCCACCCACCCATCAGAATCTTAACAGTTGATATAGGGGCCTTACCTGGGTTCACTCACATATAT
This sequence comes from Hipposideros armiger, assembly GCF_001890085.2. Lineage (NCBI taxonomy): Eukaryota > Metazoa > Chordata > Mammalia > Chiroptera > Hipposideridae > Hipposideros > Hipposideros armiger. Next base: position 215,380 of record NW_017731540.1, on the reverse strand, counting down.
CATTGAGATGGTCTCAACAACACATTAGTCTCTCAAGCTGTGTCTTTGATGACTGCAACTATGGGAATGGTGAGTAGAACATACACATACATCCCAAGAGCAGGGCAGGTATAAGGAGCCTCGGATTGCCTGGGTCCATCTGGGGTGTCAGCTGGTGGTCATGTGCTCTCAATGCCCCACCAACATCCTGGCATCTCTGCTCAACTGCTCCATCTAGTGACAAGGCAGAGATTCAGGGGAGTGGTATACACAGCCAAAGAGGAATAACAACATCGTCAGGGACCCCCAAGGCACTTTAGAAGATGTGAGACAGTCCTTAAATTTTCTGGTAGAATTGTTTCAAAAGGTAAAAATACTTAAATGTTTAAATGACAGTCTTGTGAAGCTCATACAACATTCAGTGACAACTCTTAACAACCTTCTAACATTTTATTTATTCCGGCCATATTGTGCAGCATAGCAAACCCTGGTTATTTTTACCCTCTTTATCCAAATTTCTTCTGGCCTATAAATGACCCCAGGAAAACAATCTAGAAATACAGCATGCCGTTGAAGTAATGAATAGGGAACATATTGGTTGCCGTTAGCCAAACTTGAGCATAATGTATGAGTGTGAGGGCTGGGGGTGTGGATTCACAACGGAAACAGGTAACTATCACGTCTCTGCCGAGACTTGGGGCATCACCCCAACGAGTATCAGTGGGGACGTGCGCTCTGTGGTCGGAACAGAGCTCTTCCAAGCTGAGGGCCTGTTTTCCAAGATGAGGATAACAGTCTGGGAGGAGCAAATTGAGGGTGGGACATGGGGCAAGCGCAGGCTGCTTCTTCTAGTTAGGACCCTTTTCTTCTAGTTAGAAGACAGGAGTAGGGAGTAGGTGTTTCCACCTAACATTTACTTTGGAACAGAAGATACCCATGTGAGAAATACCTAAATACCCAAACAACAGAGCATATGGCAAAGCAATAGCACATGTGGCACAGAAAAAAAGTGCAACAGCAGCTCAGCATAGTGGGAGTTCAGTGTAAGCTGGACTGGTTAGAGCAGGTTTCTTTGTCAAGGTGGGGCTTGACCGGGCCCTTAAGAATTTGTACTGATGGAAAGAGTCGGGGGAAATCCAAAACAGGCTCTGCCAGTAGATTTGAGGATATTTGAGTATTTGTGTCAGAAATATCAGGAAGAGTAGGGCATGACAATATGGAGAAATTTATGAAAGCATGGAGGCTCATGACATCCAGTTTGGGGAATGTTGACTAAGGACTCTGGAAATTTGGGGAGAGATATAATGAAAGCATTCTTAACGTGAATTTACCAAGTTCAGGATGGGTGAATCCCAAAACATCTCACCATTCTCATACCTCCCTTATATGAAATAGTATCCCGATAACAATTTAACATAAAAAAAGGGTGTTGATTCAGTGCTGCTGCTGAATGCTTGTTTCTTTAAACACACACACACACACACACACACACACACACACACACACGTCTCTCTTGGAGAATTTTTCTATTAGATAGATGAATTGTTTTTTAAACTGAAAGTTCTATAGTCCCATAAAACAATGAAGCATTTAGAGGATAACCACAAAAGGAGAGGTTATTGTTATGTATATATAGCAAGCTGATTCTGTTGTAATGTTTTGGAATGAAATAAAAGAGAATAAGCAAAAATAGCATGAACATTTGAAAAACACTCGTCTCCTTTCACCACTCCCTTCTTAGAACAGAAGTAAAAGCCTTATGCTTTAAAATATTGAACAGGGAAAGTGTATTTGTATTTATGATTCTCCAAGTTACAATTACTACCTGATGATGTTAATACTTTCCTTTAATACCTTCTTTAAATAGTACAGGAAAATGATCTGTTCCAAGAAACTGTGTTCTTTAATTTAATTGTATGTATGCTATGATTATTTTTAAAATGATCTATTGAGTAAAGGACATGAACAGGCCATTTTAAAAACAAGCAGTAAAAGTGGTTAATAAACATGTAAAATGATCATTTTTCATAGTGAAAATGACTGAGGCAAAATAACATTAGGGTGATTTTGCTTCTTTATTCTACCATCATACTAGTATACCTAGAGGATGCCACAGTACTATAATCTTTTTTTAAATTTTATTTTTAATTAGTTTAATTTTATTTTTATTTTTAGTTTCAGGTGTACAAAACAATGTAATAGTTATACATTTCACCCCTCACAAAGTGATAATCCCTTCTCCCCCAATCTATTGCCCCTCTGACGTCGTATATATCTATTACACTTCCATTGACTCTATTCCCTATACTATACACCATATCCCATGATAATATATATATATATATATATATATATATATATATATATATATATATATATATTATAGTTGACCACTGCACTGTAATCTTCTTTTTATTAGTTATTCTCTGAAGGGCAGTGACCACATATGTCCCAATCACTGATTACATCATTGCAACAGCCCTCTGATATAGGTATCCCCCTCCCCTACTTCATTTTGCAAAGATCAGGAAACTGGTGCTCAAGGGCTAAATAACTAGGATCACAGATGATCCTGGCAGTTTGCAGAATCTGGATTTGGGTGCAGGGCTTTTCTTCTCAGTCAGTCCATAAATGCTGCACCATGTTTCCTTGGGGAGAGAGGCTACCATGTCATGAATGGAGTCATGAATGAACTTTCAACAGCTTAAGACCACCCTTTAATCACATTGGTCCCAACACCAATGAAGCTATAATTCCACACAGTTTTGGGGAAGGTCCCATCTTGGGTGATGATCTATAACGTCCTTCAACACATCATGAGATCTCTTTCTTCTGTTATGTCCACTTGTGAGTTCCCATTTCATCAAGACTAGAGATAACCTGTTAGGTCATGTGTTTATCTCCCTTTTCTTCCTACATGTTTATCTACTGACTCTGTGTTGGTACATAGATATTGTAACTCCTGAAATCCTCTACCTTTGCATAATACACATCTTTACAAATAGTGTGGCTTGAAATACCAAATAATAGTAATTGCTCTGGAATAGACATATGGACATAAGAATCATATTACTAGGCAAAATAGAAGTCGTGAAATAAACATGACCTTAGAAAGAAAACTGTCAAAGACCGTGTCCAAACTATTAGGCTATGAAACATACCAAATCGCTGCCCATATTTCTGAACTTCTGCTTCTTATGTTTGGTTATAATTCTACTCCTAGGAGCTTCAAACACAATTTTTAGCTGGCACCTACACCAGGGGAGAAAACTCTAACCCAGGGTCTGATACCCAGTAAGCACTCTTGGATGTAGGCAGCAAATATCCTGTAGAACAGACTCATCGGAGCATAGCAAAACATAAGAAATGAAGGGTTATTTAAATCTCTCACGAATATGTTGAACTGAATCAAGTAACCTTAGCATCGACATCTTTGCCCCCTTCTTAGAATCAAGAGATTCTGATTAATAATAATAAGGTGTTCATAATGTGAAGATGCTTTCATATCTGAGTTTCAGCATTAAAGAGTATTACACATTCAAAGTATTGGAAAAGGCTAAATTTCTAGTAATTTGTTTTCCATTACCCTGGACATTAGGAATATGCCATACTTTATAGAACAATATATTAAAAGCAAAAGTGTGTGCATGCATACACACACACACACACACACACACACATTTATTAGGGAAAAATCTCCAAATGCATTGTCTACGCTCCTTGGTGCAGCTCTACAGCATTATACACTGTTTCATTAAAATATTTCCTTCTCATTATTTTTAGCTTTGTTTTACTGAATTAACTTAATCAATTGTGAATTACTGTCAGTTATGTTTGCAGAAACCTGGGCAGTTTATTAACTCTCATAAATGCCAAAAGATAACAGAAGCACTGGAGGACCAATAAATAAATGCATCTTTTAATTTCTAGCCTATAAATGGAATTTAGCTCATGTTAGTTTGTAGGTTATGTCAATGTGTAGACTGAAATAGCACCTTCTCCCAAAGTCTAGGCTGTGTGTGTGACCCCTGAGGGGAAGTCCTGAATTGTGGTTAAGCGGACTCGTCCATTACCTCTAAGGTAGTGTGTCAGACATTGGTGTTTTGTTGAAAACTATCAATGAGTAAAAATTTAAGATTCTTGAAGGAAGATTTCTTTTTTTACTACTATATTGCCACAACCTAGAAATACATCTGGCACATAGTAAGTGTTCACTAAGTATTTGTTGTAAAGGTGAACAAATTGTTTTTAGTTCTGTCTTTGAGAGGGAATATATACATATATATATATATATATGTATATATTCCCAAATACCACATGTCAGATATTTACTGAAAGTAAATATTTATTATTCAATTAATAATAATAATATATGTGATTTATAACTAGAAATCAATTTATTCATTCAGCCTAAAAATAAAATCAAACAATAGAAAATTAATTTGGGGGTCTTTGATTCTTAATATTCTTTAAGCCACAGAAATCATGGAAAAAAACTGGATTTACTACCCTAAGCATTTAGAAAAAAAAATTAGTTTATTTTTCTCTCAGAATGAAGTATTCTAAGTCTTGGAGCAGATACATCTTCATTATCCTTAATGAAATAGTGGTTTCTTAATTTTCATTATGTAGAGTTACACTTAGCACTCCTTGGTATTCCCTTCAAGGATTTGATGCCAGAATGGTCATGGAAATCAGACACACGTCTTATGCAAGAAATGGACCAGCAAACTCACTGTGGGTTTATAGTAATTGCTGGTTGGAAGTGTTTTTTGTTTGCAGCAGCTGTGATCAGTACTCTACCCATTTCCAAATACCCTGATGATGACTTACTGAATGAGTTAAATGAGTTCTTAGACCAGAGCCTGTAAAAGGGGAGAAGAAAGACAATCACACTCTTATGTTCAAAATGAAAAAAATCCCTAAGGACATTACATCATTATTTAAAAAGTCATTTTAGAGTCTGTATATGGGGTGTATGATATGCTTTGGGAATGTAATTAAACTGTTCTGTTAAAAAGATTTAAGGGACTTTTCTCTCCCTCAAAGTTGTTATATTCCTAATTAATTTGTTACTATTTTGATTTTGTGCCATTTGGTACATACCTAGAACAACCTGAGTCCTTGTGATAACACAATGAAGGCTTGAATTATCACATTAAACTCTCTTGAATTCTAGCTCCTAATCAGCACCAAACCTGACTAATGATTCAAAATATCAGGCATACACCAGGCACAGATAAAACAGTATTTTCTTGGAGAGGTCTGAGACCACTCAGCACAGCTTCCTAAAATAGCCCTATTCTCATGCACTAGGATGAATTTTGGTTTTAGATTTAGTAGACAAGTTTCTTTCTAAGCAATGCACGAAGAAATATTTTTCTAACACCGGAAGTAATCTGAGTTACGGAGCATTACTTCTTCATACTCCATTGATTAACTGTTTGCATGATCATCCCTCATTTGGTAGCAAACCATTTCTAGGTTTATTTACAGTGAACAACCTGCACGGAGACATAGCCTTCTAACAACACTTTACAGATATAGACTCTCCATTATCTTTCCATGTCTAGTAAATACCGTTAGCATGTGTACTGGGAAATCTGGTCATTAGCATGAGCACAGCAAAGGGCTACCTCAGCAGGCCAGGGCTGCTCAAACCCTGCACATTCTCAAGAAAAGCCAGTCTTCAGGGCGGCCCTGGGCTGGCTCCTGGGAGATGAGCTCGGAGGCCTTGCAGCATTCTGCTGGATCAGTGTTTCTGTATGCCTGAGGCCTTGATGGCCCCAGTTTGACCAGGTAGTTGATGCTAACAAGGTGATCTGTGGTGAGCGGGCCTAGGCTGGAGTGGGTGAAGTCAATAAAAGCCCTGGATGCGGGCCGGCCGAGTGGCGCGATGGTTAAGAACTGGCTTGGGACGCCAGAGGGCCCCGGTTCGGATCCCACATATGAGGGCCAGTGACACTGCCCTCCACAGCTAAGATGCTGAACAACAGCTCAACCTGGAGCTGGGCTGCCGTGAGTCACCAGTGATGGCGTAGGCTGCAGCCCCTGTGGCAGTGGGTTGCCATGGGCTACCGTGTGTAGCCAGCAGCCAGCGTGAGCGGCCAGCAGCCGCAGTGAGCGGCCGTCCAGAAGCCGGCGACTGATCTGCCTCGCCCGGGAAGAGCGCAATGATGGTGCCAACTTGGGCCAGTGAAGCAACATCCTCCACAACTAGACTGAAGAACAAAACGACAGCAACTTGTCTGTTCCCCTTCCCCCAATTCCCCAGCGCTGTTTCCATCCCCCCAATTCCCCAATTTAAAAAAAAAAAAAAGCCCTGGATGCCAAAGCCTGGGTGAGCTTTCCTGGTCAGCAGTGCTTTGCATGGGTTGTCTGTCGTGCACCATTGCTAGGAGAGTTAAGCACATCTGTGCAGCTCCACTGGGAGAAGACATCTGGAAGCTCGTGCTTGGTTTCTCCTGAACTTGACCCCATGTGTCTTTTCCCTGTGTTGAGTTTAATCTGTATTCTTTCACTGTAATGAACCATAATCAGAAGCACAATAGCTTCTGAGTCCTATGAGTCCTTCTGGTAAATCATCCAGAGTGAAGATGGTTGTGGGCTCAGGGACCCCTAAGACAGCATGTTTATTAAGAAATTTGAGATTTCCCTCTGATAAAGGGAGAAAAGTTTGCAGGCCTGCTGCTTACCTTCTCCTTCCCAGCGTATACAGTGAAGCTATACACCTCTATGTTAATATCCCTCCAGCCTTTGATATCGATACTCACTTTGTCCCTGATGACTTAAAACCTTTATTAATAATCCCACAGAAAATAAAACTTTATTTCAATAGATCTCGAGTTAAATCACCTGGAGCATTAAACTCTTCCTACATCTCAAGCTACTTCCTTGAGTTATTTGACCTATTTTGTTTTGCAGATAATGCTGCTGTTTATAACTTACTGAAATAAATATGAGATTGTAGTGGTTATATGTCCAGGGGCTACTAGAGTACTTGTTTATTACAAATAAATCAAAATATGAATTCTAAATAGGAGCCCAAAATGAAAGTGGTAGAATTGACTTTAGTAGACTTTTCTCTTATACTGTCATATCCTGAGAAGTACCCGCCAAAAAATTCTGCCCACTTATTAAGTTAATCATCAGTGCTTATCTTTGGGACCAACTCTAATGAAAGGATATGTCTATTCACTCTGCAATGGTATATTCTTATACTTGCAGGAATAGCAGGATCTATTTGAACCTTTTTCGTTTTTTTTAGATGTCTAGTTTAATCTGGTAACCTCGTAAAATAGCACCGTTACCCAGGTCACCAAGAAGTGGTTCAGAATAAATTGTATTAGTAGTTACTTTGGTATTAGGTTTATTATAGTATCTATAACTTTTTATCCAGATCCCATCAACTTATTTTAACTTAGGGAGAGTTATTTTAGATACGGTAAAATCAGACAGTAACTTTTATCTAAATGTTTTCCAAATTAGGTCAGAGTTCAATCTATAATTGCTAAGAATAGTTTCTTTAATTTCTAAAGCTTATTTCTGTTTTATTGGAAACATGATGCATGTGTGTTATATTTAACTAATCAAGATATTCTTTTATCAAAAAATACTTGATGTCCAGACAACTATTTAACCAGTTGTATTTGTATCTCTTGCACTTTCCAGTACAAGCAAAAAAGTTTTGTGAGGGAATTAAAAGCAAATTTTATAATAGATCTTAATAAATATTTGACAAGTGTTGACGTTATAGTTGCTGAACAAAAGCCAGTGGGATATTGTATGTGCAAGTCAGTAGATCTAATTTACCAACATTATGTTCATTCATTAATTGTGCTCCAAATGTTTCAAGGAGGTGTACAGTAGGATTATGTCATGCTTGGGTATACTGGATTTGTGTGAACAACTTCTACGAAGAAATCATTTATATTCTCACACACATTGAATTTCTTCAAGTAACTTATCCCCTGATGGTCTCAGCTTCCACTTGGACTATTCCTAAATCTGCCTTCAGGGCTCCTCTTAGACCCACTCTTTCACATTCTCCTTAGTTCCCAGGTTCTCCCCGTCTGTTACCTGTATGTTCTAATGTTACCAGAAATGCAATATGAAGAGCTAAGATTAGCATCTTTCCCCTCCAAAAACAGTACCCTTTTCTGCCTCGCCATTATGGGCAACACTGTTTCCATTCTTTTGGTCCCAAGATTAGCAGAAAGGGATTTTTTTTTTTAAACTTTATGGGTGAACAGTGTGTTTTTCCCAGGACCCATCAGCTCCATGTCAAGTTGTTGTCCTTCAATTTTAGTTGTGGAGGGCGCAGCTCAGCTCAAAGTCCAGTCGCTTTTTCAGTCTAGCTGCCAGGGGTGCAGCCCACCCATCCCACATGGGAGTCGAACGGCAACCTTGTTAAGATCACGCACTCTAACCAACCAAGCCATCCGGCCACCTATCGGCAGCTCAGCAGCAGCTCAGCTCAAGGTGCTGTATTCAAACTAGTTGTGGGGGGCGCAGTTCACTGATCCATGTGGGAATCGAACCGGCAGCCCTATAGCTCAGAGCTCGCGTTCTAACCAACTGAGCCACCCGGCTGCCCTAGAAAGGGATTTTTTAAACCCCATCATCCCTTTTACTTCCCAACACCAATCAGAGACCAAATCCTGTGAATATCTATATGTATGTTTTCACATTTTCTCTCAGTTCTCTCCTCTCCTGAGTATTTTCCTGCTTACCATTTTCATCCTCGGGTTTGCAGCTGCACTTCCCCATACTCCTCATAACCACTAGTCCAGAGCCCATCATTCTCTCCCACGTCTCCCTCCCTTTCCACGTGCTTTGCTCTCTGCCCTGAAGGCCCTCTTCATATCCTCTATGGAGTCAAATGTAACCGTTCTTCACACCCAGTTCCCATGTTCCTCTTGAAAGCCCCTCTTGCCCGCACACACAGGGTTAAGCGGACTTCCACTGTTTCCATTTCTCCCTCTTGGGAACACACTGCAGAGAGGACTGGACTGTGCTATCGGAAGCTCTCGTGCCCAGCACAGTCGCTGGTATGTTGTAGTTATAATTATACGTTGTCCTCTTCCATAGCTCTCTGGTTCCTCCTTACTGCCTTTGTTCGACAAAGAGCAAACGGAACATTTGTTTTCCGTGAAAACGTTTTCATGTCTCACCTTTGCAGTGAGTCTGACTGGCCACCCCGCCATTCCAAATTCCACATCCTAGCCAGGTAATGAGAGAGACCCCTAGCTCCTGTCATGTCCCCTCACCTTTCCATTCTTAGCAGCAAGGCCGTATTTGTTCCTGTTTCCTTATATACATTATATAATACAGCCATATTATACAATATTTTATATTATACATGCAGCTTCTTGGTGAGTGCATGCCATGCAAAACACATAAATGCCTTCTCCCTTTGTCTTTTTTTTTTTTTGCTCAGCTTGGGCTGGCCTCGAACCGCTGTTGCTCAGAGCTCAAACTCTTGAGCGAGCTCTTAACCAACTGAGCCATTCGGCCGGCCCCCCTTCTCCCTTTGTCTTATCATTTAAGAAGCTTTGCAAATCTTCCCACCTCCTGAAAACCTCGTCAAGTAACCTCAGCCCCAAACTGATCACTCCCTCACTCCGCGGTCTGTAGTTATTTTAATGATATTATTTTGTCAATGTTGATATTTTGCCTTGTCATATAAATTCTTTAGGGCAAAATAATATGTCTGTTTCTTTTTTTCTTTTTTTCTCTTTTTAAATCAATATTTACTTCTTACAATGAGCTTTGGTGTCGAGAAAGTACCTTGTATAAATTGCTAACAAACTGCCACAGCTCCTTGTCTTAAAAACTTTAAACAGATTATCCTCTTCAAGATTTCTTGCATTTTTTTTAAAGAGACACACAACTACATTGAAAATTTCAATGTTCTTTTTTAATCCATCCCCAAATTGAAGTATCATTCCTTTTCTTATCTAGGTTAAATTTGTCTTCTTAGTGTAATTTGGTACACTCTTGGGAGCATATGGTTCCCTGTGCTGAAAGACCCAGAATAAATCAACCATGGATATATCATGCTGCCTGAAATGTGACTAATCCTTTGGTTTAATAATAATCTCTTTTAAAGTTGTGATTCTACTAGGAAGTTATCTTTGTGGGGAAAATGAGAACGCACTGAGTAGACAGTAACATCCCATACAAATGCTGAAGGGTATTATATAAGGGTAGGATCGGACAGTAAGAAAAGTGATAGATGTGGAAACAGAAGTGTAGCCTTCTGCAATTCATTTAGCTTCTCTCTGAGTTGTAGTTCCCTCATCTATTTATTTCTTTATTTATTTTTAGCTGAGCCATCCTGCCACCTGTTGGCAGTTCAGCGGCAGCTCAGCCCGGGCCAAGACTCGAATTGCTGTTGCTCAGAGCTCACACTCTTGAGCAAACTCTTTTTTGTTTTTTTTAATTTAGTATAACTTTATTTTCATTACACTTATAGAAGTTAAAACACACACAGAAATAAGGCTCATGTATTTTTCATTTTTAGAAAATTAAATCCCTCATGATCAAAAGTTATTCTATTTTTATATCCTTCAACACAGATTCTCTATAAATAGCTTAATTCAAATCACTTAGGTTTCTCTGTACAATACATTAACTGTAGTTACTAGTATAATTAAAAAACAAAAACAAAAAACAAACTTGTAAAAATAATGTCACTCACCTGACAAGGAAAGTTGAACACAAAGAATGAGTTCAATGTTTTGGACTTGAGCAGAATTAAATCAATTCTTTATTATCTTGAGCAAACTCTTAACCAACTGAGCCACTCGGCCGGCCCTGTAGTTCCCTCATCTAAATGGGTGCTGTCATTAAACTGGGTGGCTTAGTTTACCTACTTTTTAGAGTTGTTTGGGGGACACAAATATTTTGCAGGATACAAATTTATGAACAACATTTGTAAAACGTAAAACACTATAACATATAGGTTATTGTGACAGTCAGCCAATTATAGCCTTTTAATTCATGGTGTTGGCTAGTCCAACCAGGTATTTTCCATGTAAATCTTACTACTCACTGAGGTAGAGAGATTTTCATCACTAGAATTATTTTTTTATAGAGGAAACATGGCTATAGATTTGTAGGAATGATTTAACTATTGGGAAAAACGTGGAAGGTTTTGCAAATGCTAATGTTCTATAATTCTAGCTCATTTCTAAAGAGCCACAACTTTTAGAGATGCTTGACAGAAGAATGAGTCAACTCTGAGAAAGCTATGTGGTTTTGGAAAGGAAAAAAAAAGTAGCGTTACAAGGGCAAAAGAGGTTGTGTGTCTAGTCAACATTTGGAAGGGATTGAATCCTGTTTACAAGTGACCTAACAATTAATGAAACCTACACGTAATTGTTCTCATCCTACGCCAACAGTTAGATGAGATTTTTTTAAAAGACTTTATTATTATTATTAATTTTATTAGAGCAGCTTTAGGCTTGCAACAAACTTGAGAGGAAGGTACAGAGCTTTCTCATACATCCCCTGGCCCCATACATGCATAGCCTGCGTTGTTAGTGTTCTGGATTTTGGCCATTTTAACAGGTGTGTAGTGGTGTCTCACTGTTGTTTTAATTTGCCTTTTCCTGATGACATATGAGGTGGAACATCTTTTCATATGCTTATTTTCCCTCTATATCTTCTTTGATGAGGGGTCTGTTAAAGCCTTTGGCCTGTAGTTTAATTGGGCTGTTTATTTCTTACTGTTGAGGTTTAAGAGTTCTTTGTATATTTTGGATAACAGTCCTTTATCAAATGTGTCTTTTGAAATATTTTCTCTTGGGTTTGGGCTTGTCTTTTAACTCTCTTGATATTATCTTTTGCAGAACAGAAAACAATTTTAATTTTAATGAAGTCCAGCTTATCAATGATTTCTTTCATGGATTGCATCTTTGAAGTTGCATCTAAAAAGGCATCATCATACCCAAGGTCATCTAGGTTTTTTCCTATGTTGTTTTCCAGGAGTTTTTTATAGTTTTGCATTTTACATTTAGGTCTATGATCCATTTTCAGTTAATTCTTGTAAAGGGTGTAAGGTCTGTGTCTAGATTCACATTTTGCATATGGATATCCAGTTGTCCCACTACCATTTTTTGAAAAGACTGTCTTTGCTCCATTATATTGCCTTTGATTCTTTGTCAAAGATCAGTGACTATATTATGTGGGTCTATTTCTAGACTCTATTTTGTTCCATTGGTCTATTTGTCTATTCTTTCACCAGTACCACACTGTCTTTATTACTACAGCTTTATAGCAAGTTTTTTTTTATAATTAAAGTTTATTGGGGTGACAATGGTTAGTAAAGTTACATAGGTTTCTGTAAAACATCATCTGTATATCACATTGTGTGTTCACCACCCAGAGTCAGTTCTCCTTCCATCACCATATATTTGATCCTTTTTACCCTAATCTACCACCCCCTTCACCCTTCCCCTCTAGTAACCACTAAACTATTGCCTGTGTCTATGAGTTGTTTTTTTTTTACTTGTTTGTCTTGTTCCTTTATTTTCAGTTTTATATCCCACATGTCAGTGAAATCATATGGTTCTCTACTTTTTCTGTCTGACTTATTTCGCTTAGCATACATAATAACCTCAAGGTCCATCCATGTTGTCACAAATGGCACTATTTCATCTTTTCTGATGGCAGAATCATATAGTAAGTTTTAAAAGTCAGGTAGCATCACTCCTCCAACTTTGTTCTTCTCCTTCAATATTCTGGGTCTTTTGGCTCTCCATATAAACTTCAGTAGATGAGATTTTTGAGAAATAGTAATTTGATGGTGAGATAGTATTGAATTATTATTGCTGCATAACAAGCTACCTCCAAATTAATGACTTAAAGTAACCATAACCATTTGATAGCTCAGAAATCTCTAATTAGGGCAGGGGTCATCTCTGCTCCACATAGCACTACCTGAGGCAGCTCAGCTTGAGCTAGAGGATCCATTTCTGACATGGCCCACTCACATGGCTGCTGAGGTGGCGCTGGTTGTTGCCTGGAATATCTGATAGGTTGAGAGCTGAGATCTTCAGTTGTCTCTCTGTAATTTTCTCTACTGGACTTTTCAAGAGTGAAAGTGAGCCCCTAGAAGTGGAAGCTGCCAGTTTCTAAAGGCTGTAGTTCAGTTTCACTGTACGTCATAGGTCAGGCAGTCACAGAGCACAGAATCAAGAGGAGGACACATAGACCTTCAAATGGGAAGACTGTCAAAGAGTTTTGGGCACGTGTTTTAAAATCTCTACAGATAGAGAAGGTAAAGAGGGAACAGAGGTCAGAAGTCTTGGAGGGCATGGTTGAATTGGACTGTTATCTGTTGGAGAAAACGCTCTTATCTAATTATTCAAGACACAGATGAAAACACTGGGTATCTAACAAGCCAGGGCAAGTAGATTTAAAAGAGAGGAAGTGGGATGGTGCCAAACACGTAATTATCCAACTTTTTAATTTTCTCTAGGCTTTATCTTGATTGAAGTGGGCCCTGGATTTGTTATATTTTTAATCCTCAGTAGGAAATTTTTAAGATTTGCTGTTGCTTCCTTTCCATTATTTCCCCTTAAGCTACCAATTAATTACTGAATATTTTATAATAGGCTTTGCATATTAACAATTATACATTGAATGTGATCGTGTATGTGAAAGTATTTTGTAAATACCAAACACTGTCATTTGCGTAGCTCTGTACAGTTGATAAAAGTTTCTTTCACTTTGTCATTACCTCATTTAATTCTCACACAAACACTGTGAGGCGAGTTGCTATGATTAATAACAGCCTGCCCAGATTAAACAGACAAGAAACCACTTGCATATGAGCCACTGCCTGTCAGTTTGGGGTCCAGAGAGATGCCCCCTACCTGGGGAGCACCTTTGCCCTTGTGAAGTACCTGGCCGACACCTGTGTTTCAATGGCCAGTTTTTCCCCTGCGATTTGCCTGCCTCCTGAGTGTCAGCCAGAAAGCCCTCAGGACTGAGCTTTGGAGGCCTAATTGCACACAGCTTTCCAAATCTAATAGCTATTCAGAAGAAATATTGGGTTGTCGAAAAACTCATAATGTATTTTTTCTATGTGTTTTGTTGCAAAAATGCGTCATGACTTTTCCGACAACCCAATAATATATGCCAACTGTTTGCTAGGGCCTTTGACATCTGGGTTTAATGAATGGGACTCTGCCCTGGGTAAAACGGGCAGATGCTTTATTAAACCATCTGCAAACCCTGCGTTAATTTCTAAACCTCTTCTAGCATAGCAGCCTTATGTGGAGCTGAAGTTGTGATTTTAGAGCTATTAGCAAATGTTTATCCTCTACCTTCCTTCAAAATCTCTTCCCAATAAAAAGATGAATTCTTTAATAAATGATGCTGTGACTGGTTAGGAACTTGAGGAAACTCAAATCACCATTAAAAAATCATTACTTTAAAATGTTAAATGCAAAATTTTAAAACAATAGAAAAGAAGAAGGAAAAGATCTGATGAAAGAGACTCTAATTTTTAGAATGCAATTTCTTTCTTGGCCTAAAAGCTAAGGCAAAAAGTATAAAAGGAAAAATTGATAGATTTAGATACATAAAAGTTAAAAACAAACCTTCTGTACTGATTAAACATTGCAAATGTTTAAATGTACATATTAGGCCAAAAGTAAAGTTGGAAAAACACTTTAGTATTTTATACCGGAAAAAGGTTGAATATTCTAAATATAGACAGTGCTTTTCTACATAAATAGGAAATAGTCAATCTCACCACAGTCCTTTGTCCATTAATAAATTATGGTCACAAGACTAAAATCATTAATAGCAACAATAAAACAATACTAATCATGATAACTAACACTTATTGAGCATCTCCTCTGGAACAGACATTGTTTTTTTTTTTTTTTTTAGTTATCAGTTTGTAAATAATGTTAACTAATTATTCCAAATTTACCTATAACATAAGCAATTACATATTTTATGGCAAAGGTCACAAATATCCCGATGCTATCACAGCAATTATAACTTTACCTAACATTTTTCATTCGCCATAGTTTAATGTCTTCAAAACTTCAAACACTTTCAGTTTGGAGCCTGTGGATTTAAGCCCATTTATAGGAACAGACCACTTGGATAACATAAGTTTTACAAAAATTAATTGTAAGTTCCAGCAAATAGGCCTCTCTGATTTTATTGAGTGTCTAGGTAATAAACAGCTAATGATTTTGGGTACCTCTTTTACTGTAACACAAGGTTTCTCAACCTTGTCACATGACACTTTAGGACAGATATTTCTCTGTCTTAAGAAGCAGTCCTGTGAACTGTAGGATGTTTAGCAGCACCCCTGGCCTCTACCCACTACATGCCAGTAACATGTAGTGTGACTCCCCCAAAATATAACACAACCAAAAATGTCTTCAGATATTGCTAGATGTCCCCTGTGTGACAAAATTCCCTCTGGCTCAGAACCACTGCTATGATGCACAGCAAATTATTCTTGAGTTTTGGGAGAAGGAACAAAGAAATAAAAGGAAAAATGGCTGGAAAAGTGTTTCTGGTTTTGTGAGGCCTAAGAAATATGAAAAAAAATGTAATAATGCTATTGTACAAATAGGAGAAGACTATCAGTAGTGCCATAAAGACTGAATATCTAGACCTTGGGCAAATAACTTAGTGTCTGTTTCCTCATCTATAAATATAATAATAATGCATACCTCATAGGGTTAATGTAAAGATTAATTTTATATAAAGTACTTAGGAGAGTAACTGAATGTAATAAAGCACCAAATAATGTAATCTATGAATATTATTACTATTACCATTATTTTCTTGCTTGAGTAGGATAATGTAACAGGTAATAATTCTAAATAATTTAATCAAACTGAAGATTTTTAGATAATAATGACTATAGAGAGCTCTATTTTGAAAAAGAGCACACCCTTCCCCCCTCAACCCCACACAACCTTAAATCTTAGAGTAAGTGAAAAGTGAACTTGACTTGGTAATTTTGCAGGTGTGTGCCTATGAGTCTATGTTGTATAATTTAGATCTTGCTACTTCTGAAAATAATGAGATTGCTTGCAATACATACAAACAGATAATATAAACAATACTATTAAAATAGAGATAGGCGCGAACATTTTCAGACATGTAGAAATAGAAATAAAAGACATACTTTTCTATTGTTTTAGAGCAAGCCATAAATAATCTACACGTTTGAAAAGCAAACCCAGTTTTCACTTTGGCAGGCAAGCAAATGAAAGCCAACGGTGACAGATCCTTATTGTCAAGAGGGGATGAGAGGATTATGGTGCTTCACCTATGGGAATCTTCCCTCCCAGCTGTATCAGATCCTGGGAGACCAAATATTCTTCACCTCAATGTCTGTGAAGAGAGAGAGAGAGAGAGACAGAGACAGACAGAGACAGAGACAGAGAGACAGAGAGAGGAACAGGCCTTGCTCCAAACGAAAGTGTTTACATACAAAAAAAATTGTTAAAGAATATTGTCTTTCTTTAATGTCTGGACACACACACACACACACACACACACACACACACACACACACAGTATTATTATAGTGGTTAGGAGAAAAGCAATCAGAGAACTTTATAGAGGGCTGTAGAGACTGTTCAGAGCACAGCCGCAGGTGCACAACACGCCCGGCAGCGGAAGCCTTTAACTACACTGTCCAATGCCTCCCGTGGCTGGTGGTCAGCGCGTGTCTGGACTGCACGGAACTTTCAGACCACTTCCCGCGGACCCAGGGCGCCCCTAGAGACAGGGCATTGGAACCCGAACAGACTGGACGAAAGCAGAGGTGGTGTGAACTGGAGGCGGCGGCAGCCGCGAACTGGCTCCGTTGCCCTCGGGTCCCCTGGGCTTCGGGACGCAGACTCGAGGTAGCGCGAGCGCCTTCCCGCCGCTCCTGCAGGGGGCGCGGGGGCCGCCCCTCCCCGCCGGCGGCCGAGGGCCGCGAGTCAAGGGCAGGACGCGGGCGGCTCTCTCCGCAAAACCGGGCGAAGCGGGCAGCCTCCGCGCTGCAGGACAGGAATCCGAATCGCGCGGGCGTCGACAGCCCGGCCCCGGGCATCCCCTGGCCCCAGGCCCGGCCGCCCCAGCTCGCCGCGCTCCCGGCCACAAGTTTGCCCCGCGCCCGCCAAGTCGAGAGTACGGAGCTTCTCCCGGGCGCCGGGAAGAGGGTCCCTGCTCCTCGCTCGGGTTGGTCCGGGCATGGGGGCGTCGCCCCACGTCTGGGGGTGGCTGCTGCTCAGCGGCTGTGTCCTCACCGGAGCCCAGGTAAGAGCCGGAGCCCCAGGGCGCCTGCTTCCCCCGGCAGGGTGTGACTGGCGTTTAGTGGAGCTGCAAAGATAGGCTTTAGGTGAGTGAAGTCCTGCCTGGGGCGGGCACTGCTCAGACCAGCATCTGGGCATCTGCAACGGGGATATTCAGGAGCACCGGGGCTCTGGATCAGGAGGGCGAGGCTGCGAGGAGAAGGAACTTTTCTTTAGATTCCTTGGTCCCGATTTAAATAATCCAAATTATTTTCGTCTCTTGGTAACTTACAGACACTTTTGAGATCTTAAACTTTTAGGATTGATTGTGACCACTGTCTGAAAGGATAACTGGCTTTCTTCGATACGGAATCGCGTATCATCAAAGCAAGTAGATTAGATGGAAAAATATATCGTGTTAAATAAAGCTCAGTTGTTAATGTTAAGAATGAGTGGTAATTGTCATTTCGTACTGCTAATACTGTTAGAGATTTTTCTGGGCAATCTTTCACAATGGAGCCTCTCAAATGTGTAGGTCTCAATTCATCCGCACATTTGTTGTTGTTGTTGTTGTTTGTCAAATAAAATGTAGAGTTTATACTCAGATCTTCAGATGAGCTAGAAACAGATGTACTGGTGGTGGGTGTAAAGCAGTCTTAAGAGCCCTATGAGTTTAAACTGAATCAACGTTATTTCTTCCTTCTGTTCGGTAGGGGGCGCACCTTGACCATCAAATGAAGCCCCAAGTGGTTTTTGTTTTTTTTCTCCCCTTTCTTTTAAATTCTTTCACCCAGAAAATCAGGCATTGATTATGTACTGATACTACCTAAATTGAATACTATGCTCTTGGCTCTTAGATGACCAATTTAAATTTCAGTTATTCTAAAAGTGCAACTGGTTTTTTAACTACATAACCACATAAATGAAAGGAAATAGTGCCCTGATAAATACTAGGCTCTACCTAACATGACCAGGATGTTTCCGTAAACTTATTCTGTGAAAAAGAAAAAATGAAACAATATGTGTGTTATACATTGACTAATAAGATTAGCAATGGATGCTTAAGAGTAGGGTATGCTCCAACTTAAAAAAAAAGTCACCAACAGAAGGAATATGACTGAATGGAAAAGAAAACCTGAAACAATTTGGTGACAGTTACAAAATTCTGGTGAGCTCTAATGTATTTCCTGCATTTCTGTCTCATAAGATATTTGAATAACCTGCTTAAAAACACTGCTCCCCTGTATAAGGGGCAAATGAACTCGAGCCATTGATTTTACTGTGTTCTAGATTCCGTTTTTCTAAGGAAACGGGAAGATACTGATTAGTACAACAACAAAAAATCACTATGGGATTATGGGCACAATATTTCCTTTACTTTGAGTTTTCAATGAAACAATCAGGTCATTGAGCATTCTTTTCTACAATTTTAAACCCTATTGACATTTTGGGCCATCTAATTCTTTGTTGTGTGGTCTTGTACATTGTAGGATATTGAGCAGCATTCCAGCATCCCTGTAATCTTTCCACTAGATGCCAGTAGTATCCCCCCTGCTCCTGCCCAGTTGTGGCAACCAAAAATGTCTCCAGATATTGCCAAATGTCCCTTGGGAGGCAAACTTGCTCCCGGTTGAGACCCATTGCTTTAAACTGACTTCCATTTATGTTCCTAGATTAAGAATTGTATAAAATGACAGCTTGTGATAATATATTACATATTTGCATTTTAAACAAAATCTGAAAGTTAAAGTGATTTACATTGGCATGTTGACACCTTCTCTGATCTTCAATTTCTTCATCTTTGTTTCCAGCTAATACATACATATATTTAAACATTTAAAGAAATATATTGATGGAGCAACAAAGAGAAAACATCCAAGCAGAATTAGCTTGTGTAGAATAATTCTTTAATATTTAATAAACATTGGGTTGCATCGCAAAATGTATATCATAGACTAGCACTTGTCAATTGTTTTAAAGATCTCTGTGGGTTTTGGTTGGCAAAGATGCTGCCTTTGCCTTGATGCACAGTTGAAAACTCATTCATTTGTGCATCAGGTGTTATTACAGAGCACAGTAACACATTTCCTAAAGCCAGATTATCACATGGTAATGAGGACCACTGTGATGTTTTCTCCACTGTATCAGTGGGTCCTCCTGGAAACGGACTCTTAAATGGAATCAGCGTGCAGTAGGCTTTATTTTTTTTGGGGGGGGGGAGGCGGGTAATGCCTGTGAAAGATAAAAAGGTGAAGAAGCAGGATTGGATAAGGAGAGCCTCAGACCAGGATGCAAATTTGATAAAGTCTTGACCCACCCCATGAAGAGCTCTGGAGAAAAGGCTGCCCATCAGGAGAGTCCCATGTGATGATAATGTGGACAGGTTCTAGTACTCCCATTGTGCTCAGTCATTGGCTGGGGGTTGTTTATAAGATCATAGACGTGGCTGCAAAGCTGAGACAGATGCTTTAAAGCACTGCAGCTGGAGGCTGTGGGCCAACCGCACTCCTTACAGACCAATGGCTGGTACTTTCTCGAAGGACGGTCTTAGTGGTGTACCTGCATGGCTGCTTCCCTTACAAAATTATCAAGGAGCAACACTGGTTTTTCTAGGCTTGAGAGTGGGCTGATTCAGTCACCTTCTCCATGCTCCATGGCTGCAGATCAGTGTGGCTCTCAGACAGTGTGTGTGTGCGCGCAGGGAAATGAGTACAAATCTATCACCACAACTAGAAAAAATTCCCAGAAACTCATGTCATTTTGAGTGGAAGTACTTAAGTTCCATAGAGCACCAGGTGTGAGCAGATAACAATGCTCAGGTTTTGTTTTCTAGTTATTACTCCTTTTTGCTTACGTGGAATCCTAACACTGTTGTGGACACTTTGGTGTAGGAGAAGGAGCACTAGCCTGGGAATGCAGAAATCTGCGGTCAAAGTCTTCCTCTGATATCATGCAGCCTCCTAGGG
Organism: Hipposideros armiger; assembly: GCF_001890085.2. Classification (NCBI taxonomy): domain Eukaryota; kingdom Metazoa; phylum Chordata; class Mammalia; order Chiroptera; family Hipposideridae; genus Hipposideros; species Hipposideros armiger. The sequence goes on along the minus strand of NW_017731540.1, from coordinate 195,165 downwards.
CATGAAACTTGGTCTCTCTATTCTTACTCTGTACCGTGAGGAAGATGAGCTCTATTGACCTTCTGGTGTGAAGATGCAGAGTCTACTGGAAAATCCAAAATCTCTTACTGGGTGGGGAAGAAATGATGATCAGTGATGATATTTATTTACTTACCAAGTGCCAAATATTGTGCTAAGCATTTTAACCTATTATTTAATTGTCTCATTTGATTCTCATTGTAACTTGAGATGAGCACTGTAATTGTTCACACTTTATAAATGTGAAAATGAGGCTAAGAGATGTTAGATATTGTTCTCAAGTCACACAGCTAACAAGTAGAGTAACCACGATTCACACTCTGGCTTCTGCTCTGGAAACCACCCCTCAGATTGAGACCCTCATTATGGAGATCAGTTGGGCACTACTTAGCTAAATTACATATACACATACCCTCTGTCTCAGCAATATCCTCTCCTGGGTATATATCCTAAGGGATTTCTCACAGAAGTCCATAATGGTTATTGTAATCATTCTCCGGTGTTAGAGAGTTAAGGACAATATGGGTGTTCACAGTGGGGTATTATGCAACAATAGAAAGCAGTGGGTTCCATGTACACAAAGCAGCATGAATGAGATTTTTAAAACAAGATAAGATATGGCATGGAAATGATGCGATAGATGATATAATATGATTTAAATATATTCAAATACATGCCCATAAAACAGCAATACATAGTATATTAATGAATTTGGATAAAAGATATATGTGTATGTATGTATATCTCATATGAATGGTTGCATATGGGAAGGTGGAGAAGTAGGAGTGAGTATAGAGATAAAAGGGGATAGATAATAAATAAAGCAAGTAGACCTACATTCTATATCTCAGTCTCTCATATTAATTGGGAATTGTGGTGATAAGAGATGGAATTACCAATAAGCCATTATCGGTGGATTTAAGAATGAGGACATAACTGGGACATTGGTGGCTTCTCCAAGATGGTAAGCTAGGGGACTGCCCTTAGCAAAATGAAACTGAAACTTGACTACTGGTTATCTCTATACTATGCTTATTTCCATAAGCACTATTATGTCGTAGATCCAATGGTTGGTGTGTTCTTCTTTCCTGTTGACAGCCAGGACTGTTTCCATTTGTCTTCCAGTTGTGGGGAAGCCTTGTATCCCTGAGGGGGTGGCCTTCTAATTGTGACTGTGCTAATTGTGGGTAGTTCCTTCAGCTCCAGGAACTCAGAAGCAGCAAGATGGATGGAAGCCAGGTGTGGCAGTGTACAGAGAGTAGGTGTCATTTCCTCAGAACTTCCTCAATTCTTTGTGAAGAAAAATAGAGCATTTTAAACTAACGTTCATACATTCCATTTAGAAGACTTTTAAATGGTGTTGTGTGTGTGTGTGTGTGTGTGTGTGTGTGTGACTTTTGCAAGGCTATTCTGTCTGCCTACAACACTCTTCCTTCTATTCCTTGTGGTTTCTCCTTCAGAGCCCAGTTGAACATTTATCCCTAGTACTGATAGATGTTGTAATTTTAAGTTTATTAATGTGAGTAGTTGATTAAAATCTATCTCCCCCTTTGAAGAAGTCATTTGAAGACAGAGCAACTGATCAGAAAGCAGCTTCAGGCATCCTGATAGTCACTGGTGTGTCCTTGTAGAAGTGGAGATGCAAGGAGGCAATTGGAATCAAGAGATAGTTATGAGGCACAGTCACTGGAAGGAATAATGGTTGAGGCATGTATGGTGAATTAAATTTTTAGATAAGCTGAGTGGGGAGGAGCCTGTGATGTATTTAGTAGAAGGTGGGGTGTTGGGTTATGGAGCTTGAGAAAAGCTCTGCATTTAGCATCATCACTTTGTAGGGAGTACCTGAAACCACATGTGTGAATAATGTTCTCAGTGAGAGTATAATGGCATTGAAAGGGCTGGCTAACTTGTTTGAAAAAGAGCATGCAAATGGTTTTCAATAAGATTACCTCTGGATTATAAATTCACAGGGGAAAGGGGCTAATAAACAATTTGGAACCCTCCATGACAATTGTCATGGTGACTTTGGGTGGTAGGTTCTCTATGAATGTTCCAATAAGCTAATTTGTATTTAATTCATTCTGAGAAAATTCATCCTCTTTGATCCCACTTGGAACTCAAGTCTTTATTTCCTCCAGTTTTAATTTTAAAAAGCTCATTCTATTCTAAGGGGCAGAGGTGGCTGCCCTGGGTATAAATGATGCAATAGAACCTGCATCTATCTCTCTGGTCATGAAGATGGAGAGAACACTGTTGATAAAGCACACCTCTAAGAGGGTTCGATGTTTCTACAGCTCTCTTAACTTAGGAACTGACAAGCAGGCTAAGTGTTGAGTTTGGCAGTTATTCCATTGGCTGATGGAATTTTATAGATTCTCAAAGAAAGATTATAGCTTTTTGGAAGGAGAGGGAACTATATCAAATGGTTAAGTTAAGATCGTGGACTTCGTTATCAGAACTGAATTTGGAATCTCTCTTTTCTTTAGCCGTTACTTAACATCTCCAAAACTTAGTTTCTTCATTTACAAAATGGGGATAACCTAAGGCTAAATTCATTGTGTTGGTGTGTGGATTACATGTAAACCTCAGGAGAAATACATATCTATATCTATCTATCTATATAGATAGATATAGATAGATAGATATAGATTATAGTTGACATTCATTATTATTCAGCTTCAGGTGTACAGTGCAGTGGTCAGGCATCTACACTGTCCATGAAGTGGTCTTCCTAATAAGACAAGTGTCCATCTGGTATCCTACAAAATCTTTACAGCACTGTTATTTCTTTTTATCTTGTGTCTTATTGTACTGCACTAGTTAGAACTCCCAGCATAACACTGAATGGTAGTAATTATTGCAGGCATTTTATCTTATTTATTACTTCAGTAGGACTGCTTTTAAAGATTTATCAATAAGTATGATATTTGCTGTAGATTTTTAATGTAACATCATTGCTAATTTTGTTAAATTGTTAAATGTCAGTCTAGTATAGAAACTTTGAATGAAAACATGTATAATTTTTATTTTAAAGTAATAAATAATATGTTATTTTTTTAACATGTCATATTAGTTGTACTGAGTGTCTGTTACAGATATTTGGCTACTTGAGGCAAGAATTGATTCTTAATCATTTCTCTTCAGTGTCATGGTACCCAGTAGATGCTCCTTAAGTATTGGTTAAGTGTTTGCAGGATCATAGGTAAAAGGTTATTATACATTGCTACTTGAATTAGCAAATAAATTAAATATTCTTGTTAGTAATAAGATACAGATTGATAACAAATCAAAATATCTAGTGAACAAACAAAAATGTTGTTTAATACCGTTTGGCCAAATATTTGTGTTAGAAGATTGTAACAGGCTTATATGTGTAATGCAAGTTCCTGAAGGTAAACTTGGGCTTCTCTGTTATGAAACCATTTATATCAAATTGCAAACTGGCTGAAATTTTCTAAATGAGAGTAACATACTATTACTTGTCACTTCCCTACTTATATAATCAGAGCAGCAATGTTTTATATGAGAACAAGTTTTTCAGTTATTTTTTAAAATACATTTTTCTGAGAGCAAAGGTTGTGTTTAACAATGATTTAAACCACTTTTGTGGGCATGAGGCATGTCTAAACTTGCATCTTCTGCCTACACCGCAGAGAATCTGCCTTCAGAAAGGTGCTCATGCAGATAATGAGTACCAAGGTGGAACTTCTCCTTTCAACAGAGATTCTGGCATCTTATTTCCTAGGTGACTGAAGTCCATAAGGTACAACACCCAGAAGCTTTTGGCAGTCATGTAAGCAAAACTTAAGCACATTTTTCATGTTGATTAATTGAACTTAGAAATATCTAAAAACTAGAAGAACCCTTGAATAGACATGTGGGGTTTCCAGTAGCATAAAAAATGCCCTTTAAAATCAATCCGAGCTCGCTCAAGAGTGTGAGCTCTGAGCAACAGGGTCGCTGGTTTGATTCCCAGCCTGAGCTGAGCTGCTACTGAGCTGCCAACAAGTGGAAGGATGGCTCAGCTAAAATAAATACATAAATAAAAAGTAAATAAATAAATAAATAAATAAATAAATAAATAAATAAATAAAATCCGAAAGACACAGCATACTTTTATTTCCCACCCAACTGGTAACATATTAGTAATGGCATTTTGTTTCTGAGTCTATTGTATTTTTTTTAACACTCAAGGTAAATGTGTAGTAAGTGCCTGAGAACCATATTGTACCTCCTGACCTACCCAAGGGCCAGATCCATTGCTTGGATTTCTTTTGTATCTGTCTTCTGCCATAGTGTCTATAGATAGTATCGTCCCCATGGTAGGTCTCAGCAAATATTTGTAGAATAAATGTGCTCAATGCGCCTTGCTGCTAAACCAGCACAGACAGTATAGAGTAAATGGAAAGCTTTTCTGTGAACATAGGAGGTACTGTCCAATTAAATTAAATGAAATTAAAATTCTTTTCCCTAGGTCTTTTCATTTTCAATTCAATAAAATTGCATTGCACTACTAAGTATTATATTTATTGTTCAGGCTCTTAAGATGATTAAGACACACGACCCTGTCCTCCAAGAAGCTTCCACTCTAGAGGATTGCCAATAATTGCCAATAACACAGAGATGAGTTCTTTGCCTCTGTCTCTGATTTCTGCCTCCCGTCCTGTAGTATCTCTTCATTTTTCTTCTTTCTAATGTATCTAGTCTGTCTTTTACTTCCATATTTGTGCAGTGTAGATGGTAGATCCTCAACTGGAGCTGGGAAAGTCCTGCCTGATCTCTGCCCAAGGTTTCTCATGTTCAGCGGTTTTTGTTTTTGTTTATTTGTTTGTTTGTTTGTTTGTTTGCATCAGTAAGTTTATTTTGGTCAAATATATTTAGAAGGTGATAAAAGTATAGACCTGATGATAATAGCAGTAATAGCAGTTAACATTTATACAGTGTTTACTATATAAAAACACTTAATTAGGCACTCTATATGCATTTTTTTTCATCCTCACAATCACCTTATGAAGAAGGTAATGAGCATTTTTATTGTCTCTCCAATATCCATTCCATTCCTCATCAGTTGTGTGGCAAACAAGGACAAGTGGTAGAGAAAGGATTCACTGAAAAAATATGCAAAACCCCAAATCCCTGCCCTCATGAGTGTTACATTTCCTCATTCTCCCAAAGCCTGCTCTACCCGAGGATTCACATACACATGCTAAGAAATTTCACCTTGTAACTGTGCAGAGGAGGCGAAGTTTAGGTTCCCCCGCCAGCTCTTGTAGACACCCAAGGTGAGGAGCTCCTTGTTACTAATAGGTGGTGTCGTGAGTTTGTTCCCATAGGGTCTCACCAACACCACAGTGGAGTGGCCTCATTGCTGCTACTTGGACTCTCCACTAGGTCTTCCCTGACGCCACCCCAGTGGGGAGATGGAGGGATGGCTTGTTACTGTCAGGTCGAGTGGAAGTCCAGGCTCCTCACATGGTCTCTATTGACACCCAGGGTGGGGGGACCATGAGGAACCTCATTACAGCCCAGTGTGGGTGGAAGTGCCCACTCTCTACGTTGCTCTGAAACCACTCTGGAGAGGGTGTAAGGGGCACCTCCTTACAGTCTGGCAAAGGTGAAGCCTGGGCTCTCCTGCTGAGCTTTGCTGGTGGATTGGGGTAGGACTGTAGTTTTTTCTGTGGTGTTTGGATCAAGCTGTTATAGTCTAAAAGTTTTCTGTCTTGTCAGGCTGCACCTTTCCTTTCTTTGCTATAGAGGCAGGGTTCTCTTGAGACTGTTTCGTTTTTGGTCAGTGCCTATTGGTGCCAGCTTCTACAAATCCAAGTTGGGAATATATGAGACATGTTACAAGTTAAACCCAGAGAATTTCCCACCGTGTTGTTTTTCAGGATCTGAGGTCCCTAGCTGGTCTGCTTTCTGCTCTCTGCTGGTCAGAATTGCCTTATGTTCATTTTATATATACTGTCCAGAGTTTTTAGTTGTACTTACTGGGGGGAATAGAAAAAAATACATCTACTCCATCATACCGGAAGTAGAAGTTCCAGAGTGCTTATTTTTAAATACATCTAATTTATGGATTCACGTTTACTTTAAAATGAAGTAAATGTAAATATTGTAATTATGAAGATTCACATATTCTTTTTTTTAATTATTTTTATTATTATTAGTTTCAGGTGTACAAAAGGATGCAATAGTTATTTTTTTCACCCCTCACAAAGTGACAGCCCCCCTCCCCATTTGCTGCTCCCCCACCCCCGATATCATACTTATCTATTACAATTCCATTGACTCCATTCCCACACTATACTCCACATCCCATGACTATATATGTATATAATTATAGTTGACATACAATATTATTCAATGGCAGCTTCAGATGTACAGTGCACTGGTCAGGCTTCTACACTGTCCATGAAGTGGTCTCCCTAACAATACATGAGACCATCTGGCCCCCTAAGAAATACTTACAACTTTATTGATTATATTTCCCAAACTGTGTTTTCTATCCCTGAGGCAATATTGTGGTTATCAATTTATGTTGTCTCGTCCCTTCCCTTTCTCCCTCCTCCCCACCCCCCCTCCCATCTAGCAATCATCAGTTTTTCCTCTGTGTCTCTGACACTATTTCTGTTTATATTACTCGTTTATTCAGTTTTTTAGATTCCACATATAAGTGAGACTATATGGTATTTGTCTTTCTCCAACTGACTTATTTCACTTAGCATAATGTTCTCTAGGTTCATCCATATCGTTGCAAATGGTATGATTTCCTTTTTTATAGCTGAGTAATACTCACTGTGTAAATGTACCACAGTTTCTTTTTTTTTTTT
>NW_017731540.1:176352-188152 GCF_001890085.2 Hipposideros armiger | reverse complement strand
TCTACCAATGGGCATTTCGATTGTTTCCAAGTCTTGGCTATTGTAAATAGTGCTGCAATGAACATAGGGGTGCATATATTTTTTCGAATTAGTGTCTTGGGTTTTTCTGGATAAATACCTAAGAGTGGAATTGCTGGGTCATAAGGTAGTTCCATTTCCATTTTTTTGAGATACCTCTGTACTGATTTCCATAGTGGCTGCACCAATCTGCAATCCCATCAACAGTGTATCAGGGTTCTCTTTTCCCCACAACCTCGCTAGCACTTGTTTGTTGATTTATTGATGATAGACATTCTGACCAGGGTAAGGTGGTATCTCATTGAAGATTCACATATTCTTACATTAGCAGTTAGTATCTATAATGGCAGCTTCAGGTACTTTCAATAAGATACATATGATCAAATTAGGGCTACTTTTACCTATCAAATATGTGACAGATTGAAATTCAACATTTTATTTCAAATTGTAAATGATCACTTGCCCAGAAAAAATTACTAACATCCATTTTTCTAAACATACCACTTTTGTTGGATGCAGTTATTGCTTTTGGAGTAACACTGAATAATGGACATTGAAGTAGATGTTGAATATGAAACATTGAAGGAGATATTGAGTATGAAAAGTGTTTTTTGCTTTTAAGTAAACTATGATTTTAATGTCTCTCTATGGTGAAGAACACTTGTATCTGTAACAAAGAAGGAAAAGGAAGCAATGTAAAAGATGTTAAGCATTTTCTTACTCTCACCTGAAATGACCAGAGAGCAATTTAACTGATCACGAATTAGCCCATCCTAATCAAACTTGCTGCTGGGATAAACTGGCCACATTTTTTTAGAAGAAAATACCTTTAAAAGCTGTAATTTATATAATGCTTATGTTCCTGTAAAGGTTATCTCAATGAAAGAGTCACATATGCACAAAAGAAAACAAAAATGTATTTGTTCAAGTAAAAATGATACAAGGAGTGATTTGAAAGGTTCATGTTTGATATTGAAGTCAAATTTCTTAGAGTTAAAAATTTGTAGTTCTGCAACCTGGTCACAGCTTACAGTGTTTTCGAGGATGTAAGTCAAAGAAGGCAACTACTGAGCTGAGAAAATAGTCAGGAAAATAACAAAAAAGACCCAAGTTGGATGGCGCCTGAATTTCTGGACAATGAATGAGGAAGAAGTCAGTTTTCCTTCCTCCATGCCCACTCAGATGGCTCATCTGTTCCCATTTCATTCTGCCTTCGTGCCATGTGAGATTTTATGGCTCACTTTTAGTGTGGCTACTTATAACTCTGAATCTGCATTGTGTTAGCCTTATAGTTAAATTCTGTTGTGTATGCCAGCCCCCCAAATTAGTTTTTCATTATTCTCTCTCTTCATGAAAAAAAAAAAACAACAGCATTAAACTGAATGTGGCCATTGAGCTATGAATATTATCCAGCAATCTCTGAAACCATATACCTGATTATTTATTGAGCTATCACTTATATTATAAATATATTAGAAAACAATAGACTCATAAGTTTCAGGAATAATACACTTTTTTGATACTAAACTAATGCTTATGATACTTTTTTCTGTATCCTTTATTTCAGTTTAACCTGTCAGTCTATTATTTTATGTGTTAGAAAAAAACCCAAAATCATAATTATCAATCTCTAAGTGTACTTCCTATAGCTAATGCTGTAAACATCTTTTGATTTCCAATGTTCAGTCCATAATATCTTATTGCACAATATAAAAAGGCTTGTTTTTCCACTTTCCTTAAGTGGTGATTCTAGAGAATAAGTGCATTTGTAGCCTGAAATTAAAGATGTGGGATTTGCAAAGGATTTTATTATAGGGAGTTTGTCACATAAACTGTTAGATTTTATCATCTCATTTGATTTAAGAACCTCTAAGTCCCTAACGGAAAACACAAATGCAAAGCTCTGGACCTTATTATTGTTAATAAATCTGCAGAACACACAATACTCAGTATTCCCTTTCTAGAAAATAGGTGATTCCTTTCAGAAAATTGTGATTGTTTAGAAATATATTTATGGCCTGCCGAATGGCTCAATTGGTTAAGAGTGCGAGCTCTGAGCAACAGGGTTGCCGGTTCGATTCCCACATGGGCCAGTGAGCTGCGCCCAAGCTGATCTGCTGCTGAGCTGCCAACATGTGGCAGGATGGCTCAGCTGGTGAGAGCATGTGCTCCTAACAACAAGGTTGCTGGTTCAACTCCCACATGGGATGGTGGGCTGCGCCCTCCACAACTAAGATTGAACACGGCACCTTGAGCTGAGTGGCTGCGAGCTGCCAACAGGTGGCCGGATGGCGACGAGACTTGGAGCTGAGCTAGCTGCGCCCTCCACAACTAAAATTGAAGCACAACAACTTGGCTGTTCCCCTTCCCCAATTCCCCAACACTGTTCCCCATCCCCAATTCCCCAATAAAATCTTTAAAAAAATAAATAAAAATATATTTACAAGTTTTTGAATACTTTTCTATAAGAGGGAGAGATTGATTTCTCTCCCTTTGAGGGAGAGCTAGTGGCTTGCTTTTAACAAATATGATGGGATTGATCATGAATGACATCTGAGACTAGATCATAAAAGGCATGTGGCTTCCTCCTTGCTTTCTTTCTGGAATCAGTCATTTTGTGGGAATCCAACTGACAGACTGTAAAGATACTCAAACATCCATAAAGAGATTTATGTGGTGAAGAACTGAGACTTCTTCCCATCAGCCACTGAGGAAGTTGCCCATAACTATGTGAGTGGGCTGTCTTGGAAACGGATCATCTAGACCAGTCAAGCCTTCAGGTGACAGAATCTATAGCTAAAGTCTTGCCTGCAATCTCATAAGAGACTCTGAGCCAGAGCCACCCAGCTAAACCTCTCCCAAGCTGTGGGATAATTAATGTTTATTGTTTTAAGCCACAAAGTTTTGGATTAATTTGCTACAAAACCATAGTTGACAAGTACAGGTTTTTCCCTCCTTAAAATTCTGTTCTAGAATGACTCTTAGTGCCAAACGAATTGTATCATGTTAGATGGAAGCATGACTTTGCTATTGAATTTTTTGGAAATTAAGTGGTTTAGAGAGATATGTATGGGTGCCAAGTTGACAGAGGTGGATTTTCGTGGCTGTGTAATGTGTCGACCTGGCTATGTTAAACTATATTTTTTGGAACCCCCTTCCTTTTATATTTCTGGGTAGGGTGAGCTACAAGAGACAATTTTTTCATGAGCATTGGAGGGCAGATGTGAAGCAGCAGCCATTTTGTTTTTTATTGTCAGAAGGTCAAGACAGTCACTTCTGTATCTCAGACATGTTATTGCTTATCTGCTGGCTCATCTCACTAGAGAGAGGCAGCAGCCCGGCCTGCAACTGCTCTGTCTTTCCCTGGGTCCTCCTTTAACTTCTCTGATTCCTGGGCCAAGTGCATGTTTAGGTCTATGGTGAACCTAAAGATGTTAAGTGACTTGCCCAAGGTTTCAGGATAATTTTTCAGTGGAGCTAAATGTAGTCGTCTAGTCCATTCTCTTTCTATGTGCCATAGCTGACACATTGCAACATACTTAATAAAATATTGGGTCTCCATAACATGCTAGGAAATTTTCAATCTGTTAATTATTTTTTCAATTATGGTATACCTAATATAATTACTTAGTTATAGTAAAATGTTCTAGTATGAGATTTTTTTTTTCCTTTAGGCAACTTAGGTAAAAAGATTATTCTACAATCTTATACATTGATGGATTTTGAATTTTGATTAAAATGAAGGATGATTTCAGATAGCTTTGTATCAAAACTTTAATTTTCAATTATATTAGAGGGTAAAATAATGAAAGTTTTTATCATGGCTTTAAAAAAAAGTATGAGAATGTTTTTCACTGTTTATACTTCGCTCATTTCTACAGCTGGATTCTGATGGCACCATCACTATAGAAGAACAGATTGTCCTTGTGCTGAAAGCTAAAGTGCAGTGCGAACTCAACATTACAGCTCAGCTCCAGGAAGGAGGTAAAGATGCTAAGAAAATCGTGTCCTCCTTGTGCCCCGGGCCTCATAACGATTGCAAATTTCCCTCCTTGTTTAGTGTTAGGGAGACCCTCATCAGTGATTCCATGTTTTGTGTGTGGAGGGCTGTGTAGTAGAACACGGGTCTTGTCATCTCTTTAACCCATAAGCTTTTCCCTACTTATGGAAGGAGTGACTTGCTTCGATTGTGGGTTTGGGAATAGCAGCTGTGCACATCAGCCTCCTCCTCTGGTCTCTCTTTGGAATCTGTCTGCCTGCATGGAGTGTGCATATGGGTTTATCCTTGATCATGCGATAAGCTTGGAGGGGCAGGCTCTGTCTTTGTGGGTATTGCCTGCAATTTTTGGTAATATGTAAGTCAGAGGAGAAAATAAGCAAGCCCATTTATATGTACATAGGCCATGTTCTCCCAAACAACTTTTTCTTAATAAAGTGATTATTTGATCTCCATCTGCCCGACTCCTTATGTAATTTTTCAGATAGTTCCAAATTCATCTGGGAAGGCAAGTGCTATTTACTGAGTTCCCTAAATTCCCAGCAATCTGAATACTGCAGATCATGTCCTTAATGCTATGTCCCATAATAAAATATGTCGTTTGATATCTCCTTCATACTAGTCAACAAATATTTAAAAAAAAAAGTTTTGTGACTGATTTCTCAATTGATTATTACCAAAGATTGTGGTCTGCATGATACTGATTTCTAAAAATGCCTTGAGATTTACTGGCTTGTATAGTGGTCAATTTTGATAAATGTTCCACGTGGCCTTCAAAGGAATGTGTATTGTCCATCTGAGTACATTGTTTTACAGTGTTCACTAGGTTAAGTTTATTAGTTGTATGGTCCATGTATTCTGTATCCATAGTGATTTTTCATCTGCTTGACCTATTCTTGTCTGAGGTTATATTTTAAAATCTTCCACTATGGATGGTAAATTTTTTGCTTCATATATTTTGAAAATATGTTATTAAGTGTATGCAAGTTTAGAAATGTTGTATTTTTGGTGAATTAAACCTTTGTCAACATGAAGCAGCTCTCTTTATCTCTAGTATAATTTTGCTTTAAATATTAAGTAATATATATATAATATAAATTATTCTATTAAAGATAACAATATTAATAGGCAACATTTGTTTTTTTTCTTGGTAGGCATTTGCTTTACATATCTTTTCCCATCCTTTAAAAAAGTTTTTAATTGTGGCAAAATACATGTAACATGAAATTTACCATCGTCAACATTTTTAAGTGTACAGTCCAGTAGAATTATGTATTCACATTGTTGTGCAACCAGTCACCAGATATTTTTCATCTTGCAAAATTGACACTCTGTATCCATTAAACAACTCCATATCTTTTTGCATTCTTTTAATAAACATTTCTGTATACTTATGTTTTGGTAGTATCTTTTATAAATAAGACAAACATGGACTTTTCCTTGTTATTCATTCTCATAATCTTTGTCTATTAACTGAAGAGTTTATCTCAATTACATTATTGTGATTATTAGTATACAGTATTTGCATCAATTCTACCACTTTATTTGGGCTTTTCATTTCACCAGCTCTTCCTGTGTGTCTTTTTCACTACCCCCATCTTCTTTTGGCTTCTTTTGAATTGATTGAGACTTTTTTCCTTATTTCACCCTTCATTTCCCTACTAGTTTGGAAGCTATGATTATGTTTAATTCTTTCAGTGATTAACTTAGAAAAGCCCCAAATACAGTGCTTGCTGACCCTATGGCATAATTTCTGGCCTCAGATTTATTCTTTTAATTTACAGCCAGCTAAGCCATATTTTAAGAAATAAGGTTTTTATATTAATTCAGTCTTTGTAGAGTCTTGTACTAGGAAGCAGTTGTCTGAATGACCAGACTAGTAGTGTCAAAAAGGGGAATCACTCATGCTGCCTCTAAAGAACACTGAAGGACCACATCGCCATGAAGGAATTTATAAGGATTATTATCTATGAGGGCTGAATAAACCCTTTTCTATGAAGTGTCATGAAATGTTGAGCAGGAAGATAGCTCAGAGATGACAGTCCAACATTATCATCTTCCGTGTCCCTTTAACAATTCACCAAATCTGTCACGTGCCCAGAGTGTGTTGTTTCTGTATTAAACACTAGAAAAAATGAATCAGATTCTATCCTTGCCCCATGGAGATGATGATATGCTTAGGAAGACTGACACCTTCCACTATGGTGTTACCAACATCAGAGGCATCACAACTATGGAATCACTGAAAAAGCAACTTAATTCATTGGGGGAGGGATATAAGGAGACTTCCTCTCATCTTAAAATTAAAGGATAGGCATTAGATGTGTAGAGAAGGAAGTAAAAAGACATTCCTGGCAGAGGGAATAGGATGGGTAAAGGCAAGGAAGTGTGAATCAAGTGTGAATTGGTCATACATCAAGAGTTACACATGAAAAGAGTAAGTGATTTGGATGTAAACCTATGTATCATCTAAAATTTGTGAAGGTGGGAATTATGTGAAATATATAGATGAATAAATACTGAAAGAGAAAAGATACTTTTTTTCTCTCCATACAAATGGAATAGAATTAAAGCTGGCCAAACTTCGGTCTATATTTCAATGAGAAATGTCTAATTATATATAAATTGACTCAAAATTTCTTCACTTTATGTGTAAAAACGTAGAATGACATTTTGATATCACTAGCCAATCTAAGAAATTTTCATTTCCAAATTTTTAGGAGTGAACTGTTATGCTATCTGCAATTTACTTTAAATTACCACAGCAAAAAATAAATTAGATGAAATGACTATGGCAAAATATCAATAAGCGTCAATTCTAGATGATGAATGTATAATCTCTACTTTGTTTATGAAAAACATTTTACTTTTATTATAAAATGTTTTTCATAAACAAAATAGAGAATATTATATGTATTAAATAATAAAAATAAAATGTTTCTTCATGTCTATGAAAGAAAGAAAAGGAAATATAAATGCAAATACCTAGTTATAAACTATTCAAGTATTTAAAAACAAAAACCAAAATGGTATTGATCCCAGTTCCACAACGTATCATCACATTGTGTTATGGGTAACTGTAGAACTGAAAAGAGACAAAGTTAGATTCTTCAAATTTTAGATTGTTCTGTGTAAATATCATGGTTTGACAAGCTTTACTAAGAATTACTTTGTCCTGGCACATACAAAAGATTACAGGGAATGTAATTAATGGTGTTAATTTATAAAGGGAGATTGGTGAGTCATCAAGCAATTAATTAGGTTCTTGCTAAATAATGAAATTATTTACTCACATAGGAGGTGAAATGATGATAAAAGAGTAGATATTAATTAAGATCTCTGTATTAACTGTGAGGTCATGGCTTCCCCAATCTTTTCAACCTTTCATGAATATTTATCATTCTCTTTGTCATAAAGCCACCAGAGAGATGAATACAATCTGTAGAAACATTATTTTGGGAAGTATTAGTTTTCTGAATTTTGGGGTGTGTGTCTGTGTGTGTATGTGTGGGGGATGGTTCTCGTAGGGAACTACAAAATGGCCCCTTTCAGAGCATGAGGAAAAATCAGCAGAGTTTTCTCCCTAGCAATTTAAAGACTACATAATTACAGAATAAAGTGATTATTTGATTTTAGACTTATATGAAGAAGACCTTATTCCATCATGTGACTTACTCTTGCCAGAACATCTCACATGACATTGCAGCATATATTTTAGAGGGAAACTAGTTACAAGAACACAAGAATGTGTGTTCAGGTCGAGTTTATGTAGATTGTATGATAGATATCTGATAAAGGATTGGACAGTTCAGATAAATAAGGGTGCATGACTTGTTAAAGACAAAGCGTGTGAATGGGAATCTATATGGAATACTATCAAGATGGAGAAGAGTGTCTAAGGCAAAGTTGGTGGGAGAGAGTGATTCAATTCACTCTATTTAAAGAAGAACAAAACAAAAAGGTAATGGTGGAAAGAAGCAGATGAAACTGTGCACTAAAAGCAGAAGTTAGTGTAATGAGTTCCTGGGTTGCTTGTGATACGTAAAGCACAGGCTATTATTATGTGAACAAAGAGGCTGTTTCCAAGAAAAACAGTGTGGGCGAAGGAAGACATCTTATTGCTTCAGCCATCCACAAAGCAAATCCAGTATTTGTTTCCATGTGATATGGTGGACACTAAGAAGTTAATTTCACATTTATGCCGAATTCTTTTCTGTAGAGATAAGTGTTTATGTGAGGCTCCATTATGCTGACTATTCAAAACTGAACAAACAACTTGACATCATGAACATTAGTGAGAACAAAAATCCCCAGCTGCAGTTTGTGTAACTGGTAACTATTGGGTTGTCAGAAAAGTCATGATGTATGTTTTCTATGTTTTTCATTGCAAAAATGTGCCATGACTTTTCTGACAACCCAATAAAAACTTGAGAGATCTACAATGGGAAGTACTCATGGCAACAGAATAATGGCTTCCCAAAGATGCCCACACGCTAATATCTGGTGTTATGCTTGTGTATGTTATGTTATATGACAAAGGGGTATTGCGGATGGAATTAAGATTATGGACCTTAAAATAGGGAGATTATGCTGGGTTATCTGGATGAGCCCTTAAAAGTGGCCGAGGAAGACAAAAGAGTCATTGAAATGGAGAGTGGAGGAGAGAGACTCAAAACGTGAGAAGGACTCAACCACTTTGCTGACTTTGAAAAAGGAAGAAGAAGGCCATGAACCAAGGAATGCAAGTGGATTCTAGAACCAAGAAATGCAAGCCCTTAGCTGACAGCCAGCAAGGAAACGGGGGCCTACAACTGCAAGGAACTGAATTCTAACAACTGGAATGAGTAAGGAAACAGATTCTCCCTGAGAGCCTCCAGAAAGGAATACAGCCCTGCCCATACCTTGATTTTGGCCTTGTGAGTCTATAAGCAGAGAACCAGCCAAACAGAGATCTGGATTTGGGATTTACAGAAAAAAGTGAGATTATAAATTTAGGTTATTTGAAACCACTAAATTTGTGGTAATTTGTTATGATATCAATAGAAAATGAAAGTAGCAGTCATTGCAAGTAGTTTCTTTTGGGGAAGTCAGGGTATAACATCGCTGATATGCTCTCTTCTTGGAAGTTCAATAAACAACTAATGAAGAGGAGGCTGGAAGAACAGTGTTGACACTGACTAGATGTTTGTTAAGCTCTTGTCAAGTCCCTGTGGCTCATACATGAAATAAAACAGACAAAATACCCAGCCCTCAAGGTCCTTAAACCCTGTGGTTTAAGAAAACAATAATAGAATAACATGATTTTGGAAGGTGATGAGCCCTCAGATAAAAAATATAGCAGGAAAGGGAGGAGTGTTTCAGGATGTGGTTTCAAATGGGTAAAGTTTACTCAGAAGTTGATGTTTGATGTAAGGGAATAAGCCTGAGGCTATCTGGGGAATGGCATTGAATTCAAGGGAAAGCAAGGAGGACCTTAACAGGAGTTGAGATTCGGGAGATAGGCTAGGGGAGAGGGCAGAGCCTAGAGGGCCTTCAGACGTTGTAAAGACTTGGCTTTTGCTCAGAGTCAGATGCAAAGCCTTTGGAAGATGATTTTGGGCTACTGTGTGGAGAATAAACGAAAGGAGAGTAAGAATTGAGTCAGGAAGATCAGTTGGAGGCTCTAGCAGTGAATTACATAGGAGATGAGGTAGCATGGACCATAGTGGTGGCAATGGATTCTGTGAAAAGCGATAGAGTTCTGTATGCATCTTGAAAAGAGGAGAGCATATGAGAGTTTTGTTTGAGATGAGTGTTAAACTCAAAGAAATTACTAAAACTATTGGTGAAAAGGCAAATCCAAATCTTACTCCATCCGTTTCATATGATATATTTTTTAACAGCAATTTAAAAAAATCTAGGGTAAAGAAATGTAGCTATAACTATTATACTTGGAAGAATTTTATTATGCAAATTGTTCACAATGAATTCCAATGTTTCTTACATATTAATTGCTATAACTCATACATACTGGAATCACTAAAATATTTTTAATTTATGCAAATCACATGTTCCTATCAGCGAGTCTAAGTGGATGAATTTTGAGACATTTGCATCCTATTTACCTCATTCTCATTTCTAAAACTACCAATTTGTTTTACATTTTGCTACAGGCAGTGACCTGAAATTTTGTATATTGAATGAACTTATTCTCTGGTTCCAATTACATTTTTGTTTATCTGCTTTTTAATATTTTTTCCTCATCAGAGGGAAATTGTTTTCCAGAATGGGATGGACTCATTTGTTGGCCCAGAGGAACAGTAGGGAAAATATTGGCTGTCCCATGCCCTCCTTATATTTATGACTTCAATCATAAAGGTATTGAATTTTTCTGAAATGGTTTATTTGAAACAGAAATTTACTTTTTTTTTTTTTTGTAATGGACTCTAAGTGACCTGAACAATCTCACTGTTTTTCTTCATGTTTTTATAGGAGTTGCTTTCCGACACTGTAACCCCAATGGAACATGGGATTTTATGCACAGTTTAAATAAAACATGGGCTAATTATTCAGACTGCCTTCGCTTTCTGCAGCCAGATATCAGCGTAGGAAAGGTAATGGTAATTTTGTATTTGTGCACCCCTCAGGGGAAGCAGAACAATGATTTTATGCAATTTTTGATTGTCAACCATTATATGTAAAAACCGTTTTATTCTATGACACAAAGATCATAAAAGATAAAAGCAAGGTTGGAATCTTTTCAGATACCTGGTTAAGGAAAAGTCTAGGGCTTGAGACATTCTGGTGTTTTCTTTAGGTTAGAGTTCCCATTCTGAAATATATATATACACACACGCCCACACACACACACACACACACACACACACACACGCACACACACTTATAGATATGTGTCTCTATGTATATTGTATCACATTACATTGTGTTTACATTATATAATGCTATATGATGTATAAAAATTGAAATAGGTAATCAGCAACATGATGCACCATTTCTTTTGACTACTTTTAAGTGGCTGCATCTCCTCTCGTTCTGTATCCCAGGAAGAGTTTTATATTTTACAGATGTACTTTCCATCTCCTAGGATTTGCCAGTAGGTGATTTCATTAGTATATTAAAGATTAGAGTTGTAGAATTAAAGAGGAGTGAGGGACGCCCTACGGGTCTTCCCACAGGAAACCTTAATTTTACACACGTGAGTCAACTCAGATCCAGAGATCAAGTGTTGCTCAAAGCGACACAGCTCGCTGATGGCAGGGTCTAACTCAGAGTCCTGATCTATAAATTCCTCATCAGTGAAGCTTCTGAGATAGCAATTACATGGAAACTTTGAAAACTTCTAGATGGTTACTTTTAAATTATTTGTGGTGCTTTAAAAGTCATGCTTAAATTCCTATCACTCAGACCTCATGAGTAAAATGAATGATGATATAGGCATATGATGCTGGGAATGAACATGTTAAATTGATGTATAAATTAGTTTTATGAGGACCCTGAGGAGAGTCATCATACATAAACTCACCCAACATAGATGTTTTTCTTTTTCTTTTTTTTTTTTTTAAGATTTTTTTTTTTATTGGGGAATTGGGGGGATGGGAACAGTGCTGGGGAACTGGGGTAAGGGGAACATACAAGTTGCTGTCATTTTTGTTCTTCAATCTAGTTGTGGAGGATGTTGCTTCACTGGTCCTAGTTGGCACCATCATTGCGCTCTTCCCGGGTGAGGCAGATCAGTCGCCGGCTTCTGGACGGCCGCTCACTGCGGCTGCTGGCCGCTCACGCTGG
>NW_017731540.1:167235-176182 GCF_001890085.2 Hipposideros armiger | reverse complement strand
CAGTGTCACTGGCCCTCATATGTGGGATCCGAACCGGGGCCCTCTGGCATCCCAAGCGAGTTCTTAACCATCGCGCCACTCGGCCGGCCCCAGATGTTTTTCTTTATGCTTGATAAATTTGGGGGCAGGGTGGGTGGAGGGAGAGGGAGAGATGATGAGTAGAAGATTTCTTTATTTTGCATTAATAGTCAGAACTTCCTTTCTTAACTTTTTTCTTTTCTAACACAAAGCACTACCCCCTAAATGAGTTCTTTAGGAAGTTGCTGAAAGACCTTCAGTTTGTTATTTCATCATTGACAAACTTCTTAGATAAGATTAGTCAATGTGAGGAGATTGCTATATACAATAGAATTAAAGCCAACAATGACTTCATATAAAATGCTTCAAAATTATTTCAATTTCATTAACACAAATAAGCATTCACAATATTCAGTGTACTCTGTGATGAATTTATTTGTGCATTAAATGATGACAAATGAGAGTCTTTCATAGGTTTTAAATGGCCTTTAAATTAAATCATGGTTTTATGTACAATGAACTCTAATTTTATAACCATTCTTTGTGATTATTATGTAGCCCAAAAATCAAGAGAGCTAAGGATAGTAACATGCCCAAGTATATACTATTTCATATCAATGTGATTTAAAAGTTAACTGAAATTTGAAGAATTTTGTTAGCATAAATAATTTTATCTCCTTAATTAAAAATATAAAGAGTGTTTCTATTGTTTACAACCCTTAAGCAAAGTTTGAGAAAACTTAAAGTAAATATCCTCTAGTAAGAAAACTAGATGCCTCCTGAAGTTTTGATATACTATAGGGAAAAATGATATTACTTTATGAAATATTAATTATTAATGATTATAAAGAGAGGTTTTTGTGTAAGAAGGAAAAAGTAAAAAAAAAACAAAAAAGTGTGCATTTGGAATAAATGTGACATCTTTGTGGAGGAAAAAAAAGACTACGATTTTTTTAAACATCATTATTTTGCTTTTAAATAATTTCCATATCATTTGTTTGAATAAATGAGATAATCGCTTTTAATAAAAAGAAAGAAAAGAACTCCTATGATAGACCACAATGTTATTAAGTTCTTTGGAGTGTGGTATTTTAAACAGCATATTGTATAAATTACCATATAATGTATATTATGTTTAAAGGCTATATGCATTTCTGGAAAGCATTTAGCAATGCATATTTAAAAGCTTCAAAGGGTCATATCCTTTGATGTTATAATATTACTTCTAAGATCCAAACATAAGGATTTGGAGTGTGTGTGTGTGGGGTACTAAACAGAAAAAATGTTCAGTGTACCATTAATAATTATGGTGGATATTCTGAAGAATTAAAATTTCCAATGATGAACTAGTTAAATAAACTCAAATATATAATTTTTATCAAAGAGTTTGTGGTCTTGGGAAATTCTTTTCTTCTACAGTTGACTGAAAAAAATCAGGTAATAAATGTATATAAATTGGGGATGAAGATGCTCAAAACAATAGGAATGATGCATTAAAATAGAATGAAAAGAAATACATGAAATACTCTTTTTTTTTGGTTGGTGAGAATTCAGGAGTTTTTTTCTCTTTTTGTATTTGACACATTATTCAAATATTTCCTATAAAAGTTTTAACATTTTATTTATTAACAGGAAATAACATGTAGTAAATATTAAAAAAAAAAAGGAACAAAAGACAAAGTCTTCTACTTCCAGTCAGGATGTAGGAAGTTGTAATAATAGAATAAATGGTTAGATGTAACATCAATAATTTGTGAAAATGCATCAGTGAGCTAAGAATGCCAAGAAATGAAAATGAACCAAATTCATTGTGAGAGGTGAACAAGCTCTTCCTGTGAGAGAAGAGACCCAATGGCTGCATTTCATCCCTGGGTCTGCAGCAGAAGAGATGCAACCAGACCATAGAAAGGGATAAAAAGAAAAGAGCCAGACTTTTAAACTTTTAACAGATACGTGTTGGCATAAGGGCTTAGAATTCCAAGGAGTGAGTCCCAATCACCGTGAGCTATCACCCATCAGCCAGTTGTTTCCCATGGGGCCTGCACTGAGTGCCTGCAGGCTGGGGGTAGTACAGGTGGGCTAAGAGAAATTCCTTAAGATGTGCAAAGGGCCCTTACAGAGTGAAAGGCAGCTGTTAGCTGAAGGCATCAGACAGAACACAGGAGTGGAGAGATGTTTTGAGGCACAAGGAGCCCCTCACTAAGCACATGACTACTGCAGCTCATAGGCCAGGGAAGAGCAGGAAACTCCCAAGATGCACAGATCTCATTGTGTGAAAAGACAGCAGCCTGACAAAATAGAGCTGAGAAAGACTGTTTGTAGGCACAAAGGCCTTCTTCTAACGCAAGGCAGTGGCTGGCTGAGCATTGGGGCAGAGCATCAGGGTGGAGTGAAATCTGAGATGCGAAAAGCCCAGGACAGAACTGGAGAGCAAAGCGAAACCCCCAGCAACTTAGAAGCTGACTCATGGTTCAAAAACCGGAAAGAGTTCTGTGGCTTGGAAAAGTGTCAGATGGACTAAAACCTTATATAATGGCCACCAGAAGCTGCTGGTGCTCAGATCCCAGGGTTTGTTGAAAGAAAAGTCTTGATATAGCCCTCAAAACCTAAAACCAGGTTAAATGAATCATAAAAACCAAAAGTAAAAACTACGGCTAATCCCAACTCCAGTTTAACAACAGAATAATTCAGCCACCCCACCCAAGAAGCCTGATAGAAAAAGATGTCTGCCCTTTTCAGGTATTAATATTATATACACAGTCGTTACTATTCTTTTATCTACAATGCCCAGAATGTAATTAAAAAATCACAAGGTAGGGAACCAAAATCTAGAGTAAATATAAGAGCAGAAAGAAACAGATGACTCAGATGTTGGAATTTGCTGATGAGTACTTAATAACTATTATAAATATGTTAACTGATTTAGTGAAAAGGGGGCATAAAACAGATGGGGATACAGTAGAGAAATAAAAACTTTAAAAAAAAACCCCAACCAAATAGGAATTCTAGAATTGAAAACTCAATTAAAAAATGGTGAATTCATTTGATATGCGGAACAGCATCCTGGACACAGCATGATAAAAGATCAGTGAACTTGCAGAGTGGTCAATAGAAATTACCCAACGAAAGCTTTAGGAGAAAAAATAAATAAAAAACCCTGAACCATCTGACTTGTGAGACAATATATAATTGCCTAGCATATGTGAAATTAGAGGTAAAGAGATAGAGATAGCAAGATAGAAAGAGAGACAGACAGATAGACAAAATAAAGATTGTGGATACAATGACCAAGAATTTTTTTAAGTGGATGAAATAGATCAATGCACAGGTCCCAGAAATTCAGCAAACTTTTGGCAAGATAAATAAAGAGAAAACCATACTTGGACACATCATAGTTAAACTGATATAAGTCAAGGTAAAAAGAAATCTTAAAAGGAGTGAGAGAAAAAAGGCACATTATATTCAAGGAAACAACAATGAACAAAGACGCCTGTCTTTTATTCAGAAACAATGAGGCCAGAATCCAGTGGAATGACATATTTAAAGTGATTAATATGCATTAAGATAAAAGTAAAATAATGATATTTTTCAGGCAGAAAAATTCTGAGAGAATTCATTCTCATTAGGCCTTCAGTGTAAGAAATGCTTTAAAAAAGTTCTCTAGGCAGAAGAGAAATATATCAGATGGAAACACAGATTGGCAGGAAGGAATGAGGAATACCAGAATAGGTGTATATGTGGATAACAATAATAAACTAAAAAAAAAATCAACCTATATACCTATCTTTATTTATTGCTGTATTTGAATCTATCTTTTTAACTACGTCCTAAATGTGATTCATTTAAAAGTCTATTGACTCCTTAAAGCAAACATAATAGCCTCTTATTAGAGGCTTATGTAGAAGAAAATCTAAATTGGAAAAAGGCTGAGGAAGAAAAATTGAGTATACGATTGTAAAGTTCTTATATAGTTTGTGAAATAGTTCAGTATTATTAAATGTAGACTCTGATAAGTTCAGGATGCATAATCAAGTCTCTGTAGTACCTGCTAAATAATAACACAAGTGATATACTAAGAAATACTTGATTGACACCCCCCCAACCAATAAAAAGTAAGGAGGTAGGTACAGAGGAACAAAGAAAAGATAGTACATATAGAATGCAAATACAAATATGATAGCTTTAAACCCAACCATAGTAAAGACTGTATTAAATGTAAATGGACTAAACACTTCACTTAAAGGGCAGAATTTGTCAGAACAGATAATACAAGTATGACTCAGTTATATGCTGTTATCAAGTAATGTGCTCTACATTTAAAGATACAGGCAAATGTAAAGATAACAGATATTTTGAAATTAAAAGGGTGGAAAACGTATATGCTGTGCATACTCTAAGCGTAAGAAAGTTGGACTTCATGACAGAAATATGTGTGCATTTAGAAGTTTCAAATTATATGAAGCAAAAATTGTCAGAGCTAAAGGGAGACATAGCTAAATCTAGTCATGTTGGAATTTTAAAAAATATGATTCTCTCAGTAATTGATAGAACAATTAGATAAAACTTGTATAATTATACCTTTCAATGGGATTAAAATGACATTTATAGAATACCATATCCCCAAACTACAAAATTTACATTCTTTTGAAGCACACATGGTTCATCAATAGAACGTATGCTGTACTATAAAACAAGTCTCAATAAATCTCAAGCTTAAAATTATACAGAGTATAGTCTCTGATCACAAAAGAATTAATTGAAAATCAATTAAAATAAAATATGTAAACAATAGTCTACATTAGTTCAAAATTATATGACCTATGGCAAAAGTATGAACTGAATAAATATAAGAGCTCAATATATTAAAAAAAATGAGGGAAACAATTAAAGCAGAGCATAGAGGAAGATTTATACCTTTCAATGCTTAGAAAAGAAGAAAGGTGGAAACTCAATGATCAAAGGTTCCACATTATGCTGCATGATGTAATACATAGAACAACCACCAAAAGAAGACACATCAAAATGAAATTCTACAAAATGTTTAACCCACAGGATGGCAGGTAAAATAAGAGACAATAAAAATAGAACACCAGAAAAAAATAAAAGGATGGACTTAGTTTTAACATATTAATATACTAAAAACAAATGGTGTACATATACCAATTAACAGAGATTGAGTCTATTAAAAACCATGACCCAAATGTATGCCATATACAAAGTTTGAAACTCATTTCAAATACAATGATATAAGTAAGTTACATACATAATGTACAGTACTATTCAGCAATAAAAGAGAACAAATGTGATACCTGCAACAACTTAAATGGATCTTGAAGTCATTACTCTGAGTGAAAAAAGGCAAACTCAGAATGTCACATACTGTATGATTTGTATAACATTTATGAAATGACAAAATTACAGAGATAGAAAACAGATTGATGGTTGCCAGATGTTAGGGATGGTGGAAAGGAGGAGGGCAGATGTGACTAAAGGGACAGCATAAGGGAGATCTTTGTGGTGATGGAATAGTTCTGTATCTTGATGGCAGTGATGGTTACAAACATTTATGTATGTGATAAAATTACATAGAACTATAAACACTCAAATTGTACCAATGTCAAAGTCCTGGTTTTGATATTTTATTTTAATTATGTTAGATTTAACCATTGGAGGATACTGGGTGAAGGGTATGTGAGACCTTTCTTACTATTTATTCCATTTCTTGTGAATCTGTAATTATTTTAAAATAAAAAAAGGAATGAACCATTGATTCATGCAATATCACTGAGTATCAAAATAGTACATTCACTAAAAGAGTATGTACTATATAATTCTAAGGACTCCAAGAACAGTCAAGAAGTATATGAAGTATATGAACAGATAGAGCTAATTTGTAGTGACAGACATTGGACCAGTAGTTAGCTGAGGGTGGATGGTGGGTGGGTTTTTTTTTTTAACTTGCCAAGGACACAAGGAACTTGGTTTGTCAAAACCCATCAAACTCATTTAAGATTTGTAAATTTTAGTTCATGTAAATTACAGCTCAATAAAAAAGTTAAAGAAAACTAGAAATAATATTCCCTAAATGACATATTCTTTTTACCAGTTTCCTCTTAAACTAGTCCTGTAACATGTTTACTTTCCCCCATATATCATATGTTAGGTATACAGTTCCAAATAGTTAAAATGAACAGTACAAAAGTATATGAAGTAAATATTGCAACATTTAATTTGACCTCACTTAAGCAATAAGAAATGCCAAATATTGTTATTACATCTTTAAGCCTTACTTGAATTGAGGAAATAAAAGGAAGACCAGACAAATAATCTATAAAATATGAATGTGATAAAACATTGCCTATTTCTAAACAGGTAAAACACGATTTTTAAGTTTATCTACATCGACTGATTTGTTCAAACCTGCTTTTCTAATGAAATCTCTTTCCCTCAGCAAGAATTCTTTGAACGCCTCTATGTTATGTACACTATTGGATATTCCATCTCCTTTGGTTCCCTGGCTGTGGCTATTCTCATCATTAGTTATTTCAGGTGAGTGACTCCCATTCGCATTTGTATCCATCGAAGACACAGAAGCCTCACAATTTTGTGGCCCCAGAGAGTTTCCCCAACACAAGTTTTTGAATTCAGCCTAATGTTATTATATTATTTGACTTTGACAATTTATTTTTTATGGGGAATTCAAGGGTTTGTTTAAAAACTTGAAGCATGAAAGCAGTATGAAACAGTTAAGCCAACAGATCTGCATTGCAGAGCATCTGTTTGCACAGTGACACAGAGTAGAGTTTAATTTTCCCAAATGATTTTGCTGCCATTGGACAGAAATTCATTCTAAATATTCTAAAAAATTATCTGATGTCAAATGATAAAGAAATAGTATTTATTGGATTTATTATGGTTTATTTTTTATCCACATATTTGTCCAAATTAATTGAAGTTAGTCTAAATGAACACAACATTTTGATTACCAATATGGGGATAAAATAGTAAATAAATAACATATATAGGATATATGTATACATGATGCTTGCAGTTGGTATGTGATACAAATAGCTGAGACAATAATTAGTACAGTTTGAGAAGTGCTGTGATTCAGATGGCGTATAGGAATTTGGGAGGGTAGAGGAAGGAGATGAGGGAAGGGAGACCTCCCAAATGAAATGAAATCACAAATGATATATGAGTATAAATAAGATTTAACCAAAAGAGGGGACTGGCGGACAAGAGTTCCAAACCTAAGTTTAGATCAAGGAATAACATGGGATATTTGAGAATTTAGAATTTTGGGGTGGGTAAGTGATGGTTGTTGAGACTAGAGAGCTTAGCAGGGTTGAGAGGGTATTGAGACCTGTAGATGATATGAAGGAATTTGAACTTTGCCCTAAGAGCCATGAGGAGCCATTGAAGGATTTTAAGCAGAGGAGTGACATGATAGGTCACATGTGTTGTAAGGTGGAGTGTGAGCTAGTGGGGAACAAGATAGGAAGCTCATTGGAAGGGGCTGTTAGAGTAACCCAGGACAAGAAAGCAGTGGCCTGGCCTGGGGCAGTGGCACTGGGGATTGGATAGAAATGGAAGGCTTCGAGATACATTCATTACGATAGTACAATTTTAAGAATTGAGTGCTAAATTATGTGTGGCAAAGAAGGAGTGAGGGTAGGTGACATATTTAGAAAGCTGGAAGAGAGAATTTAGAAGCTACCAGAAACTAGAGCTAAAAAGAAGTTTTACATTTTGTTTCCTATCATCTTATAATTGTCTCTTCCTTGAAACTTCTCATACCTATTTCCACTTTATTTTCTTTGATTCATCGCTATCTAATGTACTATCTGATCTCCTTATCTTTTAATTTTTTTTGTTTCTTCCTCTAGAATGTAAAGCAACATGAGTAGGAATTTATTATTTTCTGTTTGTTCATTGCTGCATTCTCAGTAGCTACAATGTACTTGATAGGTTCTGGTACTCAATAAATGTTTGTCGAATCAATAAATAAATGACTAGCTCCAATATTCCAACAACTTCTTCTAACACAGTTACCCATATTTTAGTGGTAGTTTATATTTCCAAAGCTTTTTCTGTCTTGATTCACTAGTCCATTTATTCAACAAGCATTTTTCTCTACCACGCGATAGACCCTTTTTGGTATTGATGGAGGTCAAGTTAAAATATGTTGAGACCAGAAAGGTAGTGTACACACTATTGAGAGAAACTGACTCATTAAATGATTATCAAATAAAATACTGTTAGTACTATAATACAGGTTTCTACAAAGGGCTTTGGAACACCAAAGAGACAGTTCAAAACTGATAAGATGAGAGAGACTTCCTAGAACTACTGACAAGTGAGCTGATATTAAATGATGAGAAGGAATTCAGCATGGGATGGGAACAGAATGTGCACAGGTCAGAGGCACAAGGGAGCCAAGTTCACTCAGGGAACATAGAAGAGTCCCATGGGAATGCAGCATTTGGGGCATTAGGAGGAGTGGCCATATTGGAAGGGCCAGGAAGATACTAGGTTTTGTGGCACCAGGTTTTGCAGGCCCTTGTCAAGGGCTTTGAATTTTGTCTTATAAAAGTAAATAACAGGGGGCCAGCTGAGTGGCACGTTGGCTAAGAGCTGGCTTGGGATACCAGAGGGCCCTGGTTCGGATCCCACATATGAGGGCCAGTAACACTGCCCTCTACAGTTAAGATGCTGAACAACAGCTCAACCTGGAGCTGGGCTGAACATGAGTCGCTGGCGACAGCGTAGGCTGCAGCCCCTGCTGCAGTGGGTTGTCATGGGCTACTGTGTGTAGCCAGCAGCCAGCATGAGCAGCCGCCAGCAGCCGTGGTGAGCAGTCGTCCAGAAGCCGGCGACTGATCTATCTCGCCCGGGAAGAGCGCAATGATGGTGCCAACTTGGGCCA
>NW_017731540.1:141265-167195 GCF_001890085.2 Hipposideros armiger | reverse complement strand
CCAGTGAAGCAATGTCCTCCACAACTAGACTGAAGAACAAAAGGACAGCAACTTGTCTGTTCCCCTTCCCCCAATTCCCCAGTGCTGTTCTCATCCCCTAATTCCCCAATAAAAATCTTAAAAAAAAAAGTAGATAACAGGGAGCCAATGAAGTTTTTAAGGAGAAAGGTAACACAATCACAATTATGAGGTTATAAAGGATTTCTCACAATAGCCTTGAGAAGTTGGCTTGGCAGATATTATTCCATTTTAGAGACCAATAAACTAAGCTCAGTGTCTGAGGTCACAGGTTAGATAAGTGGTCCAGCTGGAAACAGAACATTTCATCTTCGGACTATTATCCATTCCATTACATCAAGCTTAGCTGTGGGTGTTCAAAATAATAGACAAATATTGATGAGAAAAATAAAATTCAGGAGGAGACAAATGACTAATAATTCTTCAATTTGCATCATAGTTCATCACAGTATTTAACAGTGAATTCTTTCTATACAATTCTTTCCTATATAATTACTATGCCATACAGCAAAATGTTATACAGAAATTTTAGAAACTCTCCTGTTTCTCAAAACAAAATTCTCTTTTATTAAGGTAGTAAATAGTGTTGAGTCTACTTATATATGTTGATGGCACTATTTACAGTAAATAATTGCCATACACACTTGGTAACCTGTCTGGCCAAATATCGATCACCAATGAAGATACTGCCAATGAAGAGTCAATTCTAGGGGACCATCTGGGCACAAGGGACATAAGCACATGTCCCTGACATATCAACAATGTAACAGTTCCAAAATGCCTAAACTATATCCACATTGTCATTTGACCTTCCCCTCCTATATTATGAAATATAAAAATATATTACTGGATTAAAAATTTTCTTGCTCCCTTACACGTGGGTACTTTGTCTTTTCTGGAAGAGAAGTAATATTAGGTGTGTTCATTGTACTCGAAAGATGTGCTTTTTCACAACCAGGCAATGATAGCGCTGGGCCTTTTGACCAGATTATACAACTCCTTTCCTAGTGCTTTCTTCCATCAAACTTGAAAAACAAACCTCTTTTTTGGAGTTAGCTTTGTATACTGGAAATTAGTAGTACCATATCTACGACTAAGTATGTTACTTTGTGTCTATGATCCTTTTATAATTCCAAACCTTTTTATGTTAAAGTAAGCTTGTTTATGCTCCAACACCCCTAGAAAATAAAATTATATAATGCTATCAAAATATCTTTTTCTTATAGAGAATGAATTAAAAATGAGAAAATTCCAGTTCTAATAATGTTTACCTCTGTTCAAGGTGGTTCTCCATTAACCATGTATTACGTTAATATTCAGTATAATATAATGCTATAGTATAATGTAGTATAACATTTAATACTGCAAAACCTGAATGAACATGGTAGCAGATAAGGATACATTTGAAATTAATTTCCAAAAAGCTACCTTTTAGTTTTTGACCCCAGTTGTTTCTATTGGAAATATATAATAATGGATTTCTGTGTTTGTTCAGGTTTACTTTTTTTTTTCTCTTTTTTGGGGAGGAGCTTGGGGTCATTCAAGTATTGTCTTTCCCCATTTCTAATTTTATCCAAATCTATATACTGAATACTTTTCTCTCCATAGACGATTACATTGCACTAGGAACTATATCCACCTGCACTTATTTGTATCTTTCATACTGAGAGCCGCAAGCATCTTTGTCAAGGACAGAGTGGTCCATGCTCACCTCGGGATAAAGGAGCTGCAGTCACTGATAATGCAGGACGACCTACAAAATTTCATAGAAAAGGTGCCTTCGATGGACAGATCACAATATGTAAGTGTTTTCACCATTTTCTCTGATGACTGATTGGTATCACATTCCAAATAAGTGAAATTTTACAGTCCACTAAATATATGTTAACTTGTTTTGGCTTAGCTTATCTCTGAACTAACTAAAATAGATGACCAACTCTCATGCCTAATCACTCATCATCTTAGATTATTAAAAGTGCTTAGACTCTTGTCTCAAGAACATTCTGCAATGGAAACTTCAAAAGGACATGATTGGAATGGCCTTTGATGTAGAGCCCATAGCAGCTGTCACCACTTGCAAAAGTAAAAATCCTATTTTTAAAACCAGTAGTTTGGGATTGAAAAGCCCATGACATTTAGTTCCTTTTTTGTAGACTCAAAAACTTGTTTCAAGATAAAATTCCATGGTACTCGATTCTGCACTAAAGGTCCTGGTGTTATTTAGTAAATAGAATGACCCAATATACTTCAGTTAATTAGATCATTAAAGCACTATATCTGGAAATTCAGTGTAGTAGATTAATTGTCATGTTGGTGCAAATTAACACCCTATCTGTACCTCTGCCCTTAGCTTGTAACTTTGTATTCCCTGCTGATTCTGATTCTGGACTGACTTCGTGACTTGTTTTACACAATAGAATGAAGTGGAGGTGATAGTGATCCCATTGAGGGTAGACCTTTATGAGGGGGCTGTCCAAGATTAGCTGAGTCTGGCCCAGATCAGCAGAATCATCTAGCTCAGGGGTCGGCAAACTTTTGAGACGGAAGAGCCGCCAGGGTTCAGCAAACTGCGGCTCACGAACTGTGGCTCTGAAGTAAAATTGAAAATGAAAATAAAACTATCAGTTTCATTTATAAAAATTTTCAAGGATATTATTCACATAATGGTGATTATGTAAAAATATATTTATGGCTCTCGAATAATTTTTTAATTGTTGTGAGTGACAGTATTGGCTCTTCCAGGGGTCGGCAAACTTTTGAGATGGAACGTACCCAAAGAGCTGCATGTGGCTCGCGAGCTGCAGTTTGCCGACCCTGGATCTAGCTAATCCATAGATTCATAAGATGTATTAAATATTTATTGTTTTAAGCCATTAACTTTTGGGGCATAAAAAAGACCAGAATAAAATAAATTTATGGTAGAACGATGGATAATATTTTCTTCTTTGTGCTTTTCTCTACTTTCCTAATTTTCTCTAATGATCACGCATAAGTTTTATAAAGAGGAAAAATTAAGGAAAAGTGACTTTTTTGCAACCTCTAAAAGAAAAAAAAATCTTAATTTAAAAATAGAATCAAACCTATAGTCTTAAAAATGCTATGGTAAAGCAATTTTGTTCTGGTCTCTTTCAACAGTCTTGGCCTTCCTACGTACAGGAGACATTAGATTATGAAAAAGAAACTGAAGAATTGGTTTTTAGTGATCTCATGTTGGCATCCAGTACAATTAGGAGTTCTGATATGATGCAATTCCTGTTTATTTGTAACAGATTGGGTGCAAGATTGCTGTTGTGATGTTTATTTACTTCTTGGCTACAAACTACTATTGGATCTTGGTGGAAGGTCTCTACCTGCATAGTCTAATCTTTGTGGCTTTCTTTTCTGACACCAAATACCTCTGGGGCTTCACCTTGATAGGCTGGGGTAAGACATTTATATCTCCTTTTTAAAAAAAACCCACAACTGTATTATGGATTTCAGGGCTTTCTGTCATACCTATCATTAACATTCTTTCAGCCATTTTCCTGAAATAACCCCTCCCCATCTTTACTCCTCTTCTTTCTCTTTCATTGTTCATTGAGGAAAATTAAGATCAAGTCTATAATCCTCCCAGTGGTAACAAACTTTGCACATTTAACTTATGGCTGGTGTTTTTAGGCCAAATTCTTGAGGGGATTCTTTGGCAGAAATGTAAGAGAGCCGATTTTTATCCATACACGTTTAGAACTGCCCTGCTCATGTCTTATGTCAGTGTCTGATTTAGCAATAATTGCATCCTAAAATTTTTTTTTAAAAGATTTTATTGGGAAATTGGGAAAGAGGAACAGTGCTGGGGAATTGGGGAAGTGGAACAGCCAAGTTATTGTCCTTTAAGCTTAGTTGTGGAGGGCGCAGCTAGCTCAGCTCCGAGTCCAGTCGCCATTCAGCCGCCCAAAGGCAGCTCGCGGCCGCTCAGCTTAAGGTGCCATGTTCAAATCTTAGTTTGGGTGGGGAGGGTGGCGTAGCCCACCATCCCATGCAGGAGTCTAACCGGCAACCTTGTTGTTAGGAGCATGTGCTCTCACAAGCTGAGCCATTCTGCCACCTGTTGGCAGCTCAGCAGCAGCTCAGCTCGGGCGCAGCTCACTGGCCCATGTGGGAATCAAACCAGCGGCCCTGTTGCTCAGAGCTTGTGCTCTTAACCAACTGAGCCACTCAACCAGCCCCATCCTAAAATTTTTGATTTTTGAATTTCTAAGCTATAATGACGTATCTTGATTGGTATTTCTAGGTTTTATGATGAGAATGCCAGAAAGGAATTTATAAGACCACCCTGTCTGCATTTAACAATATAAATTACAAATTAATCACATAAATTTACTATGTCTTTTGGAGGGAAATAATTCAAAATTACTTATGGGGTAAGTAATAAAAATAATTTAAAAAAGGATATTTGGTTTGCGTTCTCAAATGCCTCGCTAGCACCAGAGGGATTACTGGACTAGACATTAACTCAACTGGATGTGGAAAAAAGGATGTTGTTTGTTAAAATTTAAGAAAAATTAAAGCTCATATGTAGTTAAAATTAAGAAGTCTTGAGATTAACAATTGTGGGTGTCAATTGCTATTTTAATATCCAAATTATGAAGTGCTCAGCATAGGAAAAAATTAAGTGGCCCAAGATTGAATATGAAGGGTTCCCCCCCTTCAAAATAAAAATATTCCTTTGACTGCTTTACCTTAATACCGTTTTAACATTAGAAAAATGTGAAGTAAGGAATATTGAATTTCCTGTTAGTTAATTAATAACCTTTAAGAAGACAAAGGGTCAATTTACTGTAACATTTCATTTGTTATGAAATGATGATTGTCACGAATAAAGTTTTATTTCTGAAGGCAGCTTGTCTGTTTTTTAAGGCTCTTCCATATCTTCAATTAGCAGTTATTAAAAATAAAAAAGATACATTTCAATTTTTTGGGGGTACTTTGAAAATTTCCTTGATAGTTTTTGGTAGCTTGCCTTTAAGTCAAAATTATATCTTTGTACCCACATAATTACTAGAAGTTGGTAAAAGTGTTGATAGAAAATTCAACAACAAATGTAGACATATGTCTGAGTTACATTTTATTTTTTGGATTTCTACGCCATTAGCCATGCTTGTAATACATTTTTTTCCTCTGTTTACTTTTTGGTTTGATGGCTAATTTCCCCATCAACTTGTATTTGGGATAGATCAGTCAGTCCATCCCTCGTTAAAGCCAGGAGTTTGTCTCAGTGAAACCCAGGAAACTAGCTTTCAAATCTTTCTATGAAAAGGAGAATAAAAAAAAGTCCAGTGAGTTTCTATGCATGTATGAGCTTCTTACCCTCCCCCCCCTTTTTTTTTACAACTTTTATTAATTTGTCCACAAAAATTTTGGTGTAGGAATGACAACTACAGTAGATAAGCATCATTACTTGAAATCATTTTATCAAATGGTTTAAGAAAATACATGAAAGCAAGTAAGAGTTACATGAAAGTTCACCTTGCAAAAGCATTTTGCATGCAATATTATGCTCACTCAATTAACTACAATCTAATATACTAATAACCAATTTTTATAGCATTATGGTTCTATATTTGGTCTATATTCTTACACTCTCTCTTTCAAATTCCATTTTTTAAAATAGACAATGCTATAGTCTAGGAATATATAATTAAAAGAATAGTAATATTCTTTGAAGAATATCTCTCTGCTACTAAAACACAGCTATTATTTAATGAAGTAAATATCTAAGTCTGTTTGATTAATTGACCTTTTCCCTGATCTCAACACTGAGAGTCTGATTTTAAAATATTTTTATTTCTTTCTCATTTTTCCAAATTCCTATAAGAAAAATAATGATCAAAAACATTACAGCTGCTTTGCCAGGATCCTTTGCTGGAATAATTTATGGTGAATCTAGTTTCATACTTTCTTCCAATGATATAATTTATTGGCTTCACTAGAGAAGAGAGCTTGCCTGGATTCCTTTGTTACTCATTTGGACCCAATTATTGTAACTTTTGGCTCTCTTCAGCTGGGTAAATACTCTGAACTTTATTACTCATGTTGTAGTGATGTGTGGAGTTACATTACTTGTATCGATTTTGCTGATTTTTAACAATAAATCGGAAGGGGAGGAAATATCAGAAAGGATGTTATATCAGAACTTTAGTAAATTGAAGGCAAATATTTAAAATGACTGTTTTTACACATCTTTATTACAAAACAAGGTGTATAGAGAATAAAAGCAATTTCTAATATATGTTTGTTTTTTTTCCAGCTGATTGCATTCTTAAATTTTCCTATCCCTGTCTCAATTTTCTCATAAATAAGACACTTTATTCTTGGTTCCATTTTGTTCTTTCAACTACACATTAACAAAATATATATTTTGTTCTATATTTAAAAGGTGTCAATCTTGTTTCTTTACTCTTATTGAATGTAATTTGCCTCTATGTCAGCAGCCATTTTTAATTTTCAGCTGTCAGATGAGATGGCCGAATGTACATATTATCATATAAAAGCACCTATTCTGGCCATGCCATGTAGTCATGTCCCTGTTACCAAGCTTTCACGTGGAATATTTTCATGTTCTGTATTCTCTGAAAATAATCAGCGGAAGGTACTATAGTTCCACTTTTATTATCTCAGTGTAAAATGATCTCAATCCAGTAAACATTTTTGATCAACCATTTATAAGTAAATTAACTGAAATACAGAGATACCTGTAGAGTCCCCACACACAAGATGCATTCATTGTGACCCTTAAGGTTATTATTTTTTTTGTTAGACTGTTCTGATCATGTGTATTATATTCAAAATATTTAATTTATAAAATCTTTTCATACAGTTATTTATGATAGTCAATATAACACCTTTGCACAATTAAAAATCTATATTGTTTGCTTCAAGCATAATTTAAAAATCTAGAAAAACTATCTCTCCCTTCCCCTATGATTTTTAATTACACTATTAATTCTACCAAAGGTTACCTTAAAGTTAAAATTATATTTAACCATTAGAGTCAATAAAATATCTATATTTTGACTGTACTTTATGAAAGGTAAGGAACTTGATTCTCTCTGCTTATCACTTTTTCCAGATTTTTAAGACATAATTTGGAGTTTTACTCTTAATCATTTAAAATTACATAGATTATTACCTCTTTAAAAGAAAATAAATTATAGTCCACTTTAGATTCATACTTATAACAATTATGTAGATTTATCTCTGTGGGTTTACCTGGTTTCAAAATTCCACCTCCTTTCCACCAATTTGGTTTTCTACTGTTTCTGCCCACTGGCAATATTTAATTCAGTAAACATATTTTCTTTTCCAATGTAGCTCTTCTGTTGCAGACAGTCCTTTTAAATAGTACCTGACTCTAGTCTTCTAGAGCATTTTGTGGGCTATGAATTAGATACATTTTTTAAAGATTTCTTTTGGTTCTGGTAGTAATTCCATCTCAGGAGAGGGTAGCAGCTTTACAGTTTCATAAATAGACTCTCTTCTTTGTAACAATGAAAGACTTTCAAAGGCTTTGCCTTTTTCCTGACAGAGAGATGTGTTTATTCAGTATTGGCATAGAGTCCTGTAAGAGTTGAGAACAATTCTGCCAAAATTACATAGAGAGGCGACTTCTAGGTTCCTTAAAGAATGAATTAGCAGGTGATGATGTCCAGCATTCTTCAGTGAGTCACAAGGGAGCTGGAGGCACAGCCTAGAGTTTCATGTCTGAGCAGTCAGTATCGACTTGATTCTCAGGGGCGTCAAGGTTTCTGGTTAGTAAGACATTGTACGTCTGTAGCAAATCTAGGAACCCAGTGTCATGATGGGTCAGCAACTCTACCCTTTCTCATCAAGCTCTGACTTTACTCCAGTAGCACAACAGGGGGAAGGTAAGGCTGAGGTAGGGCTCTGTGAAGCCTCTGAAGTGTCCCAAACGAGAGAAAACTATACCGATCGAGACAAGGAGAACCTATTCCCTCTCTTTGGCTTCAAACCATCTCTGTTTTATGCAGTGGGATGCGGCATAAATTTTTATTTGAAGAAAGGGTTTAATTACTAAAACATGTTGAAGGTTGGAACTAATAGTCCAACTTTAATTTTACAGGACTGTCGTAATGAAGCCACACCAGAGCCCAAGTCTACTTATTCTTAGCGCAGAGATTGCCTCTCTCCCAGAGTCATTTATTTTTACTGACATGTTATGAAAATAGCTCAGCTCTCATGGTAAATGCATATATTGAATAACATCCAAATTTACATTAAATTTAAATTTAAGATGACATCTGAATGTCAAACATTTTTTCTATATTTATGTGTTCTCAGTTATGTAATAATGTGATGCTAAGATTGGTGATCAAAAAAATCTTAATGCCCTAAAGTGGTTCCTGTTCTTTAGTCCTCCTTGGTTGGTTGTCTGTACTCTAGCCTTGTGAATGAGGGTCTTTCAAGATGATGAGAAAAGTAGTTTCATTAAGACATGGTACCTGATATATTTGTTATAATTATCATCTAAAATATAATTCCAACTCAAGCACCACTAACCAATGCATATAAAACATCATTCAAAAAATTGCCTGATCAGGAGATTGTAAAGGACGCAGGAGATAAAGACCTGCAAATGAGAAAATGGGGAAATTTTGATCAAAGGCAGACAGACACTTGATAAAGATAGCTAAGGCAGCAGAACGGCAAAAGGATCCATGTAAGGCCTTTTTTTTTTTTTTCATGTGGGAGTCGAACCAGCAACCTTGCTGTTAAGAGCACACGCTCTATCCACTGAGCCATCCGGGCAGCAGCTCAGCTCAAGGTGCTGAGTTCAGTCCCAGCCAGGCGTGGGCATAGCCCACCATCAGACAGGCAATCTTGTCATTAGGAGCATGTGCTCTCACCAGCTGAGTCATCCTGCCACCTGTTGGCAACTCAGCAGCAGCTCAGCTTGGGCGCAGCTCAGGTGAAGCTCACTGGCCCATGTGGGAATTGAACCAGCAATGCTGTTGCTCAGAGCTGGTACTCTTAAGCAAACTCTTAACCAACTGAGCCACTCGGCCAGCCCCCCATGTAAGGTCTTTTTGAAGCATGCTATCAGAAGAGGTCATGCTTTCTCCATTACATGCTGTCATTTGGAAATTGTGTAATTAATTTTGCCTTCTACACCAGAATATAAGTTTCAGGATAACAAGGATATTATCTGTTTACTGTTTTATATTCTGAGACTAGAACAATCCTTGACACATAAATAGGCACTTAGTAATTGTTGACTGGTTGTGTGGTTGGATAGATAGATAGATACATAGACTATGTGAGCTGAACCTAATAAATAACCCAAATTCTGTAGATCTAGTTTGACAAAAACAGTTTTCTAGAACATAGAATTCAAGCAGATTTTTAAAGAATAGGAGTAACAAACAAATAATAAATAAAATTGGGGTAGAGAATCATAAAATTAAATAGCCTCACAGGCAGGTTGAGGTTAAATTCAACTAGATAATCATTGAGGATACCAAAGAAATTCTTTCTCGTAGGGTGTCATCTTATTTTCTTTTTTCCATGAAAGCCTTTTCATCTGAATCTATTTCTTTGTTCACTTTTTTGCTAAGAAAGAATATCTGAAAAATTACAAATGTTTTTAAAAAGTAAAGAATTTAATATTGTGTTTAAGAAAAAATGTTCTAAATAAGATTAAAATGTTTTCTCTCCCTTTGTAAGGTGCTTCCTAGCTTTTGTAGTGTTTTCATCATGGTCTCTCTTTTCATAAAGGTTACATAATGAAAATTATCCATTAAATCCTTCGGTTCTCTATTGTAATGTTCCATAAAAGTTATGGTTTGAGATTTCTTTTTTAATGTCAGAGTTTAATCAGCTCTAGTGTGAACTGAACAGTCAATCTTTCCTAGGGGCAAAGGACTCAGGGAAACTCAGTATCATAGACTTGACATTGTAAGCTCACAAGTGTTTATCACTTATGAAGGACAAATATCTCATGCTCAAATCATCAAGCTAACATAGCGGCCACCCTCGCCAAACTATTAATGCATGCAAATGCTTCTATCTTGAGCCAATATGAACAAAAAGAGGTTTAACCTGATCAAAACTTCCTGATTTTGTAACTTGCAGAATAGCCTCTCTAAGCCTTCTACTTTTGGAGTGAAGATCTTCTAATTTTTTATTTTTCAATTACAGTTCACATTTAATATTATTTTATACTAGTTTTAAGTGTACAATGTAGTGGTTAGGCATTTATATAATTTATGAAGTGATCCCCTGATTAGTCTGGTACCCACCTGGCACTATACATAGTTACATCATTACAACATCATTGACTATATTTCCTGTGCTGTATTTTACATCCCTGTGACTATTGTGTGACTACCAATTTGTACTTTGCTCCCTTCACGTTTTTCACCCAGCCCCCCAATCTCCCTCCTGTTTGGTAACCATCAGTTTGTTCTCTGTATCTATGAGTCTGTTTCTGGTTTTTTGTTTGTTTTGTTCTTTAGATTTCACATATAAGTGACATTATATGGTATTTGTCTTTATCTGACTTATTTCAGTTAGCATAATATCCATCCATGTTGTGGCAAATGGCAAGAACTCATTCTTTTTTATGGCAGGGTAATATTCCATTTTATATACTTGTATGTACCACATCTTCTTTCTCTAATCATCTATTGATGAACACTTAGGTCGCTTCCTTATCTTCGTTATTGTAAATAGCACCACATTGAACATAGGGGTGCATATATCTTTTTGAAGTAGTATTTTGGATTTCTTCAGATAAATACCCAGAAGTGGAATTGCTGTGTCATAAGAAAGTTGTATTTTTAATTTTTGTGGGACCCTCCAAACTGTTTTCCATGGTGGCTGCACCTATATGCAATCCCAGAAAATCTTCTAATTTTTTTAAAACAACAGCACCTCATGAGTCCCTCCTACTGCTTTTCTCTTCCTTGAAACCATGTGGCTGTCAGCACGGTGTGAGTGACAGTTGCATGCACCAACCATTGCCTGCTTCTGGTCCCAGGAAGTTCGGGCCACTCCCAGCATGGCTTGACCCTACATCCTTCAAATGAAAATTGGGCCAACCTTCATCTTCAGACTTGGGTACAAATAACATCAATGTACTGGCTCATTTCTCAAATGGACAAGATGAAAATTAGGACTTATGTTCACATATTAACCTTTCTCATGCCTGTTTTTCTCTCAGCTTTTAATAGTATATTTTTATGTGTGGTGAATATAAGAAAAAAATCCCTTAATCTTAAATATGGTCTCTGAATCCTTTTCTGATTGCAGGGTTCCCAGCAGCATTTGTTGCAGCCTGGGCCGTGGCACGGGCAACTCTGGCTGATGCAAGGTGAGTGAAAAAGAAGAGGTAAAGCGAGAGCCTCAGGTTTTCTCGAGACGCAGGCTTCCTGCTTGGAATTGACACTTGATGACATTGCCCTTTACAGATGTCATGTGGAAAATTACCGGGATGTAATGGTGGCCTCTGATACATTACCAGCTAACTATCCATCCCAGAGGTCATGGTACAGAAAGACTCACAGACCAGATTAGGATGTTTGAATTCCATGTCTTATGAAATCAATTGAAACATATGGTGAGAAGCAGGGGAAAGAGATGGGTAAGGTAACACACGTAGGAGGAAGGACCATACTACCTGAGTCCTGGGATGGGCAACATTCATATCTCCTCTCTTGCTCTATCTGCCATATCAGCTTTCACCACTGATGGCGTGGTTATGAGCACCCAAGACAAGATTGCAGCAAGGAGCCCCACAGATAAAAGGGGCCTCAGGCCTGTAACACACACTTGGTGTCCCAGAGAGATGCAGGGCAAGTACGCCTGGCCACAGCTGTAGAGTGTCAGCCTGCTGCAAAGCCCTGGGTTTTATCTGAGTTCCTTGGGCAAAGGTTGGCATGAGTTTCACCAGCCGGTGGCTGAAGTAAGATGTCAAGAATATTAAGCACTTCTTGTGTATCAGGGATATTTCATGTCTCATATATTTGGTGTATCGTGAATATTTAGTGCCCAGTTGCCTCATATATATTTAGTACCTATGTTTAACAGACATGTACTC
The DNA here is from genome assembly GCF_001890085.2 of Hipposideros armiger. NCBI lineage: Eukaryota > Metazoa > Chordata > Mammalia > Chiroptera > Hipposideridae > Hipposideros > Hipposideros armiger. Next base: position 155,083 of record NW_017731540.1, on the reverse strand, counting down.
TACTTACTACTTATCTATATTTAATGAAAACTATGGGTTTCATCCATCCCATTTGTTTTCTTGTCTTCTATAGCAGATTTAAATATTTTTAAACAGTAAAACAAATGTACATTGGAAGTAGAATCCATCCTAGTAAATCACTAGCTCCCCACCAGTTGTCTATGTTTCTCTTTAGGAACTGCGGGATTAATGGATATTGAAACATTCATTTCTTTCTGATTATTTCTATTTTTAGTAATGGTGAGTTCAAGAAAATAGAAAAACATTCAGGTGCCTGCTGTTTGCTCTCACGGTCAAACTTATTGCTATTGACCGAATTGTGTCTTCCTAAAAATCATTTATGGAAGCTGTAACCCCCAGTGTGATTGTATTTGGAAATAGGGTCCTTAAGGAGGTAATTAAGGTTGGATGAGGTCATAAGGGTGGGGCTCTGATATGATAGGATTAGAGTCCTTATAAGATGGGACACCAGAGAGCTTCCTGTCTTTCTGTGTGATCACAAAGTACAGAGCACACAGCAAGATGGCAGGAAGAGAGGCGTTACCGGAAACAGAGCATGAAGACACCGTGATCTTGGACTTCCAGCCTCTAGATTGTGAGCAAATAAATGTCTGTGGTTTCAGCCATCCAGTCTGTGGTATTATTGTTAGGCAGCCTGAGCAGACTAATATACTTATGTTCCATGAAAAAGTTATTTTAAGAGAGACTGCGTTCACTCAACTGCAGTTATGTTGACCATTCTTTTATATTAACAGGATGCAATTTAATATCCACAGACTGTACATTTCATGGTAGCAATTCCTTTTTGTTAGGTCCTGGGACCCTGTCTTTAATTTGAGCCTACATGTTTGTTTTGCATTACTAGGTATTTTCTTCAGACATCATTTTGTCTGCTACACAGTGAAAAAAAATGCCTCACTATGTGAGCATATGAACTCTGTAAGGAAACTGCCAGTGTTCCTGAAAATCTGAACTCTACAGATCATTATTTTTAGATGCAGCCTTCCTACTACTTGCTTCAAAACCCCCCATTCCCCAGCTTCCCTCAGTTCTGGAACTCATTATCTGCATTTTTACCTGCCTTTACCTCTTCCTGCCATTTGGCTTTGTTAGCAATTGAAGGTTAATGTTTTCTACATTGCTGTCATTATTGCTATGTTTACACAATGATATTGGAAATCTCAAAGAAAACTTGCAGCAAATGCTGGTTTGATTTCTTGGAGGAGCGGGGAAAGGTTGAGTCAGTAAAGGGGTACTAAATAATGCTAAATAATTTTACCCTGAGAAATGTAACCATATAACTTAGATTCATAATTTTAGAGAAGGTAGGACTGGAGGCATTTTTTGGTCCAATCCCCTCATTTGAATGACAAATAAAATGAGACCCAGACACATCAGTTTACATCTTCAAAGTCCATACAGCCAGCTGAGAGCAATTCTGACTCATTCACCCATTCAACAGATCTTTTAGGCCTTGAGCATAAAAAGAAAGCAAATATATTCATAATGCATATTACATTAAATTAGATAATTAATTTTCTTAGTTATCTTGCATTCTTAAAAATAATGAGCTAAATCATAAACCATTAATACTCATAAGTCTTTTCACTGAAAAAAATAAACACAAGTTTATTATTTTGAGGCAAAGAATCCATTAGGCAAATAATATTTTGAAAAATACAACTGATAGTTGCTCTGAAACAGTTGAATTAATGTAAAAAAAATAAATAGGTTAGATCATGTGATTCCTCTGTGCAAAATATTTATTTCTACTTTACTCAGAATAAAATCTTGAATTTTACAGTCCCTTGGCCTGAGCAATAATTGGGCTGAGGCATCATTTTATATTTATTTTGCATATAAAATAAAACTGTATTATTGCATATAGGCCATGATTTCAAAATTGTCTATTAGATTTCCCATGAAATTCAACTTGTCTATAGATAGAGAGTTCTTGTGTTTTTTTTTGTTTTTTTGTTTTTTAGCTGAGCCATCCTGCCACCTGTTGGCAGTTCAGTGGCAGCTCAGCTTGGGCCATGAACTGAACCAGCGACCCTGTTGCTCAGAGCTCACACTCTTGAGCGAGCTCTTAACCAACTGAGCCACTCAGCCAGCGCTTGTTTTCTTTGAGCATAATCTAGCCTATGTGTAGTGCCATATCACCAAGTTTAGGTGGAGAGAGCAGACTTGGAGCACCTCGGAAGGATGGATGGAGTCCCTGCTCACGTCACTTACACCTGAGGTTCATCTTTTTTTGACCTGGGCTTTCAAAACTAGAACTCTTGTTTTCTCTGCATCATGGCTCTTTCGAGATAAGCAGATCAGACCCAGTTTTAGCAGCTACTCTAAACTCTGTTGAGTATACAAAGGAAGTCTCTCTCAGTTCCAAAATTCTATGGAAAGTATAATTTGACTATAGGATAAGACAGTGGAGTAGTGTAAATTGGACAAATGAGTTTAAAAAGTGAGTATTTTTGTTTCTCTGTCTATTTAATTACAAAAGCAGAAACATCTTGTAAGACACCGTATTATCTTCTCCCTGCTCATTCAAAGGAGCTAAGAGATGCCAGAAGGAAGGGTGGGGCCTGCCATGGATAGGACCCAGAAAAGATCCCCTCTGTAATTCCTAGGCAGTCTGCAGGACCCTCAGGGCTTCTCCACGGCCTCTCCTCTGATCAGGTTGTGAGTGGTGGGGATAGTGCACTACTCGGTCAATGCAATTTCCTGGATCCCTCTGGAAGAACCGTGTATCTCCTGTTTCCAGTCCTGGCTGCAGGAAGTCCCGCCCTCTAGTCAGACCCCTGTGCCTCATGCTCCCCATTCAGAACCTCCTTTTTACTAACATTCATTCCTGCATTTCCTACAGTGTGAACATTTCTTTTTAAAAATTCTGAATGAAGGGTAGTTTCTGGGCCATGTTAACAAATAGAGTGAGGGCGGGCACTTAAGAATTAATGAAAAACAAGGATTAGTACAATTTTCTTAAATAAAAAAAAAATCTGTAATCTCAGTTGCCTCTTATATCAAAGGGCAAATTTGAGACTTGAACACTGAAAACGATCCAACTCAAAGTTTTGCTGTTTTTAGAGGTGGCTGGTTTTGGCCTACTTCCAAATACAAGTATCTTGTAGAGCTGGAATTGTGTAATTGAATTCCAGTGCGTTAGCAGACACCACGATGAAATGTCATTGAGGCAAAGAAAGAAGGTTGTGAATACATTACCAAATGTCAACACCGAGAAGAACATTTATGGAATCCAGGAGTCTTGTAGCTGGTGAATCAATGTTCAATTGATATGCACACATCTGTGCCACTTTCCTTATAGTAGGAAGACTTTTCAGGATAGTGTGACAAGCATTCTGTACAACTCAGGAATGCTCTTTTCTTTCTTGTCTGGTTGCATAATGTAAAAAATAAATACATGCAAATAATGCTAGAGGATGTTCAATAATGTGCACGTATAAAATTTCCTTGTCTTTGATTTTCATGTTATTCAAACCTCAAGTCCATTGACTTGCTGTTTACAGGGTGGTTGGACCTGAATGGCACCCTGGTGTAGGGGTCTGGTTGACTTAATAATTGTGGCACTTTCCCTAATGGAATGCTGTGCTGCTGAGCGCTCTTTGTACTGATCTGGGAAAAAAAAAATCCTGTTAAAAAGAAAGAGCAAATTGCCGAACAGAATATATATTGCATTTTTGTGCCATAGGGGAAAATAAGATTCTAATATTTGTATTTGTTTGTGTATGTCTGAGGAGACACTGGAAGCATATATAATAAAGTAACAAAAGATGTTACCTTCAAGGAGGGGGCAGGGACAGAGTTAGACAAAGATATGGTGAGGACTGAGATGTCTCAACATCTGTCTTTTTTATTGTTTGATTTTTGAAATAAGGATGTATACTGCCTGTATAAAAAAAATGAAATTTTCAAAATATGTAGTATTACATGTGTACTGGAAATGTTTTGCCTTCAAGGAATAGTTGACATAGCTTCTCATTAACCCTGACTGTTCATTGATTTAAAAGTAACTTCTTGATAAGTTTATCATCTAGAATTTAAAAATTATCATTATATTCCTAAAATTTCTTTATAAGATTCCATTTATTGTTGCCACAATCAATGCTAGGATTTGTCTAAGGAAAAACAAACTGAAGGCTTTTCTTTATGTGTCTTTAATTTTTTAAAAACTGTTTAATTAAAAAAAAGCGTTTAACAGTACTAAAGTTCCAAGTGTAACTAGTTTTTATCAACTCTGTTTCTTTTTTTTTTCTTTTTAAAGATTTTTATTGGGGAATTGGGGAAGGGAACAGTGTTGGGGAATTGGGGAAGGGGAACATTGTGTTTTTCCAAGACCCATCAGCTGCAAGTCAAGTTGTCCTTCAGTCTTAGCTGTGGAGGGCGCAAACCCAGCTCCAAGTCCGGTTGCCACTCTCAGTCTAGTTGTGGGGGGGCGCAGCCCACCATTCCATGTGGGAGTTGAACCAGCAACCTTGTTGTTAAGAGCATGCGCTCTAATTAACTGAGCCATCCAGCCGCCCCTCTGTTTGTTTTTTAATCAAAAGCTTGGGGCTGGAGTTTTTGGTAAAACTTAAAATGCTACTTAATTCTTGCTGTCTAGTTGCTTTGCCAATTTATTAATGAAAGTTCTTTTTCATGTCACAGATGCTGGGAACTTAGTGCTGGAGACATGAAGTGGATTTATCAAGCCCCAATCTTGGGAGCTATTGGGGTAAGTTTAAAAGCCTAGATAGTTAAAAAAATAATAATAAAGGATGCATAATTAAGCTGCTGCTAAAACCTAGAGAAAGTTTGCCTGTCACTTTGCTCTATGAAGTTTTAGGGAACTCTCACATTACAGCAGTAGCTAGTGGGAGAGCCTGGGTTGGGGATCAGACCCTTATTCCTGGCTGACACTGAGAACTTTATTTGATGAGATTTCCAACTTGCAAAGTAAAACAGTCAAGTTAGGTGATTAGAGAGGTTCTGATAGATTTGCCGTTGGTGAAGAAGAACTGGAAATGATGGTACATGCAGTAAATTTTGAAGAAAACTTAGTAGAAGGCCATTTTCATCTTCTTGAGCTAAAACTATGATAGCTCCAAAGCAAGAGCTCTTAAATAATTTTCCAATATTACAACATCCATTTAATTTCAAAAATCAGAGAAGACATTCAATTCCCTTTGCTGAGTGTTACCTTTTAGTTTCGTTATTACAATTCAGGGTTAGCACCATTCCCTTTCCTGTAGAACCAACTCTGTAAGGGAAGAGATGTACCCAGGACCCCATCTCAGCACTCTGACTGTGGTGCCCCTTCCTCTGAGCTGTTCTATGTCCTGAACTGAGGAACGATGATGCTGAGAATAACAAGCACTGCATAGTGTGTGCCACAGCTGGGCACTGTGTTAGTGCTTTATTTACATCGATTTATCTCATCCTCCCAGTCACTCTACATGAGGAAAAGCCCAAGGTCACACAGCTAGTGAGTGATGGAACTGGGATTCTAACTTCAGGGTCAGTGTCCCTACCCAAGGAGCTCTCTTGCACTTACAATAAAATCTAACATCCCAGATAGTCCAGAGAAGATGCTGTCACTCATGCCCACATCCCTTTACAGCTCCTTTCAGTTCCTTGAACTGTCCAACTCTGCCCCTCTCATTCTGCACTGTACCCCTACTCCTCACTTTAAATGCCTCTTTCTTGTGGCTTCCTTGATGTCCCCCAATCTAAATTAGGTCACCTATTATAACCCACAGATTATAATGAGGTTTTTCCTTCTCAAGATCATTACAGTGTATGAGGCCTGACAACTAAATGTGCGAACTCATCCTAGAAAAAGTGCTGCATACCTCATTGCTAAATATCACTACAGTCACCTTTGAAGTACTCCCCTTGGGAAGCTATGCACTGATGCCAGTGCCTAGTTCACCCTTCAAAGCAATTTTGGAACTCTTTTTCTGGAATGGCCATCAGAGCTTGTTGTTCTATTACTCTTGATGTCCTGAATGTCATCAAAATGTCTTCCTTTCAATATTTCCTTTATCTTCGGGTAAAGATAGAAGTAGTTCGGAGCCAGATCAGCTGAATAGGGAGGGTGTTCCAATACAGTTATTTGTTTACTGGCTAAAAACTCCCTCACAGACAGTGCCGTGTGAGCTGGTGCATTGTCGTGATGCAAGAGCCATGAATTGTTGGCGAAAAGTTCAGGTCGTCTAACTTTTTCATGCAGCCTTTTCAGCACTTCCAAGTAGTAAACTTGGTTAACTGTTTGTCCAATTGGTACAAATTCATAATGAATAATCCCTCTGATATCAAAAAAGGTTAGCAACATCACTGCAACGAAGTTCACAGACTTAATTGTCAGACCGCGTACAATGCTTCTGATTGTTGAATGCCTATCTTGCCCACTAAGTTGCAAGGTTAAGTGAACAAAAATCATGTTTTTTCTAAACTTCTGTATTCCTAGTGCCTCGCAAATAGTGGTCCCTCAGTAAATACTTGTTGAAAAAATAAAACATGCATACAAATTAGACATCCCAGGGAACTGGTAAGAGGGAAGAGGTGAAATAAGAGCACAAAGCAAGTATAATTACAGAACTTCTGTGTCCATTTTGTGCAAACTTTTCATTTTTCTAGAGAAGGAAACTGAAACCCACGCAGATAAAGGTCACACGGCTAGTGGGGCAAAACAAAAACTAAAACCCACAGTTTTTGACCATGTTTTCACTTGCATTCCTAAATGTCAAGATTGTTTCTTGAATTCATGGAAAAAGATCTTTCCATCTTTATGGCAATATTTACAGTGTTTGTATATATTATCTTGAAGATAAAAAGTTTGTTTTTTAGTCTTATATTCCATGTAGCATGGTTTTATATAAATAGATATGCTCCATAAAAGCTACAAACATTATTTGCCAAGGATTTTAAAAGTAAAATTTAAATTCTGGCTTTGGATCTTATAAGAGCATAGATTCTATTAATTGGATTTTTGTATATCTCGGAGTAAAATTGATAAAATGTGATCAGAATTTCTAAGCAATATCTGAAGCAAACTATTGTACATTTAAAAGAATAAAGGAGTTTGTAAAGAATGAGCATTTATAGGTTCTAAATGGAAGAAGTCATATTAAGAGAATCGAATTTTAGAAATAATCACAGACTTCAGTACCAATTTGGAAAGGACCACTCAATTTTGGGATCAAAGAATCTAAAATTGTAGCACCGTTGTTTTCTGTGTTTGGTTCACGTGTGTTAAAATTATTTTAAAGAGAACTTGTGATTCGAAAACATTAATAAATGTCTCCTACTACAACATTTTATTATTCACCTGCGACATCTTGATGTTGATGTAAGAATGATTTTTAAGTTCATGTATATACCATCAAAGTATAAGAGGAATAGTTCCTAATTGACCACAAGGCATGAAGCATTGTTTTGGTCCTGGGGCTTCCCGAGCATCATTAGAAGGAACAGGATGTTAGGTCTGAAGAGCAGAAGAAGTCGCAGGCAGGGCAGCACAGCCTAGAAGAGGTCCAGTGAACATGGTACATGTGATAAATCCTAACTGAGCAGGGCACTGCCCCCGGAGCCATGAGGACCTACACTTATTCTGATGTCAACCAAAAGAGACTATAGCAACAGAATAGAAATGAAACTACAGATTGGGAAATTGAGCAGACTTGTTCATAAGTGCTTATGAGATGGCCTCGAAGATGCCAGTAATATGGAATGGGGAGACGTTTGGTACTAGCATAAATGTGAGATCTTAAATTTTTCAACTAAAGAAAAGAAAAAGAGGAACTCTGTGGCATTTGTCTTAACTGTTTCCTTCATTCCGTGTTAGTCTGATCCATCCATCCATCCATTCATCCATCCATCCATTCATCTATCCATCCATCCATTCATCCATCTTCCACAGATATGAGATCAAATGGTCTTGTCCCTGCTCAATTTCTCCTCACGCAGCTTAAGCACAGTGGGTGAGGCAAACATTTAAATGTGACAAGTGCCACAGTGGGGCTGGGGGCATCAGGAATGGCTCCTGAGAGAAAGTGACGTTTAGCCAGAACCTGAGAATGTGCTAACCTAGGAAGGCAGGAGTGCAGAGGGAGAGGGGAGAAAGATCCAGACAAAGGTGACGCTTAGGAACAAAATCTCAGAGCTAGCCTGAGCAGCCAGAAGTTCCATGGCTGAAATTTTGAGGTTTTTTTTTTTTCCTTTCAATTCATCTGATGTTTGTTTTATATTTGTATTATTTTAAAGCCAAATTTTGTGTGAAATTCATTCTATGTGTTACTGGCTTTAATGCTTATGAAAGATCATTTTATTCACTTTATGTTTTATTTCTTTGTTTTGTCTCATCAGCAATTTACCTGAAGTAGACCTTTTAAGCAAAATTTTTCTTCCAAGGTTACATGAGTCATGTAAAAACTCTAAATGATTTTCTCCTAGGATCAGTTCTTCATCCTTAAAAAAGAAATTGCTGGAGCTTCCTCTCAGTTTTGTCCTGTTTCATCCCATTTGTCCCATAATATAATGTCACTTTTCCATCTGCAGACTCAGGTGTTTCTTTAGCACAGAATTATTTTCTCTCTTATGTCTTTATTGATTTGTTCAATTTATCAGTGTCCTTTCTTCAGAAAGAGAAATCATCTACACGATGACTCCCAGTTCCATGTCCTCTGTATAAGCATCTTATCCCTCATCGCACAAGTCTTTGTTCTTTATCCCTCCATTTGGGAAGATTCTTCAAGGGCCTTCTAAAAAATAGCTGCATCTGTTTTCCTGCTTTGTCAGATCTACTGTTTGCTGTTTCTAATATTGATTTTTAAAACATAGTTTTATTTTAGACTCTTTACAAACTTTTCTTGATCCATCCTGCTCTTTAAAAAATTTCTGTCTCCATCTCAATCTGTTATTAACTCCATTTTATGGGCAGTATAGTGCAATGGTTAAGAGTCCACACTGCATGTACAGGCTGCGTGTGTCTCATGAGGGCTCTGCCAGTTGCTGGCTGCGTGACTGTGTGTAATTTGTGGAAGCTGTGACTCAGATTCCTCATCTGTAAAATGGGGACAATAATATGCATGTTTCATAGAGCTGTTGTGAAGACTAAGGTTAATTTATGTAAAGCACTTAGAAAAGCAGGTTATCGGTAGTTTCTAATTAACCCTTATCCTATACTTTCCTAAATTATTCAGAATAATAATTTGGAATTTTGTCCAACTCTTGTTGTGTGTATCAATTTTTGTGTGCATGTGTATATTTTGTTTACATATCTTTTAAGGCAGCAAGTTCTATTCAATCTTAATTTTTCTTAATTCTTTCCATAATCCACTTCATTGTCCTTATGTGTATCCTGTTAGTTATTAAACTGAGGTACTGAGGGTGTGTGTATCTTCTTTCGTCAAATTTCTGGGAGTTTTCAGTACTTACTTAGTATGGCCTACTGATCTCAGGACGTATTCCTTGGTCATGTGCATTTTCATATGGATGGAGCTTAAGGTTGGCCCGTATGCAGTCACCTGTAACTCTTCCCTTTCCAGGAAGAAGGAATGACAAATGACAATCCCCAGTTGACATTGCCTCCACAGCTCTGCCCCTTTGTCCCTCATACAGTAGTCACTTCCCACTATTTTCACTCCCAGCTGCATTGTATTGCCAGGGACTGGAGCCTTAGGGAGAGAAGAATTAATGGGGCGTGAAGTAAGTTTGACCATTCAGAAAGTAGCACTCGTGCGATAGATGAGCAACTTATCACGCTCTCACTCTGTGTCTGTGACCCAGGTGTTATTGTGAGGATGAGTGGAGAGCCTCAACTCTCATGTTTTACATCTTTTTATCCTGTTTAAGAGACGGTATAAGGTAGTGGTTACGAATTCACAGTTAGACTCACACAGACCTGGTTCAAATTCCAGTTGAGAGCTGGATAGCTTAGGTCAAATCGGTTAATTTCTTTGAGCTGGAGTTGCTTCATGTATAATAAATGGAAATAATAAAAATGCCTGTTCCATATTCATGTGAGCATTTAACCCAGATAGTGCTCAGGAAATGGCAGCTCTGATTGGCCTGCAAACATTCCTCTACTTCCACCAGCTCACAGCACGCCTCTGTCCTTCCTCCATGGTATGGGGCTCAAGACCCAGTCCCCCAGTTCTTATAGAAAGCTGGGAAGTTGGTGAGAGTTGCCTACAGGGCAGTCAGTGGTAGGATGGCCAAGAAGGTGGCAGGGAGTTAAGGGCTGATACACATGAGCAGCTGGATCAGGGAGTGGGGCACATGAATTGCCCAATAACGCAAGTTCCCCCTATTCCGGAGATGATTGGAGACTGTACAAGACAAGTTATCCCCATGGATGCAGCACCGGATGGGTCTCTTCCTCTGGCTGTTGCTCTGGCATTCACACAGTTCCATTCTTGGCAATCCACATTTCCATCACTCCTAAGTACTAGCACATTCTGGATGGCAGACATCTCCCTGAATGAAGGGTCTCGAGGGGTCAGGCTTCCACTTTCATATGACCCCAGACCTGGTGGCCCTCTTTTTTTTTCTTCATTTTGAATCTCTTCACTGATCGTTGAGGCCCTTGAACGTAAAAGGGCTTATTCCACCAACATCCTCCCTCCTTTTTTAAAAGCCGGAACTTGCTTGTTTCTGGTGGTGCCCACACCTATAATATTTCAAATTCAATTTAATTACCTACACTGAGGGCCTTTTCTTATTTGTCTTAAACAAACAAACAAACAAACAAAAAACCCTTATGTACTTTACCCTATATTTTTCATGCATTGTAAGAGAGACAGCAGCCCCCAAACAACGCTCCTTAAAAAAGAGACGGAAGCTAGGAATTCATTTCAGAATGGACAGTTGGTTACCTTTACATAATAACTATTATCCTACCAGTCTGCCACAGGACTTGATCTGAACTTTGGTTTGGAAATTCTCTGTGGTTTATGGCAGATCATCCCCTGCTATTTCTAGTTTCCAGTGCTGTTGAAACTTTTAACCTTTTTGTGTTTTCATGAGAGCAAATCAAGAGTCACTAGCATTCCAATATTTTATCTCAAGAATCCCTTAGTCATACTTATGGAATGAGTAATTTTTCAGTCTTTAAATACAAAGAAGTTCAATTTATGTAAATTTTATAAACACCTTGAAGACAACCTTAATAATTCTTTGTAATATTGTCTTCTCTTTCAGCTGAATTTTATCCTGTTTCTGAACACGGTTAGAGTTCTGGCTACTAAAATTTGGGAGACCAATGCAGTTGGGCATGACACAAGAAAGCAATACAGGTAATTCCAGGACATGTGTCCATCAGGAAGTATTTGGGTTACTATTTAATGTAAAGAACAGATATCTATTAATCTGAAATGTCTCTAAGAGATAAATTTATGAATGTGTATTTTCATTTAGTTCAATTTATGATTCACCAGAAAAGTGTTTACATATATAAATATATTAGGAAAATATAAATAACTTCAAACTTTCCCAATGTATTTAAATTCTGAGTACATACATATTTTAATCTGTTCTTAGATTGGTATTTTCCTATAAACTATGTGACCCTTTCCTCCACCACCCCTCCTCCCCTGCCCTGGAAATCTCTTGTTGATGATCTCGGCAGACAATTTTATCTGCATTCTTAAAATAACGTCATAACTGAAAAAAAATCAAGAAAGTGGATTTGCTGTATTGTTTCCAATCTTTCCATCAAATTGGCACCTACCAAATATAACTTTTTAACTTTCAGTTGTACTGACTGAGCAAGGTCCATTATTCGGCCTTTCATGAAGAAATGGACAAATTGAAATGATCATTATCAGACTATCTTAAGCATGTGTCCATTTCTCCCAATGATCATTTTGAATGTTCTGGATAATAGTGGCCTCTATCCAACTGGATACATATATCTGATAGGAGGATGGGGATTGATCTTTATAATCCCCCAACAGGTAACTATTTCTTTCTACTTTTGATTGTTCTGAAATGTTGTCACAGACACAGAAAGGAAGAAATCAGAGTCAGCATTTTGATTCTCTCTCACAGTGTTCTCTAATTTCTTGGTTGAACCATTCCCCCTCACCATTTAAGCAGCATTTACTGTCGGGCAGAAAAGACTGCAGCTATAGATGGGAGTCTAGAATAGGACACACAGTTTGAACAAACCAGCAGCTGCCAGCTCCAATTATTTTCAGTGTGCTGCAGGCGATAGTATTATAATATAAATTTTTGCATACGAGCTTATAGTGAAGGACCTTTGCTATACTAAAAAATAGCTTGTCTCATGTCACATCCCATTGGGGAAGACAAGGCCAAAGGATGACAAAACAATAGAAAATATAAATAGCCTCATTCTTCCTGTGAAAAAGTGAAACTGTGCAATGGTGTTTGAAAGCTGCTTAGGTCTCTTGTTCTGAATAAAAGCTACTGATGTCTATAGTTCTGAATGATGTGAACTCGTATTTTCAGTAAAAAGTTGCCCAAGAGATTTGAGAAACTCTGGAGAGAACAAAGGGTGGATTGTTAAAAAAAAAAAAGTACATAGACTAAAAAATATTTTGAGCTTATTCATGGGGAATTATTTCTCAGAATAATTGAAGAGAATAATTTATCAAGGATTGAAAACATCTATTCAGAATAATCTGGTGCCTAGAAGTTTTTTAAATTTGAAGTGGTTAATTAAAACGTGGTCTAGACTAATAGTAGTCAGGGAGAGTATTTTTCAACCAGATACTTTTTTTTCATAGCTAAAACATATTTAGTATTCTTAATAATGTCCAAAGTTTAGCTACAGACAAAAATGGCTGGGAAATGACTCTTTTTATAGAGAAAAACGTGGGAACCTGCTTGGCGGAGATTTGGAAGTTGAGTTAAGTATTCAGTTTCATAAGCCTTAGATTACCAAATTTCAATAGCTTCCACTTTTTAAATAAAGAGACTTAGGAAAATGTAATCCATGTTCTGTCCCAGTGATATTCCTCCTATGAGGCTTAATTGAGTATTTAAATTTACATCCACTCATTTTTTACCTTTAAACTTATATTTCATTTGGTTATTACTTACAAATATTCAAATATTCTTGTTAAAATAAGACAATGAAAAAATATACATTTCCACATGGTAGCATTTAAAACCATTTTTAAACACATTCAAATTTCCATGCATGTTACTCTTTGAAAGACTGAAACCATCTTTCAGAGCTGAGTCTCTTCAGGTGAGAAAGCACATACACAGAGAAAGACTTCTTAGAGTGTGATATCGCTTTGTCAACAGAGTGGCTTAAAAACTGAAATAACACAACCAGCTTTCAAACAACTTTTTACTTTGAGGTAATTGTAGAATTACATGCAGTAATAAAAATAATACAGAGAGATCCCATGTACCCTTCATCCAGTTTCCCCCAAAAGTGACATTTTGCAAAACTGTAATTTACAATCAGGTATTTTAAAACAAAATTGATGTAAAGAAAATTAATTGATCAAATTTAACAACAGAGTGAATACATTTTTCTTGTTTAAATTACAACTCAGTTCCTTTGCAAAGTAAGAAAAGATTGCCAGAACTGGAGGAACATGAGAGATGAAAAATGCAAGATTTGAGGGAAAAGAGCACTTGAATGTTTGGCTGATTTGACTTCCCATTCAATATTACACAAAAATCATATTTATTATTTTTGGAATAAACCCAACCAATGTTTATTATGTAGTATAATAGTTAAAGAGAACCAATTTTAAGGCTGTGTAACTTTGGGTGAGTACTTTCCTTTTCTGAACCTTTATCTTCAGGAGAGAGAGAGAGAGAGAGAGAGAGAGAGAG
>NW_017731540.1:131883-137040 GCF_001890085.2 Hipposideros armiger | reverse complement strand
TCTGCCTCGCCCGGGAAGAGCGCAATGATGGTGCCAACTTGGGCCAGTGAAGCAATGTCCTCCACAACTAGACTGAAGAACAAACAACAGCAACTTGTGTGTTCCTCTTTCCCCAATTCCCCAGCACTGTTCCCATCCTCCCAATTCCCTAATAAAAAAATCTTAAAAAAAAAAAGTACTAAAAAAAAAAAACCCAAACCCAAAAGAAAACACAAAAAAAACCTACAGAAAACCAACAAAATGAACAACCAAACCAAACACCAGAAAATGATGCGCTTGGATGTACTGGCTATCTATTGTGCAAATGAATTACCACAAATTTAGTGGTTTAAAACTAACACACACTTGCTATTTCACAGCTTCGATAGGTTTGAAATCTGGGCCTGGCTTAGCTGGGCCCTCTGCTCCAGGGTCTTTTACAAGGCTGCAGTTGAGATGTCAGTCAGGGCTGCAGTCTTATCTTAAGGTTGGACTGGGGAAGAACTCATTTCTAAGTTTATGTGATTGTTGGCAGTGTTCAATCTCTTGCTGGCTGTTGGCGATGCCAATTCTCCTTGCCACATGAGCCTCTAATTAGAGCAGCTCACAGCATGGTAACTCGCTTCATTGAACCAAACAAGGGAGAAACTCTGCTAGTAAGATGAAAATTACAATCTGATACAACGTAATGCAGAAGTGACATCCCGTCAGCTTGGCTGTAATCAATTCATTGAAAGCAAGTTCCAGGTGTTGCCCACCGCAAGGTGAGAGGATTAACAAGGATGTCAATACTAAGAGGTGGGGATTGTAGGGGGCCATTTTAGAGTCAGCCCATCAAATTGGAAAACCAGCGATTCCTCCAAATACACAAGAGAATGTATATAAATAGGCAGTTAAAGGAAATAAAGTAAAATTGATTAGTTTGCAAAAACAAAAACAAACTCACAAAACCCCCCAAGTCCCTCAAAACAAAATCTAGAACTATAGACAATTTGAGATAGAATATTTGATATAGACTATTTAGAGAAGGTGACCACTTGTAGCTCATGAGAAAATATGAAATGATAAATGGAGATCCAAGTGTAAGAAGCTAGGGAATAGTTGATTTTAAAATGAACCAAAGAAGCCAAAATGCTGCCTATGAAAGTAATGACAGTAATCATGGTTAGAAGTAATACTTCTTTAAGTCTCAAGCATAGAAGTTAAAGAAGATTTAGGACAGAAAAAAAGGCATTTCACGGCTTTATGAAAATAGCATCTTTTAAGCAAGAAAAGTGGAAATTAGATTAGAGAGATTTAGGGGAGAATAATCATGGGAGGTGAGAATAAATCACATGGTTTTAGAATAAAAGTGAAAGGAAGTGGGGGGGAGGGAAGAAAACCAGCAGAAGCCTTGGGATCCAAAGAAACGGGGAAAAGTCAGCCCCTGTTAGCTCTGCTAAGCTTGACTTTTTTTCCCCAACAAGCTGTCTCTACTGAAAAGTACCCTAGATTGACTAAGAAGAAGGCTTGGTATTCCGTTTCAGGAAACTTGCCAAATCGACGCTGGTCCTGGTGCTGGTGTTCGGAGTGCATTACATCGTGTTCGTGTGCCTGCCCCACTCCTTCGCGGGGCTCGGATGGGAGATCCGGATGCACTGTGAGCTCTTCTTCAACTCCTTCCAGGTAGCGTGCCGTCTAGGAACTCCATTCTAGTGTGTGGCTTTATTTCCCCTCGCAACCGCTGTCTCTGGCCCTCTCTGGCTTTCGGGCTCCTGTCTCCCTAGGGCCACTATTCTCTGGCCTTTGTGCTTTTCCATCCTGAAGAGGTCAGCTTACCCTCCAACGCAGCAGGAGCTGTTTCTCACCGACAAGATGGGGTGGTGAGAGGAGCAAGGAAATTGTAAAATGTGTAACACTGCAAAGTAGGGACTTCTCCGTGTGTATGGAAACTAAATGTAAGCAAAAGAAAGGGAAGGCAGGGGAGGGGAAAAAAAGGGAGACAAAAAAGAGGAAGAGGTGGCTGCTGCACATTTTATCTTGTTTGAAAATACAATTACCATCATCCTTCACACGGGCTGCTGCAGATGTCTCCCGACCTTTCTTGCTGCACACTCATTTCCTGATACCTCCTGCCGCCTTCAGTCTCATCTCCATACGATAGTCTGAAGCATCTTAAAAATAAATTTGATCATGTGACTCATCTGCCAGAAGTATCCAGAAGCTTCCCATAAACACCATATTCTGGTGTGCACAGCCCTACGAGGCTGACTGTGACTCCATGTCACACCACTCTCCCTGCTGCCCACTAAGTTTGAGCCACACTAGCACCTCCACACTTCTGTTCCTCAAGCTCCTTCCCTCCTCAGGGGTTTGTACTTGCTGTTCCTTTTGCCTGGAACACTTTTCGCCCTAATAGTTGTAAGGCCTGGCTTCTTATTGGCACTCAAACCAGCTTAAATGTTACCTCCTCAGAGAGGTCTTTGTTGCGTTCCCTAGCTGATACATCTTTTCCATTCTTCTCTGTCAACACCACTTGTTTTGCCTGCAGAGCCTTTATCATCTTAGACTTTTTTTTTCGTATGGCTGTTTGTTTATATTTTTATCCATCTGTATTTCCTTCTAGAATGTAAGCTGTAAGAGAACAGAGACTTTGTCCGTCTTATTTAAACTGTTTATCCCTCGCACACCGAACACTTCACATTGTGTAAACTCAATAAATACTTTTTTTTTTTNCGAAATACAATACGCTTGTTTGCACTTCAGTGGGCCAAATCAAATCTGATATTGTTTTACCTTTTATTTGGTGTGTGGAAGGTGTGTGGAAGAGGGGGTAGTCTTATACGGTGAGTATATACAAACTCTGTATTTTGAGTAGAAATGTTAGGGGGTCGTCTTATACGCCCAGTCGTCTTATACGCCGGCAAATACGGTAACTCATTAATGAAGGAAATGGTAAGATATTACACTTGCTTTATAGAGAATAATGAATGCCAAAATGAATTTACAAATGGATCCAAATTAGCAAACTTGTCTACATCCATAGGGCTATACTTAGTGGCGTTGCATTGGGCATAATTTGCATTTCTGTGGACAGAAATTATTTGAACTGATGTGGTTGGCAGATTTCTAAGATGGCCCCCAAGATTCTGCCCCCTGGTGTACATGATGTGTGTAGTCCCTACTTGCTACGCCCCTCCCTTGAGAGTGGGCAAGACCTATGATGGAATAGTCTCTCCCTTGATTAGGTTACATTATATGGCAAAGGTGATGGGGAAGTCACTCCTGTGACTGGAACACATTAAATAAGACTCCATCCTGGCAGCCTGGAGAGAGATTCTCTCGCTGGTTATAAAGAAGTCATGTGACATTTGTGAGGGCCTGTGGCTAGGACCTGAGGATAGCCTAAGGACAGTTGGTAGGAACTGAGTGACTCCTGGTCAATAGCCAACCATTAGTCCTAGAATTGCAAGGAACTGAGCTCGGCTAGCAATCTGAATGAACTTGGACGAGAACCCTGAGGTCCAAATGAGAACTCCGTTCTGGTCAACACCTTGATTCCGGCCTGGTGATACCCTTAGCAGAGGAGCCTGGACTTGAGGCATAGAGAAACTGAGGGATAATAAATGGGTATGGTTTAAGACACTACATTTGTGGTAATTTGTTATATAGGAATAGAAAATGAATTCAACTACTGTCTTTTTACAAATTGACTTTTATCTCTAAAGAGTTGTAGAAGAGCTCAATCATAGATAAAAAATGAAAAACGCAGATGGTTGAGCTAGCAGGATATCCACTAAATTTTAGTTTTTCACAACTTTTTCTTACCCTGCATTGAACCAAACTGTCCCTAAACTTTTACATTTGTGACAATTTCACAACATGTTGCTCTGCTTTATTTTTTGTTTTAACCTAGCCTTGGCTCCTAGTCACACACAATAGGAGTAAAGTTAGTTGAGTCTAGAATGGTCTCCAGGTACCGGTATTTACCCATTCATCTTAAAGGAAGAAAGCAATTTTCTTTTTAGAGTAGTGTTAAACAAGACTTTCAAGGTTCTGTAGGTGCAGTTAATGCCACCCCCCTTTATCTAATTTGACTATATTAAAATGCTACGAAGGTATTCAGCATGTCCTGCCCACATATGCAGCGTATGCAGTTATGGAAAAAGGGTACTGGCTAGTCAGGATTCAGGAGGAGGACAAGCACATCCTGAGCAGCCTCAGAAGGTTGCAAGGACTAGGTAGGTCAGAGAAACCCAATGTCTTATCAGGGATGCTGCCTTGAATGAAACACACTTACGGTGAAATTTTTAAATTAAGTGGACTATTGGTGACTCAAGGTGTGAGGACTAGGCGTAGCATAGGAGAAAGCCCATAGGCTATAGAGGAAACTATGGGAATCTTGCATACCACTACACCAGCGACGCTCTTAATAGAGGAAACTATGGATGTGAGTTAGAGCAGATGGCCCTGAGCTGAGAGGAGCAGGTGGTCTAGGCTCTAGTGAGAGATAAGTGAGGCAGAGGAGAAGGAGGTGGAGAGAATGTGCAACTCCAAATGTCTAAATTAGGCATTTCAATATGATTTTGTGGGACATTTGTGTCTAGCAAAGCCTTGGGTATTAGAGCTTTTATGGGCTTCTGGGCCCTATTTCCTCATTTTAGAGATAACTGAATCATGATCACATGAGTAGTAATGACAAATCTAGAACCTGAACCCAATTTTCTTTAGTCTTAGTCCAGTGTGATCACTACTCACACGGTTTATTTCCAAGAAGTAAAATAAGTAGTATAAAAGTAAGTTAATAAGTAAATAAGTAAGAAAGTGAGTAAATAAGTAATTAAGTAAATAAAGTAGCTGGAGGAATGATTAGTGAGCAAAGAAATAGGTTACGATTGTTTGAGATAGCCAGGACATAAATGATTCAAAGAGACAAAATAATGTTTGAGAGATAAGAAAGATGAAGCCAGATTTGGCAATTTCTTGGATAAAAAGTACTAAATAGGGTGGGCCGAGTGGCGCAATGGTTAAGAACTGGCTTGGGATGCCAGAGGACCCCGGTTCGGATCCCACATATGAGGGCCAGTGACACTGCCCTCCACAGCTAAGATGCTGAACAACAGTTCAACCTGGAGCTGGGCTGCCATGAGTCGCCGGCGACGGCGTAGGCTGCAGCCCCTGTGGCAATGGGTTGCCATG
>NW_017731540.1:115324-128758 GCF_001890085.2 Hipposideros armiger | reverse complement strand
GTTCAGCATCTTAGCTGTGGAGGGCAGTGTCACTGGCCCTCATATGTGGGATCCGAACCGGGGCCCTCTGGCATCCCAAGCGAGTTCTTAACCATCACGCCACTCGGCCGGTCCACAATAAATACTTTTAAATGAATGAAAAACAAAGTCTCTTTATCTTTTTACCATATAATACCCTATGTCTATAGTTTCCAGAATTCACAGTGTATAAATATCTTTTACCAACCAGGGGATATTTGGTGATCCTTGGGTGGCAACGTAAATGAAACTAATGTAATAGACATCAGTTCTTTGTGTGTCTTGCAATATTTTATTCAGTTACTGGTTTGGTTCAGCTGGCACCAAGGAAAGATCTCAGACAAATTTAATATAAGCTTAAGGATTTGGAAATGTTAGGAGATGTATATAATTTTCTGAAGGAATCATAAAAAATGTGTTTGACATACATTTTGACACACGCCACTTTCGTGCTGTGATTTTCATGAATTGTCAGCATGCTAACCTGCTTTTTTGTCTCCAGGGTTTCTTTGTGTCTATCATCTACTGCTACTGCAATGGAGAGGTAGGTTTGAAGGGACCCCAGACATTCCACAGATCTAGCTCTGAGTGTGCTTATAAATGGCCCTCACAGTATGACCTGAGTCTCTTTAGTATCCCCAGGAGGTATAGGACAGAGTGGGCCAGGAGAAGAGACACATTTTAATCATAAATCATGTGAGAATTAATTTCAACTAATTAATTAATTTCAACTAAATTTCAAAGCTAAGGTCCATTCATTTGCAAATGCTGATATCAAAACAACAACTTGTTGGAATGCAAATTGAGACATGGCAGATCAGTGAACTTCATAGTCGAGTTAATGCTTAAACTCAATCTCAAGTTCTATAAGAAACTCAAATATGTTTTCCTGGGTCAAATCCATTAGAACATTTTGACATTTTTTTGAACTACAGGATGGCAATGGGACAATTTCAGGTCGAGGAGTTGGCTGGAAAGAAATAACTGTACTATTCCTATACATGATACCAGCTTGAAAGGTTTCCACTGCTTCCCATGGAACTTCCCAATAAGCTCCCTTCTGGAAAGTGGCAACAGCAGTAGAATTGAATCTTGAGTGAAAGAATGCAAACAGGAGCCCCATCCCACTAAGAATGCATCTGCAGTGCCTGCTTTTCCACGTTCAATCCTCTTTCCCGTGTTTCCTCCCTCAGTATGCCTGTGCAAAGTGATAGGGTGGCAGTTACATTTCAGGCTGATTACCTCCCTCACCATTCCTCCGCCACAGCTGGTACTGTTTATCTCTTTCTCCTCCAACCCAAGTCCTCTTTGTCCTCTCCAACACGTCAGCTGTTTCTCCTGGGCTGTATTTCAGCCGCCATTAAAATACTAACCTTGGACAAAGCCCCTTACCTCTCGCTGTGCGTCAGTTTGCTCATCTCCAGTAATAACACCTATCTCGAAGGTTTTTTGAGATTGAGAGAGAATATATATGGAAAGTCCCTGGCACACAGTGGGCCCTTAATTAGTGATTATTACTATCATTGAAATCAGGGCAAACATCTGTCTCACAAAGTGTCAGGGTTTCTGATGGTTTCTGATGCACCATATGGTTCTTGTGGTTTAGGTTCAGTCTGAGGTGAAGAAGATGTGGAGTCGGTGGAATCTCTCGGTCGACTGGAAAAGGACGCCCCCATGCGGCGGCCACCGATACGGTTCTGTGCTCACCACCATAACTCACAGCTCCAGCAGCCAGTCTCAGACGGCGGCCAGCACTCGCATGGTCCTCGTCTCTGCCAAAGCGACCAAGACGACCAGCCGACAGCCTGACAGCCACGTGACTTTGCCCGGCTATGTCTGGAGTAACTCAGAGCAGGACTGCCCGCAGCACTTGATCCATGAGGAGGCCAAGGAAGGTAACGGGAGGCAGCGAGATGAGATGTCAATGGTGGAGTCTTCCAGGCCATCAGAACGTAACCCAGACCCTGAAGGAAGCAAAGGAGAAACAGAGGATGTGCTTTGAGACCGCATCGGTGGCTTGAAAGAGCGGATCTATCTGGTTGTCCAAGAACTGATGGTCCAAGAGCTTGGCCATCGTTCATCCCTTTGCTTGATCCCCGGAGCTGAAAATTCAGGATTGAAGCATTATTTTACAAAAGCTTTCAGGCTCCATGAATTGACTCCTATGAAGACTAAAGACACAAAAGAAGAAGTGTCCGTGGTGTAGTTTATTACCTTATTTTGGCATCAAAATCTCTTCTAGATTGATGTGTGGTACTTTGTGATTGTTCATTTTTCTGCTACTTTTGGGTGGAAAACCTTTCAAGTGCTTGGCTTTAGTTTCTTCTTGTAAATAGCACTCTATGAGAGAGGTCATTTCGTGTGTGTCATTTTCGTTTTAAGAAATTAGCATTCTCTTTCTCACTTGAACGTGCCTCTATCACTGCATTCATTTGTCTGTAGGTAGGAACAATTAGAGTCTGAAAATGTATGTTGAAAGATCAAAGATCTAAGAACAAGTACACACTGAAAAGTAAGTTAGCTGGTCTTTGAGAATACATTTATGACAATTAAACTTGTTTCTTTCTAGGAACAAGGAAAATTCCTCAAAAAAGAATATTGCACATATTCCTTGTTTTGAATGCCCCTTCTGTGACCAAATCTGAGGTCTTTACTCCTTCGTAAAAATTGACCTGTCTCAAGGTTTTCTGTCAGTGAGCTTGTGTCTGCAAAGTAATTTTGTTTGCAATCATTTATATTGATGGTAAATCACAGTACTCCTATGCTTTTTTCTTATTTGTTCTATTACTGTATTCCACATGGTATGAAGGATAAATTAAAAGTTTGCTTTAAAAGTAAATTTTGGGTCGATTTATACAATTTTCGCTCAGCATCTCACTTTGTTTTTGGGAACCAACCAGTGTTCTCCACATCTACAGAGATCAGCATGTAGCTCTGAACTTTCCTGAACTTGAAATTTCAGTATGTTGCAGTAGTGAAACATTTATTGAGTGCATGTCAGGTACTCGGCATCCTGCTAGGTTTTTACAAGCATTAACTTCTTTAATCCTCACTACAAATTTATGGAGTAAGTCTTATCACCGTCACCCTTTTTACGAGTTATCCTCACAGAAGTGGCATAATTTGGCCAAAGTCACAGTTAGTCATGGACAGAGCATAGCTGCAGGCACAGATCTACTGACTTCATGTCCCATGTTCTTACCCATTATGCTATACTGTCACCAATATACTCGTATATGTCACCCATTAACCAATCAAAAAATTCGAATGAGTTTTTTCTAGGTAGAGAGTGCGTAAGGAACTTGTATTTGCAGTGTGTTTTAGCCTCTGACTCTCATGAGGTTTCCATTCTAGTGGGAGAGACAGTTACATATAGGAAATGAAACACCACAGAGCAGTGTGTTTCCAGGAGAAACGGCACAGGTCCAGCGGACTGATCTCATTTTGCTGAATGATTTAGCCAACATGCAGACAGTGTCGTGATGAGTAACATCCTCTGATGTCTACATACCTTCTTGACAAATATTACACTCTCCTTCCATGCTCTTTCCTTCCTCCTCTGTTTCAGAGTGTAGTTTTTTTTCCCTTTCTTTTCTGTTTATGAAGGTGCCATTGTGCATATTTAATTCATCTGATTCAATTCTGTATTGCCACGTCCCCACATTGCCTCTCTGTTAGGAGAGAACCATCCGGGGCTGAGCAGGAGACTAAGTGCAGCCCCATTGCTAATTTTGTGTAAGGCTTTGTAAAACTGGTTAACTTCCTTTGTAGTTCAAGTTCTTTACATTGAAATATCTGTCTACCTTAGAGAGATGATCTGATGATAAGAGAAATCACATCTTGAAAGGACTTTGTAACATAAAAATTTCACACAAGTACTTGTTTTAGTAATGGTTATACTATTGTTTTTGGTTAAATCTTGTTTTGCCCCAATCTTGATTATAAAAGGCCTCATTGGTCATTGCAACATAATAATTCTTAGAACATATATGTATATATGTATATATTTTGATAATATAGAAAATATTAAGGGCTTTTTACTTTCTAGCCTGACCCTAAATTTTAAGGCTAGACTACTACTTCTGTGCATTAACAAGTAGGGACAAAGCCCTTAAAATTACCAAGGTTTTCCTTAACGTTTAGTCATCCATTAATTCAACAAACATTTACTTAGAGCCTATTATATGACAGATGCTATGCTATGTGCTGGGGCCACAACACAAAATAAGACATAATCTGTTCCCTCAGGAAACAAAGAACTCCCCGCTTGCTATGACTCTTTATCTCATCTGCAAACACACATTTTCTTCTTCTATGTTTTGCTAATATTTGCATCCAATTAGACAGCTAGAACAATAAATTATACCACTCTATTGATTTTTACCAAGGAAAATATTGGGCAGTTGTCAAGGATTGGCTGGTTTAGATGTGAAGGTGCAGACTATTGTCTGATAAGCTACATTTGCTCCATTACTCTGTTTTATTGCTGTTAATGGTTGCAATATATTATTTAGTTGTCAACATTGAAAATTTAAATGACTCCATATAAAAATTACATTTTCTAATTATGAAAATATCAGAGGGTCTTATGAGCCAACAGTCAGCTGCTGGAACTTAGTGGTGGCTGCTGGCTGGCCTCTTCAGATGGGGGCAAAATGACTCTAGCATGCCCAGTGCCTTTCTAGCCTCATCCAGTTATTTCTAATAACTTTCTGGGCTCCCTGCCCTGATATAGACAATGCACTCACATAGAACTTTAATAACAGTTTTCTAAAATATTCTTGCGAGTGTGACATCTTATATAATTTAAATTTTTCTTAGGAAAGTAAGCAACCAAATATTTTTATATGTAGTGGTATTTAATTTAAGCTTGATATGACAACAAACATTCTGTTTAGATGAGCCTTTTAAGAGAAAAATATATCCTACAATTTCTGTGCTTTTAGATCCCAACCACACTATTCAAAGCTTCACTTTCTAAGTCATCACTCCGAGGTACTTATTGTTAATGCAACAGATGTTTTTTTCCCTTTGGAAATACAGCAAGTTCTGGATGCAAAAGGATAAAATGATATGATAGGTTACAGGGGTGTGTGAAGACAGCCTTATGTGGCTTGTTGACATGGATATTACGTTTTGAGACCCTATTTTTCTTGGAGTCTAAAGAAAGACTGGCATCAGAGATAATCAATGCCTGTTGTAATAAGGATGATTTTGGTCACATAACTCTTACTGTCATAGCATTGTCTCTTTCTGATCTTGTTAAATAATGTGGTACACCTTTGTAGGTTCTAAAGTTGTCAAAAAAAACCTCCCGTTTTTGAATTGTTGGAAGAAAATGAATAAGGTATGTGTGAACTGCAGTATATTATTGACACCCAGAGATTAATATTATATAATTCAGAGATGATCTCTCTTAGAGATTATGTTAGGAAGAATAATGCCCCTCCCCCCCTGATACACACACACACACACACACACACACACACACACACACTCACAGCCTCCCTTCCTCCAGAACCTGTGATTATGTTAGGTTACTTGGCAAAGGGGAAGGTTGCAAATGAAATTAAGGATTGCTAATCAGGGAGTTTATCCTGGATTATCTGGGTCAGCCCAGTGTAGTAACAAAGGTCCTTAAAAGTAAAAGAAGGGGGCAGAAGAGGAAATCAGAGAGATGTATGTAAGGACGGCTACTTGTTGCTGGCTTTGAAGGTGGAGGAAGGGGCCATAAACTAAGGAATATGAGCAGCCTCTGGGAGCTGGAAAAGACTAAAATGAATTCTCCCAAAGAGCCTCTAGAAAGAAATACAACCCTGTAGACACCTTGACTTTAGCCTGGTGAGACCCTTGTTGAACTTCTAACCTACAGAACTGTAAAATGAAAACAAATTTGCTTTATGTTAAATCACTAAATTTGTGGTAATTTGTTATGACATCCATAGAAAACTATTATAGAGATTTATATTGATTGGCTCTATGGAAAGAATTGCAATGGTTGATTAGTTAGGCTATTTAATTGCTTCATGGAGATCAATTATTTTGCCAGTGTTTATGGTATTTTATGTGCTGCATTTACAAGGAGTGTTGTCTACTTTGCCATTTAACTCTAACACACACTCTTACCAGCAGTTGTTTCATTTGAGAAATGTAAATATTTATATGATTGGAGTTTATTAGAAATCTGTGAAAGACTTTCTCACCTTGGCTAAAGAGTTATTAAATATCTTGTTTTGTGAGTTGGATTTCAATCTTTTCCTCTCATTAGGTCTGCCCTGCCTATGTCCTCCACTCTTGGACCCTCTCCCTAAAACACACAGGCAATCAATTGCTCAGGAAAGCTCTTACCTGCACATCCTGGGATGTTCTAGGCTAAAAAGATGGCCTCCTTGTAGGTTGTTTAGGAATAATATAGATAAATAACTAATGTATACCCACTTTGTTTTAGGAACTGAGCTCGGTATTTTCAGCATAATTTATCATGTAATCTTCATAACACATTACGATGTAGTTATTGCCATTTCAAAAAATGTTAAGATAATCAGATGACTTGCCCCAGCTGAAAGTGGCAGAGCCAGGATTTGAACCCAGTTTAATTTGACTCCAAGGCCCCTGATTATTCTTCTACTCATGACTCTTTTTACCTTCTTTATCAAGAGCCTAATAGTATGTTAAGTTAATGAGTAAACAAAAAATAAAATTAGTTTCAACTATTTTGAAGTGGAATTTCCAATTGTTATGGGAATGTAAAAAACAATAACACGATTATAGTTTTGGATAAAAGCATTTTTATTTCCTAGTATTTCATGGCTTTCAGAATAAAAAAAATTACTTTTGAATCTAAACTCTTCTTTAATTCCATCCAAAATATTTAACTAGAGACATAAAAACCTAAATCCTGTTCTTAAGCTGCCTCTTGAGACTATGGAGAATTTGCACACATATTGTTGCAAAAATGACTTTGCACAACTTTAAATTACTCATCTCTATGGCATTTAAAGATAGCATTTATGTAGCTTTGCATTTATTTGCTATTATAAAAACCACTCGGAGCGATGGAAGTATGTAAATGATGCAGAAACAGGAGCTATGGTAAACAACCTTATCTCTCACTGACTCTTAATTTAATGCTATTAGTGTTTAAATTCAGCTCCTACTTAAGCCTTTAACCTTCCAAAACTAGGTTTCATTTTGGGAGTTTATGTGGCTCATTTGATTAATGATTTGAATGGTTACATAGGAAAACAAATTTATACATGAAGCTGTGCGTTTGTGTAACATTTTTTTCCCTCATATCTCTAGGACAAACAGCAGATTCTTGCTGACCGAGGACATTTCCAAAATCTTCCCATCTTGACCTCTCTAGGGTGTGGCAACAGAGGGCCTCAGAAAAATGCCAACAAGTGCAGGCTGAAGGTAAGCACCCCAATTCAGCTTAGTTGAGGGGCACTAGAGGCACTCCCCGTTTCATTCCAGTTGGCAACCAGGGCATTTAACATTGTCAAAGCTACTGTGATTTAGAAAGAATGCATCACTACATCATAGGAACTCATTAAAATATCCACATGCATCAAAAATGGCCACGTGTGCTATCATGGGCAGAATAAATCAAGAAGGTTTTCACAGGCTTTTCTTGCACACAAAGAAAGTGACTCCTTAAACCAGGGCCACTTAAGCAAATGCTACTTCCCTGACAAATCTCATTTACCTCAGTTTAAACAGGAGAAAAATAGCAAACCTCAATTGGGGACATTTGACAGCATCCTTGTCCAGGATTCCTCAAGATGGCTAAGGTCATGCATGAAAAGAGAGATTAGACTGAGAAACCATCATGGTCAGAGGAGACTGCGGAGACATGACAACTGAATGCAATGTGTCATCTTGAATGGGATCATGAAACAAAAAGAGGAGATCAATGGAAAATCCGGTAAAATCCAAATGAAGTCCAGAGTTTAGTTAATATTAGTAAATGTGCCATGGTGAATTCCTGAGTTTTGACAAGTAGACGAAGGTACTATAAAATGTTAAAGGGGGAGACCCATTGCTGGGTGAGGGGTACAGGAACTCTGTACTATCTTTGCAATTTTTCTGTAAATATAAAACTATTCCAAAATAAAAAGTCTCGAAAATTTTCATTTAGCCAACTGGGAATACAGTTAGGATATCAGCAGAGATATTATAGTCTAACTCCACTTGAATTTTTCCATGTCAAATATGTGATATGATTGAAATGACATATTAACAAAAACACACAAGGACATTTTGGCTTAAAAATGTATCTAATATTAACCCCACTTTTGAGAATAAGCAGTAATTAATGAATGCCTTTATCTGAAAATGTTAAATATGTGTTTTTAGTTGTTCCCATAGCAAACCTTCTACCTCTTTCACATTCACTAATTACAATGCAAATTGTCTAGTTATAATTTAACCTTAAAGTTTTTGAAGCCCTTGGGAAAAAATAGTCAATGATGAAAAGTGTGCTCCGGAGGCTTTAGCTTTTGGAGTTGTTATTTTGTCACTATTCCCTCTCTGGTAAAGCCTCCCTCCCCATCTTTTGAATGCTATTTTTATTATAGTTGAATTTCTCTTACACTGAAGAAAGTTGGTAAAAGGTCAGACCTGGAGCTCGACTTCTGTAGTTATATTATATTAGCTGTAACATCATCAAGCACATAACACACTCTTATGCCTATTTCCTATTTGACAATTTCCCTTTTGTGAAGCTACTCAGTTTCTATAATGTAAACTATATTACACACATTATCCTTTGTAAATGAAATAGTCACAGAAATTCCATTGTTTTCCTTTCATTTTAATTTTCATACACATACATACATTTATTGATTGTGGTTAGAGTTAAAGAATGTGTAGCATTTCTTCTTTGTAGAGCGTTAGGCTCTTCCCTTACAACCTTGGAAATTTCCATTTAAGCAACAGTGATGTGTCAACTCTTGCTTTTGTTCAACCAAAATCTGTTGAACTCTGATTAAAAACCAGGTTTGAGATACAGAAATAACAGACTCGATCTTTACTCTCAAGAAGCTCACAGTAGACCTTAAAGATTGTTAGGAGAACAGGTAGTTATGGGGGCACTCAGGGGAAGCATATGGTTCAGATTTGGAGTAAAAAGGCTTCCTGGGGGAGGTAAAGCAGAATCTCTAAAGAAGAGTAGAAATGAGCCGGCAGAGAGGGGAGGAAGGTATTCCAAGTAGTCAAAACTGCAGGTGGAAAGCTATACAAGTGTTGGAGAATGTGGTACATTCAGGGAACTGCCAGGGTTTCATGATGAAGGGTGAGCTGTGAAAGAAGAGATGTAAGAGTCGAGGCTGGAGAAGGGCTTGCAGCCCTCGCTGTAATCTGCGGGGAGTAAGGAATCCTTAACAGATGTAAACAGGGAGGGCAGGTGTGTATTTTTGAAATAACTCTCCAGCTGTATGAGAATGAGCTGGAAAAGGTTAAGTAAAAGCAAAGAAATAGTCACAAACAATTAAAGGAATATTAAGTAACATAGCCTCTGCACTCTTTTCTGTTTTCCTTATTCTGATCACAAACAGCAGAACTGTGTAAAGCTAAGTAACATCGAAATACGAGGATCGATGGCAATTAAGGGATTAGAAGAAAGATACAATAGAGGACATCTTGTTTTTGCTGCTAGGTACCTGTTCTTTTTCCTTCTGGTAATAATACTCCAAATTCCCTTTGGGAAACCACCCATCCCCCATACTCAGGCACATGATTTGGGTGGGATTGATTCCACTTGTAACCCCCAGGTGGGACTTCTTAGGCTTCTATGAACCAACTCATTTCTTCCCTCTGGCCAGTTACTGGGGTGGTGATGAAGGCATAAACCAAGCAGAAATAGGTTGGACTCCTGAGGAAACGAAGCTCTCTTGCTTACTGGAGTGAAGATGTGTGCCTAAGCCGCCATCACAGTGAGCTTGACAATGGAGCCAGCCGTGAAGAGGCAAAGCTGATGCGTGAGTCCTGGTAACATTGAGGTAGGAATCCCCTCACCTCATATACAAAGTCTTTAATGATGAAACAAATGCTTTTTTTTTTCCCAGTTGAGGTTTTTCTGCCGTTTTCAACCCAAAGTATATTGATATGAAAAGTCACACTTTATTTAGAATTTTATCCATTCAACCAACTTTAACAGGTGCCAAGCTGTGTTCAGGAGCTGGGATTAAAGCAGTGATCAAGATAGACAGAGTCTTTATTCTCAAGGTGATTGCATTCTTTAGGAAAAGATAGTACAGACAGTAAACAAATGAAGTCTTGCATAGGTGAGATAATTTCAGATTGAGTTAGCTGGTATGAAGAAAATTAATAAGATGATGTAACAGAATAATGTTGGGGGAGATGGCTTAAGATACCTTTTTCTGAGGATGTGGCTTCTTAGTTGAGACAAAAAACTGAGCTATGGAATTATGTTTAAGCGAGATGGCACAGCAAGGGCAAACTTCTTCAGTTAGGAAGATCTTTGAGAGTATTCTGGAAACATAATGAAAATCAGTATTATTTGAAGATAATTAGCAAGAAAGACAGACAGGAAGGGTGAGCTTGGTGTACCTCTCCCATGAACAAATCCTACCCCCTATTTTAATTCAGGTGGAGTTCCTCTTTATTTACATATTATTCATTCAAATAATACTTGTGCCTTTTATGTGCCAGGCTCTGTGATAGATAGGGCAAACAAAGGGATGAATAACTCAGAATTCCTGTAACAGAATAGCTCACAAGACGTTGAGAGTTCTTTTTACAACCTCTAGAACCTCACCCACTTCCCCAGTTCTGTGTTGAGAGTTCAGTGTTCCGAGCCTGAAGTCTGCCTCCTCACCTTCATGGCCAGTTTTACCAAGGACTATCTAGCCTTCCTGATCTTCATTCATCACATCTTTCATGTGGCCTTCTCACACCTAAACTTTTTTATTTACAGCTGAGCTCCCCACTTTTTGGGTTGTAAAGCAGTTTTCTCATGCAAATCTTTATGCTCTATCAAATAGCACAAGTATCATAAAATACGGTATATAATTTGTTGTCATAGTTGCTGGTGGTCTTAGCACATGCATGCTTGTCAATATCACTTTTATATGTATATATTTTTAATGTTGCTTCAGGTTTGTAATAATAAATTCAGGAATTCTGTCCAGAATCTAACACTGTTCTAATAATGTTAATGAAAATTATGAGATTTTTAAATACATTTTCTTAGGAAACTTGAAGCCAGACAAGCAGATAGATTATGAAAAATAACTAGAGAAATTTGCACACACACATAAGTCTGCCATCTAAATTAGGAGTCCCAGGAGAAGTAGCCTTAAATTTTTATTAGGGTGCTAGAAGATGTTTCACATATTAATAGCAGAGAGAACACCAGAAAAACAATGATGATGGCAAAGAAGATAATTTTTATTAGCAAATATTTATTGATAGTTATTTTATGCAAACACTGAAGCAAGATTAATTGACTTTGGACTATTAAGTGAAGAGAACTTATAATTATGAAAATAATATTTGAAGGCAGAGTGATGAGAAATCATGAATATATTTTGAAAATGCTGAAAAAGTTTGAAAGCTTAGACATCCTAAGTTTCATTTCATTCAGTCATTTGAAATGCTGAGACAAGTATTTTACACCAATCCTAACCATTGTCCAAGTGGGAAAAATGAATTTAAATTTAATGAACTTCATTTACTATTTAATTTCCTTCAATTTCTAAGAAAATATCATCAGACAGCAATATGCATATAGATATATAAGTACAAACTTTACCTGTATGCAAATAAATGTATTTAGTGAGTCGTTCTTTTATTTAAATGCTATATCCTTTGTTGTTTATTCTAGTAAAATAGCATAAGAAAATGAAGGACACATCATGGACAGGCACAACACCATGAAACTTTGTGATGTTCAAAAGAAATAAACGACATGTGCCTCTTCAAAAGACAATGAAACATGAAATATAGCATATAAATTGAACCATGTAAATTGCAAAACATAAGCTCAAGTTCAGTATGTACTGAATTTGTGTAAACATTAAAAATGTGTGTCAAGATAGAAGAAAAAAAGAAAGATATGCCATCTCATAGCATTGACCTATCAGTACTGCTTCAGATATTTGGACCATGTCTCTATAATCATGGCTCTACTTCTGTTATGACTTAGTTGGACATGGAGATGGGAGATATGCTAATAGGCTGAGGGGAGAACTTGGTGATTTGAACCCCGTCCTATAATACTAATGAGCTACTACAACCTATTTTCTTTGTCATCAAATTGTTATTCTCACCAAGTGATACCATTGTGATTGTTAACATCATTTTATTTAAAAGCATCTGTTTTAATATTCCTGTAAAAAAAAGCAGACACTGTTACAAAAAACACTTGAAAACTCAACGTTTTTCATGCTGAGTTCCCCAGCGAGTTTATTTCATTAAGAAAAAGACTTTATTGTGTTAACATAAAATAAAATGTGTCAATTTTCAGTATACTGCTCAGTGAGTTTTGACAAAAGCATATACCCGAGTACTACCACAACAATCACACATATTTTCTTCACCTCAGAAAGTTTATTTGTGGCCCTTCCTAGTCAATACCCTTTCACTCCTGGAATCAGACAACCACTGACCTTCTTACAAGGATTACAGATTAGATTTGCCTGTCTAGCGTTTCATGTAAATGCAATCATACGTCCTGCTGATTTCTTTTGATTAGCATAATGCTTTTGAGATTCATCCATATAGCTGAGGTATTAGTAGTTTGTTCCATTTTTGCTGAGCAGTATTCCATTGCTGATGGGTTATTTCCAGTGTTTGGCCATTATGAATAAAGCTATTATTAACATATGTAAAGAAGACTTGGTGTGAACATGCATTATTTTTCTTAGGTAAATACCTAGGAGTGGAATGGCTATATAGTATGTTAAGTGTATGTGTAACTTTATAAGAAACTACTAAACTGTGTTCCAAATTTGGTTATATTATTTTATACTCACACTCACTAGCCGTACATGAAAGATTTTAATTTTGGCCATTCTAAAAGATATATAGTGATATCTTAATGTAATTTTCATTAACATTTCCATGAAGACTAGTGAGGTTCAATACTTTTTCTTATGTTTATTAACCATTCATATATTCTTTTATGAAGCACCTGTTCATATGTTATTTTCCATTTATTTTAGGTTATTCATCTTTTAATTGTTGGGTTGTAAAGCTCTTAACATATTATGATACAAAGTCATTTTCAGATATAAAATTTGTAGTTTTGTTAATATTTTCTCAGTCTGCTTGTTTTTTTATTTTGTAAATTATGTCTTTTGAAGAGCAGAAGTTTTCAATTTTGATGAAGTGCAATTTATCAATTTTATTTTTTTGATTTATGGTTTTGGCGACTAAAGAAATCTTTGCCTA
>NW_017731540.1:102386-113787 GCF_001890085.2 Hipposideros armiger | reverse complement strand
GAGGCAGATCAGTCGCCGGCTTCTGGACGGCCGCTCACTGCGGCTGCTGGCCACACACGGTAGCCCATGGCAACCCACTGCAGCAGGGGCTGCAGCCTACGCCGTCGCGGGTGACTCCCAGCAGCCCAGCTCCAGGTTGAGCTGTTGTTCAGCATCTTAGCTGTGGAGGGCAGTGTCACTGGCCCTCATGTGGGATCCGAACTGGGGCCCTCTCTGTCCCAAGCCAGTTCTTAACCATCGCGCCACTCGGCCGACCCCTCCATTAATTCTTAATAATTGTCTTTATACCATCATAATAGCTGTGAATAGTGATAGTTTTACTTCATTCTTTCTAATATGCATGCCTTTTATTTCCTTTTCTTGTTTTATGGCATTAGCTAAGCTTTCTAGTACAATGTTGAAAAGTAGCATTGACAGGAGACCTCCTTGTCTTGTTCCTCATCTTAGTGGGAAAGCTTCTGGTTTCTCACCATTGGGTATGCTGTTAGTTGTAGGCTTTTTTTTTTAATAGATATTGTTTATCAAGTTGAGGAATTTTCCCTCTTCCTAGTTTACTGAAAGTTTTTATCATGCATGAGTGTTGGATTTTTGTCAAATAATTTTTCTGTATCTATTGATATAATCGTGTGATTTTTCTTTTTTAACCTGTGGATGTGATGGATTTTTGAATGTTGAGCTAGCCTTGAATATCTGAGGTAAATCCCACTTGGTTGTGGTATATAATTCTTTTTATACATTGTTGGATTCTATTTGCTAATATTTGTTGCAGAGTTTTATGTCTACATTCATGAGAGATATTGGTCAGTAGTTTTCTTATAATATCTTTGGTTTTAGTACTAGAGTGTTGCTGGTCTTATAGAATGAAAGTATTTTTTCAAAATATTTTCTAATTTTTCTTGTGATTTCTTCTTTGACAAATGGATTGCTTAAAAGTGTGCTTTTAGTTTCCAAGTATTTGGGGGACTTTTTCAGATATAGTTCTGTTATTTGTTTTTTAATTTAATTCCAGTGTGATCAGTAAATATATGCTGAACTACTTTTACCCTTTTAAATTTATTGAGTCTCGTTTCATGGAACATTATATAGCCTAGCTTTGTCAATGTTTCACATTCGCTTGAAAAGAATGCATATTCTGCTCTTGTTAAAAAGTTAATTATACTTAATATAAAGTTTTATCAACATTTCTATGGTTAACTATAAAATGTTGTAATATTAGTTGTTGATGTACATACATATTATTAACACTGTTGATGGTAGTTTGAGGATCTAACATGAAATGCTTTTTAACCTCATGATCTATCCCTTAATTAAAAATCCGTGTGATTTTTTTTATCTGGAAATGATTAAGGAAGCAGGTATGGTAGGATGTGTGAAGAATAATATTGTCATACTCAGTTTGCATCCAACTCCATCACAGCTGCTAAAAATGGTTTAGTTTTTAATTAAATTTTATCTTGAATGGAAACAGTGTTTTTCTACCAGCCAGGGAAAAGCTAGGGCCATGTGCTTGAAAACTGCGAGTGTCCTTTATTTTAGGTATCAATAGGAGAAACAATCTCAGGTGGTATATGTATTAATATAAGCCACATAAAATATATTTTTTAAAAACCTAGAACCAGAGTAGTTCTTTGGGGGTGGGGGGTTGACAGGAAATGGCTATGAGGGAATTTTTTGGGATATGGAAATGTTTTATTTCATGATAAAGGTATAAATTATACACATGTATACATTTATTAAAATTGTATAAGATTTCTTTAAAATATATTTGATATTTAAAGCAAAATATAATAATACATTGTGAGACTTATTATATATGTAGAATTTTACTTCAGAGCATAACTATGAAAATGATTTAAAATGTGTTTGAAAACCTTACTGTGCACATTAACTTTCTAGACATTCGTTAACTATTTAGATAACCATATTCCACAGTGGAAATTCTGATTAATTAGGCCTAAGGTGAAACCTAGGTATTAGCATGCTTAGCAACCATTCCAGGTGCTTTTTATGAAGATAAGTCAGTGGCTCACACTTTAGGAATAATAGACAGAAAAAATTCCAAAGAAGGGTTCAGGGAGAGATATATTATGTTTCTAGTAGCTGTGAAGAATTGTCTGAAAGTAGGACTTAGGCTAGGCACTGGAGAATAAGAATAGTTAAATGAGCAACAAGCAGTTACATCCATTTTGTAGAGAAACAGTACTGTCTTAAAATTCTAACATATAAGGATGTATCTATCCTCTTTATAAATTTTAGTCCTATTATTTGGTTTATAGAAAGTACAAAACAAATTGAATACAGACCAATGGGTAGCCATGGTAACCTGTTTAAAAGCACAGTTTCCTGAAAAGAAAATAGCAAAAATGGCTATGTAACCAATAAAATATCACTCTTAAAGATTCAAATGAAAACTAGTCTAAGAGAAGAATTGAATGTAGTGAGGCATGGAATTGCAACTCAAGAAAATATATTACAACATGGTTTGTCTGTAGTAATCTCTCACACAGCCTTCACTCAGGGATAATACTCATGCTTAGATAAGGCATGGTGTCTTTTTTTCTTCAAATATACTGTCATGGTGATTGATTAGTACTAAGTTAGAAGGTGTCCTGAGCTACATTAAAGTGCAGAATTAAATTGTGTACTGATGCATTCAGAATTTGAGGGTAAACATGGATATATAATTCATATACATATGATGCATAATTCATATTGGAGTAAGTACATCATGTATTAAAACTGAATGGTGATTTCAGTGTCAGTTAGCAACTTGAGGGAATAAGACGTTTTGGGAAATGTCAAGGAGTGTCACTTTACTCTCCATATTGTGATAGCTCATATTCAAAGTCCATGTACTTATTTAGAAGTAATGGAGAAGAACACATAATCATTATAGTAATGGAAAGAAGCCATGACCCTACATTAGTAAGAACTAAACTCAGATACAAAGGAAACAGGGATAAACCATGTCCCTTTTCTCCATTTTTACAGTGTGTGTGTGTGTGTGTGTGTGTGTGTGTGTGTGTGTGTGTGNTTTTTGATTTATGGTTTTGGCGACTAAAGAAATCTTTGCCTACTCCAAGGTCACAAGGATTTTCTCCTGTGCTTTCTTTTAGAAGTGTTAGTGTTTAAGTGTAGAATTGTTTTCCATTTTGAGTTCATAATTATGTGTAACATGAGGGAACATTCAGGGTTAATTTTTTCCCATGTAGAAATCCACTTGTTTTATTGAAAAACACTATTCTTTTTTCCCATTGAAATACTTTTATTGAAAAACACTATTTATTGAAAAACACTATCCTTTTTCCCCTTTGAAATACTTTGGCACCATTGCCTAAAATCAATTGTCTAAAAACTATGTAGGCATGGGTCTCTTTATGGACTTTCTATTGTGTTCCATGAATCTAGATATCTATCCTTATCCTAGTAATAAGTTTTATTATAAACGTTATAATAAGTATCAAATCAGAAAATGTTAGTCTTCCAATTTTGTTATATTTCAGAATTGTTTTGGCTATTCCAGATTCTTTGCATTTCTATATAAATTTTAGGACCAGCTTCCAATTTCTACAAAAAAAAAGTCTGCTGAGATTTTGAATGGGATAGTATAGGATCAATTTAGGTAGAACTAACATTTTAACAATATTAAGTCTGCTGAGCCACCAATGTGTTATATCTTTCCATTATTTACATCGTTTTAAAAAATTACATCATTTTTTAATTCACTCAGCAGTGCTTTGTAGCTTTCAGTGTATGGATCTTACTTATATTTTGTTAAATTAATCTCTATATACTTCATGCTTTTTGATGCTATTGTAAATAACATTTACAATTTTGAATTTTCAAATGTTTATTGAAGTTTTAGAAATAGTTTTGCTTCTGATTTTGGAATAATATGAACCTAATATCCTGTAGCCTTATTAGACACATTTGAGTTGTGGTTTTCCCATTAATTCTTTTTTTATTTTTATTTTTATTTTTATTTTTATTGAGGAATTGGGGAGGGAACAGCATTGGAGAATCAGAGAAGGGAACAGACAAGTTGCTGTCCTTTTGTTCTTCAGTCTAGTTGTGGAGGATGTTGCTTCACTGGCCCATGTTGGTATTGTGATCATTGCGCTCTTCCNCTTTCATTCTTTCTCTCTCTCTTCTCCTTCTCCTCCTCCCCCCCTCCCTCCCTCTTTCCCCTCCCCCTCCTCCTCTCTCTCTCTCTCATTCTCACTCTCACTCTCACTCTTTCTCTCTCTGATCTGGGAAGACTATTTAGGGATTAAATCTGTGTTATCATCTGGGTTGAAGTGGTTTAATTTTCTCAGAAAGTCTTCTTCTATAGGGTGAGAGGAGAAAAGGAGAAATCAAAGTGGAATTAAAGATGTGTATCATCTCAGAATTTCAAACTCTGCACTTAACATGGAGACTAAATGTCCCAGAAACAGTGCTCAGGGGAATCAATAGAATTAACATCTAGATATAAGAACTGGGGGGGCAGTTACACTGGAGGAAGTAGTAGTGAAGTGTTCTTAGTAGGAGGAAAGTAATAACTCAGGACACAGATAGTTGGGCGGTGTATGAGGTGCTTTCATTCAACCATTAGATATGTCTGAGGCATGCCAGGTTCAGAGAAATGTGTGACTCAATTCTATCTGTTACAGAAGAATCATATCTGACAGCTTTTGAGGAGGTAATGGGTTTTGTTTTATTGTGACCACAACTTTATATATTTTTGGATGTACTTTTAAATTATGACAAAGTATAAATCATGTTATAAAATCACATATTTTATTTTAAACAGATATTAATTTGCTCTTGACAATTTTTGTGTGACCTTAATTTTCAAACATTACACAATGATACCTCCAAACTATCTTTCTTTTTTTTCCCCACATGATGTTTCATCATTCATACATAAACATTTCAAATGGTAACACTGGTAGCATGTCTGCCAGGTAACAATTTAGTTGTGGCAGCATTACCACACTGGTAGACAGTGTTTAAGCAATCTTTTTGAATATTTTATTTAATTTCCCCTTAGTGTTTAGTGAAAAGAGTGATAGAAAAAATGGAAAAAAATGACTACTAATACTAATAGTTAATTGCATATGTTTCATAATCCTAAAACTATTGAGACAAAGATAAGGGTCGTTAAAGTTTTGAAAATAATATATATTTTTCATCCTATTGCTTTTAGGATGAATGATTATATATATTCAACTGTGAAATCAAAAGAATCAAAATTTAAAACTATGAGCCTAAAAAGCAATAAGAACATAGGATTCCTGCCTCGTATGTCTTCCTACTTCATGTTACACCGGTATAAAATCAAAATTGATAAAATATTTTTTTTAAATGAAAGCATAAAAGTAGTAGAAGAAATCATAGAAAAATTATTACTCTAGGGTGAGAAAGACCTTCCTGACACAAAAGTCAGAACACATGAAGAAAAGATTATTATAAAAAAAAAAGACATCTGCATCTCAAAATCTGCTATAAACAAAGTAAAAAAATGAATATTTGTAATTCATATCAAAGGAAAATAACTAATTTTTCCAATTAGTTTTTTTTTTTTTTNGCGCGTGCGCGTGCGCGCATGTGCATGTGCGTGCCTGTATTTGCTTTTGAATGAAGTTGATGGCAGAGCTATGGGTATAGATAATGAAGTTGTATGTGATTTATCAAACTTGGTGTCAGATACACATAGTGATGGGTAGTGATTTTTATTAAAAATTGAAAACTAACCAAAGAAAGCTTAATTAACACAAAAATACATTCAAATTAATTAAAGAGCTGTCATCCCCAGCGAAACCATTTCCACAGTAATTGTAATGAGTTTTAAAATGTTTGCATAGATTTAAAAATCAAAAGCGCCTGAAGTATGTTTCAATGATGCTATATTGGGAAATGATATGTCCTCATCAGATAACGTGCACAATGTTACATTAATGGCTTGTTGAAAGATGGTTGTTAAAATATAGGAAGGATATTAAAACAGAATACAGGAATACATGTGCACGTTCTCACACAGCAACATCAAGAGCCTGTAAAAATGGAGTCATTATCCCTGAATAAGAGTAATGGGATTTAATGAAGACATTGCAGAATGATGAGTATATAATGAGAGCTGGTCAGTTACTTCTTTCCATGTTGTCCTTTTCTTTAAGAAAATGATGAAATCTTGGTGAAATGAAGGGCCATGAATGAGGAATATAATATGAAATGTATGTAAATATAAGAGATTTGAATGAATGCCCAATGCAGATGGTCCCTAAATCATACAGCTTATCCAAATGGAAAAGGAAAACAATATTTTTTACCATCATGCTTTACTCAGTCCTTATTAGATTCTCACTGAATTCATAATGAGATTGATGCCCACAACGTGACCAGGCAGGATTTAAAGTTCATTATCCACAGGTTATTAATAAATAATGTTCACATTGATAATTGATTTGCTATAATTTCTAATTCCTTGTTCAACGGGAATTAAACCAGAAAATGAGGGAACTAACCTCATTTAAGTGGAGGCTACACTGGACTGGGAACCAAAGGACTTGTTCTGGTTCAGCCCCGGCTCAAGCCCACCATGCGGCCCCCATAAGGTTGCAAGGTATTCTATTTTATAACAGAGCAAATATTCAAACTTTCTGCCTAAAATCTTTATGACTAAAAATATTCTATCTCAGTAATACTTAATTGTTCCATTTGGAAAACAATCTGAGAAAATTACGAAACTTGGCTGTGTATTTTTTCACTGTTTTCTTATGTGATGTCATGAGGCCTGGGATGCTATTCTCACTCCCTGCTGTGGTTTTCACTACCTGTCACTGTGGTGGGGAACTGCTGGGCAGAATAGAGGGGTCCTCCAGGAGCTCTGAGCAGGAGTTCCCATGCAGCAGAGTCTAGTGCACCCAGGGCAGCAACCAAGGGCACGTTAGCCCTGCCAGGCAGTGGGCAATTGCCCAATAGCTCTGCAAGTTGTAAATATTTGATTTGCCCTCACATAGTCATTTATCTAGTTTTTAGATTACCTCAGTGTTCCATAGATGAGTAATATTTAAACATTTTGTCAGAAATAGTTGACTTCCTTAAATCGTAATGTAAAATTTAATTAGAACATTTCTTAATAAAAGAATCAATGATAATTTTTAAGGTGTGAATGTGATATTATTAGTACATATAATAGATACATTTTCTGTCGAAGCAGTGAATGTATTCTTTTTATATGATTATATAGAAAAAATGATTTCCTTTTGAAAATTCACTGAGAAAACCTCTGACACCACTTTCTAGAATATGGGGCTATCAACATTCCATTTTGAAGCAAATTGTTCATGTTTAAAATTAGGTTCAGGGGTAAAGATAAGCTTGGTTTCTCTTATTTTTGTTGTCAATGAGAATAATACCCCAATTAGCATTTTATTTGGTCCTTAGTAAATAAAAGCTTATTATTTTGTAGATAGGTTAGTAATACCAACTTATATATGAGTAATTATATGTGTTCTGTATTATAAAGAAATCCGTTTGTATTTTGGTGTTGCTCTCCTCCCTAATATTTTATTTAAAAAAAATAAAAGAATAAATGTATCCTCCATCTTTTAAAAGCATCACACTTAAAAATGAAGTAGATATTTTAAATGTTTGTTAAATCAAGGAAGAAAGTGATTTTAAAGTGTGAGGGAAAATGGAAAGTCTTTCATGAAATTATGGCACATGGATGTAGGCTTTTAATGCTCATTTTTCTAAGCATATGCCAACATTTTAATTTTTTTTCTTACTATGAATCACCTACAGAACTCTTACTGATGAGCTTTTCATTATACCACTCCCAGCAGAAATTGCTTTACAAAGAGACAATGTGATATAACGAGGGCTGGAACTATCCATGTGCGTTTCAGAATAAACCTACTACAATATTTTATCATGCTCCTAAATGCACTTTCCCTAACAAGTAAAATTGTCCAATAACTCAATGTACACAATATATTTTCCTTTTCCATGGGTTGTTTTGTTTCTATGCACTTTTCTCCTCTTCAATTTCTCTTCATATAGATGCAAGAACATTGCTTCCCGTTCTTGTAAAAGTTAGTTGAAACTAGAAAGCATACAAGGGCAGAAATTATGCAAAAAATTTTCCCAACGTTATGTGAGCAAATACAGGGACTTCCAGCTTTGCAGCTGATCATACAACTCACCCTGCAAGCAAGGATTTTAAGTGATTAGTCAGAGCCTACAGGTACAGAAAATATTCTTTTATTTTGTATAACTAGAGTAACTCCTCCATTTCACCTGATCTGCTTTAGAACGGCTGTTCCCAAGGTGTGCTCTCAGGACCACGGGAGTGTCCCTGAGACCTTTTCTCAGGGCCCAGGACCTTCTTTATCCAACTACGTATCTTTGTAAGTTCAGATTTTTTTCATATCCTTCAACCAAATGCAACATACCACAACAAATTGGATGCAAAAGTAGCTGTGAAAGTTCAGCTATCTTCTGTTAAGCCAGACATTAAATAGATTCTACAAAAACACGAGACAATGCTACTCTCACTATTTTTTGTTTTGTTTGGAAACTGTAGTCATTTTTCATAAAAATGTTTACTATTGTGCACATTAAACATGTAGGTTATTGTTATGTTACAATGACTTCTAAATAAAATATATTTAAATGCCACAGTATTAATTTCTAAATACTAATGGATATAACTGACACAAACAAAAGCTCTTTTGTGTTCTCAATTTTTAAGAGTGTAAAGGGAACCTGGGACCAAAAAGCTTGAGAACTGATGCTTTAGAGCATGTCTTCCTCCTACTGGTTAAAACAGAAGGAAAATGTATTTTATCCTTAAAATAAAAATCTGAGTAAATATAAATTCTGGATTCATTGTCTCCAGCACATATTCTAAGGTAGTCTTCATGGCACTCAGTGGAATGAAGGCCTGAGAATATTATTGCTAAAAAGCAACAAATGAAAATATTTAGAACCCAAAGTGTATACAGTTTATCCTAGTTGTCTAACTTAAACTTCTATATAAGTCAAATTAACAATAACATTTCCATATATAGTATTTTCGACCTGGGAATTTCCCTGTGTGTAGGGCCGACTTAAGATATGTGTAGGTTTTCTACTGCATGGTGGGTTGGTGCCCCTAACCCCCACGATGTTCAAAAGTCAACTGCAATTTCCTTGGTGTTAATGTGAATTGGATAGTGAAATATCATGAGTACTCAAAATTATGGCCTAAAACTTATTTTTACGTGCTCTCATTTCCACACCACCTTTATTCCTCATTTGAAGTTGCTATTATTTTTTCCTGCATTTTGGTATCCAGATTCTTTTTGAATCAAGTTATCTTCCTTTTATTTATTACATGCTAGTCTGAATTTGTTCCTTCCAAGGATTGATTGTAAATATCCTGTAGAAAGAGTTATGTTCAAATTTGTTTTCCCTAAAGTACAAAATAAGATAATGCATAGTAGGCACAAAAGAAATGCTTATTAAATGAATGAGCAGGTGTTATAAAACTTGTTTGGTACAATTAGCATTAACTTTAATAAACTAATTATTTTCTTTTGGGGAAGTTGCATAAACAATGGTAAAACTTTAGTGACTAGATTGTTTCTACAGTCCTCTTGGTTTCTATACTTAGTAGAAATTTGTCTTTTCAGAATTGAGTGTTTTATTGTTTCCCCAGAATCAAGGGTTACAATTTCAAATTATGTATGTGTGCATGGGTATTGCTTACTGTGCTCTCCTTTTCTCAAGACATAGTAAAAAATGCAAAATATCTGTGAAATATTTATTTCATGAATTTTTAATAAGGTTATGATGATACCCAAAAGATTGGATGGTTCAGGTAAATCAAGGAGTTAGCAAAACTGTGCTTTGCTTAAAGTGTCAGTAAAATTGCCCAAGTCTAGACCATTATACTATTACCCTCATTTTAAAGTCATCTCAAGGGGGAAAATTAGTACAGTTTAAGATAAGTTGATTTTTTTCCTGTCTGAAGTATCTTCCAAACAATAACTGTTCATTTAAAAATTTTAACTTAGAAGTTTAAAATTTTAAATCAATTCAACAGTGGGTGTAGCCTACACAGAAGTAAGAAGAAAATGCTTAAGAGTAAAACCTTTACCAGTAACAGTTGAAGGGGCTGGTCTAAGAGTGTGACAGGGAGGCACAAAGAAAAAAGCCATTCCTATGTATTTAAATTTATGTAAATCAGAATTTAAGCAGACACTAAGGCCTTTTCTGCCATTAATAAGTTCTCTGATTAAAAGTAGCAGTGATCTTAGCATAAATAATCAAGGAACATGAAGAGATTAAAGAGAAGACTGGCAAAATTATCTGATAGTAAAAAAAGAGAATCAGGAAGAATTCTTCAATCAGGTAATCCTTAGTGATGCAGGATTTAAAGCCAGTATCATTTGTAAGTATTCATATGTAGTTAACTGATATTGTATACAAATGAATTATATTGTATTTTGTGTATTCTGTACCAGTGTTTCTCAACCTGTGTTTTCATTATCAACCCCATAAAGAGAAAAATTTAATTCAATTTAAATTTAATTTCTCCCTAGTGAGAGATTAAATACTAATAAGGAATAAGATTTTGTTGGGTAAAGTTGAGCTTTGGAGGGCTACAAACCCTCCAATTATATGATATTATATATAATACATATATTATATATTATAATATATGATATATGATACCTCCTCCTCCTTCCCCATCCCCCATCAAAT
This sequence comes from Hipposideros armiger, assembly GCF_001890085.2. NCBI lineage: Eukaryota > Metazoa > Chordata > Mammalia > Chiroptera > Hipposideridae > Hipposideros > Hipposideros armiger. The sequence continues at coordinate 103,053 of NW_017731540.1, read as the reverse complement.
TTTACTCCCTTGGGGCAATATTACTCCAGTTGTAAAGGGCATGTTTTATATGGATTCCATTTTCTAGTATGTTAACTGAATTTATGCTATTAATGAAAAATACTTCGGGCAGCTTATTTCTCCAGAGTAAATGTCTAAACTACATAAATAATTTCTGAATTACTAAAGATCTGATTTTAAAAAAATATCATGTTCTTAGAAATTTGATTGAATTTCTATGACTGTTCTGTGGATAATTTCTCACAAAGAGATTGTAATACATCTCCATGGGTAGTTTCTTATGACACAGGCATGTAGTGGTGGCCTAATTCTTTGTTTATTTGTTTTTTGGTTTATTTTTCTATTTATTAGCAGAGAGAGACATTTTTAAAGAAAAAGACATAATTTAATTTAAACCTGCTGATCAAATTCTGTGGGAGGTGGTTGTCCAGAAAAAAAACCTGGAAAAAGATGAATTTTCTAGGGGAAGTGGAGCCAACATGAGGATCTCAGGAGGGAAGCCCTGACTCCACTTCTATTGGAAGATGCAACTGGGAAGGACTAGATTCTTTCATTCTTTCTCTCTCTCTTCTCCTTCTCCTCCTCCCCCCCTTCCTTCTTCTCTTTTCTCTCTCTTACTCTCTCTCTCTCTCTCTCTCTCTCTCTCTCTCTCTCTCTCTCTCTCTCT
>NW_017731540.1:27893-100646 GCF_001890085.2 Hipposideros armiger | reverse complement strand
AGCAGCCCAGCTCCAGGTTGAGCTGTTGTTCAGCATCTTAGCTGTGGAGGGCAGTGTCACTGGCCCTCATATGTGGGATCCGAACCGGGGCCCTCCAGCGTCCCAAGCCAGTTCTTAACCATCGCGCCACTCGGCCGGCCCTCCAATTAGTTTTATATATCCTATAATATGAGGAAAAACTCCAACTAATTGACAAGGAAAAAATAAAAGAAGCAATAGGAAAATAGGCAAAGAATAAAAGACCATCTCTTCTACTTCCTAAGAATGAGGAAATATTTTTCAGAAGCCCACTGCAGACTCATTCATATTAGCCTTAATCGAATCATGTGCCTATATTATCAATAGCAAGGGAAAGGGTTTGCCATGTGGGTTTCGCTTGATCATATAATGGACATTGGATCGTCAGCTATAATGACCACTGCAGTGATGCATGCTTAAAGTTAGAGATGAAAAAAAATAAACAGAATCTATTTTGATGGAAAAGAAGCTAAGATTGTAATGATTAAATGTTAATTCTTAGTGTGGCTTGCCTTGAGGCTCAGAATGCTAAAACTCTTTTATCTGGTATTGGTACCATAGGTTTATTACAGAGTAGATTATTTAGTGGAAACTATGTCTAAAATGCTGAGACTGCAATAACCTATGGCAGAAACTGAAGTTTTCTGATTATAAATAACATTCTTCCAAACAAAGATGAAATGCATGAGTCACATTAGCAATAGAAATATAACTCAAGATACTAATCCCTTTGATACAGATTTTTACCTTCATTTTGTGTAAAATTATATGGAGTAAATCATGTCTGTCTAGATATCCTTCATCTAACCAGCATGTAGTAATTAAACATTTCCATCTACCACATATAAAAGATGGGTTACTAATTTAAAAGTTTAAAAACATATTGGTAAGAATCATACACTCTACCTTTTTAATTTTGTATTTATAATCCTGAAAGTTAGTTACACCAGCCCTAACTGTCTGGAGTTGATGGGACAATAAATATCATGTAAACATGAAAAAATCTGTGAATTATCTAGCCTATCTTTTTTTTTATATTGCAAATAATATTTAATATTTATTTCAAGTCAAAAGTTTACAAAGTGTTTCCACATGTATCTCACTTTAATCTTCACAGTAACTGAAAAGTAGGTACACCCAGCAATAGCGTTGCTACTTTACAGATGAGGGAACTGAGACCTCAGAGGTAGCAGAGGCTGCTATTTGCCTGTGCATATGTCCTCTGGAGTTAGCATTCCCTGCACACCTATGCTATGGCTTCCAACTGGAAGTACCTGCAATTGTTTGCCTTCAGACTTTCTCCGGCTGCTGAAAGTGCTGGGGAGTAAATTCACCCAGGGAGCAGCAGTTGACCAAACATGGACAGGAGCTGGTGGACACATACCTAGCTCTTTCACCCCTCTGATAGAATAACTTCAAGGTGGGTTGTACGGTCTCCCTGAATTCTTTAGCAGCATCAAACCCAGCCAATCAAAGTAGTGATCTGTTTAATAACATACCCTCTATTGGCTTCTTTCAATTTCCTGTCACCCTTCCTACACTTATAGAGGCGCTTGCTTCCTGGAATCACCTCTAATAAACTATTCGCTCTCAAACTTTTTTCTCAAGGTTTGTTTCTGGGGGAACCCAACTTAAGAATAACTCATTCAAGAACATACATCTTGCTTGCAGCTGAGACACGAATACAATCCCTAGGTTTCTTGATTACCAATCTAGGGACTCTTTTGTATGACCTTTAGTCTTCCTCTTAAGCAAATATATATTTTAAAGGACAAAAACACTATTGCTTTTTACAAAAATAAGTTCTTAGTAATAAAATACCCAAAAGCTGGATTTTCTTGACATTTCATTATCAGAAGATACCTTATTTTTATTTCTCTCACAATTTTAAATCAAAATCTCCCTACCATTGCTGTCATTGACCTGTCACGCTAATAAAGCACCTCACTATTTCAGATGTTGTTTGCATTAGGTATAATTGCAATTATACACTGACATTAATTACATGCTATCCAACTACAATAATTAAAAAACTCTGTTATTTACTTTCTTATTTTGAATTGGTGAGACAATTTATGTCAGTCCACTAGCAAATGTGACCTTCTAGACTATTTCCTCTTGATTTTTTTACTAATTATTTCCATGATATGTGAAATCAAAATTATATAAAATTGGAAAGATAAAGTTTTAATTGGATGCATCCCCAAAAGAGACAGGAAAGGCACAGCCCTTTTTTTTGTGTGTGAACTTTAAGAGAATATGAATAATTATAAGACATGTTTACATGATACTTTGAGTAGTGCTGAAACATATTTAATTAGTTTATATTTCTTAAATTGCCTTTTGTGTTAGCATGACATGTTGAATTGTCAAAGTAGATTCATATGAAACTTGAACTTACGTAACATCAAACCTTAGAATGGTTAACTAGATACAGGCGAGCATAGGGGCACAGATGAAATTGTTTCCTAGAGGAGCCTAGAACTATCACTCTGTTCCCCAAAATGTCTTTTTACTCTATAGTAATACCCGTTTTGGATTCAGAATTTTTGAGCAATGTAAATAGAAACACTGCTTCCCAAAGGAGACATTAAGACTTGGGGGCCATCTGTATTTTGTACTTCATTAATCACAGTGTTGCTGAACTAAAAGGGTTCGTTTTGCTTTCGCACCATCAAAGCCAAATGAAACATGAACAGGGGTTTGCAGCAAAGAAATGGTTTTTTTTTAAGGAAATGGCACCAAACCTGGGGACACAGATGAGCTAGAGCTCAAAGACCTGGCTCCCCATGGCCTCTAGGGGTAAGTCATGGAGGGAAAAGATCATTAGGCATGGTAGCTAAGGGAGCTGTGGTTGTGGGCTTTACTGATCATTGCATCAGGCCCTGATGTCACTCCTGGCATCGTTCTGTGTGGTGTCAAGGGGATGTGGCCGGTAGGGTCTCTCAGCCTTCATGGGTCTGGAGCTGAAACACAGCTGAGGTCCAGATGGTATCTTTAGTTTGATTAAAACTTTGTTTCTGTGGTCAACAGATCTGAGACTTTGTTCGTAAGACTGTTTGACACTGACCAGAATCTGATATCCTAAGGGCTTAATGATGAAGGGAGTGGCCCTGTGAAAAGTAGAAAGACAAGGAAAGAAAAGAAGAAAGTGAGCCATGGTGCTGTTAGACTAGACAAGGCCAGTTTGAATCAAGGAGAAAGAAAAGAGAAAAAGTGATTTTAAAGAAGTGAAGTTTTTGCATGGTTACACAGCTTACGTGACTACCGCATCTCCAGATATGCTCCACGAATACATCAATTCCAGGTTTATTTACATGAAGAAATCCAAGAATGCCATGTTTAAACGACATTTTATAGATAGGGAATTTCCACTAGTAAATATTATTAGCTGTTTCTAAAGGGGGTTGGCCCAGGTCATTTATTAACACTGGAGTGCAGGTGGGGAGAGTCAGTAACGGCCAGTTAATGGGCCAATTTTGAAATAAAAGTAAGGATATTGTCCCCATCAGTGAGTTTTTAGCAATAACTTTTTATAGCACATTTGCTTTCCTTTTATTCTTTATTTTGTAACAAAGATGCAGCTATTACTTATCATTCTCTAAGAAAGTTAAGTCAGGTATATAGCTCAAGACATTAATATCACTTTACTGCTTGAGTAATTGAAAACTGCAAAACCAGTGAGTTTTTATGCCAAAGGGTGATTTCTTATTTATTGATCCGACTGTTTCATTTAAAATTTGATTTAAAGCTCTCTGTCTTCTTTTTCATTAGGGAAGAAAAAAAAAAAAAGGAAAGGAAAGGAAATGGATCATTTCAAGAGTCCAGAGAAAGTTTCACACTGTGAAATATAGTAAATTCTTGAAGTCAAGGGTTTTTGAATCTTTGTGTTTCTGATTAACATAAATAGCCCAAATCCACAATAACTTAATTTATTGACTCAAATGTAGAGTTTGACTATGGTAAAATATGAGTAGACAAAAATCACACTTTTAAATTGTATTGTGAACATTTTTATGATTACCTAGAGAATAAAGTCACTTCTGTTACATTCTATTGGTCATAGAAAGTTACAAGATCAGACCAGGTACAGGGAGTGGGGAATACAGCCTATTTAGCGAGAGGAACTGCAAAATCATATGACAAAAGGAGTGGATATAAAGAATTGGGGCCGTTATTGCAATATACTAGAGTTCCTATAAATATTTTCTCTATTCAGTAGTTACTTTTAAAACAATCTTTATAATAATAATGTAGCTTATAATTCATAGAATTCTTCATAATATGTAGTTTATATATTCTTTTATTTAATTATTTTATTTATTTATTTTATTAGTTTTAGGTATAAAAACCAATGCAATAGTTATACTTTTCACCCCTCACAAAGTGATAACTCCCCTCCCCCAATCTACTGTCCCCCCACCCCTGATATCGTACATATCTATTACAATTCCTTTGACTCCATTCCCACACTCTACTCCACATCCCATGACTACATATATATTCAATTATAGTTGACATACAATATTATTTGATGGCAGCTTCAGATGTACAGTGGTCAGGCCTCTACACCATCCATGAAGTGGTCTCCCTAACAAGACATGAGTCCATCTGACACCCTAAAAAATATTTACAACATTATTGATTACATTCCCCAAACTGTCTGTTCTATCCCTGAGGCAATATTGTAGTTACCAATTATGTTGTCTCCTCCCTTCCCCTTCTCGCTCATTCCCACCCCCCTCCCATCTAGCAACCATCAGTTTTTCCTCTGTGTCTCTGAGACTATTTCTGTTTACATTGCTCATTTATTCAGTTCTTTAGATTCCACATATAAGTGAGATCATATGGTATTTGTCCTTCTCTGACTGACTTATTTCACTTAGCATAATGTTCTCTAGTTCCATCCATATCATTGCAAATGGTACGATTTCCTTCTTCTTTATAGCTGAGTAATACTCCATTGTGTAAATGTACCACAGTTTCTTAATCCAGTCGTCTACCGATGGGCATTTCGATTGTTTCCAAGTCTTGGCTATTGTAAATAGCACTGCAATAAACATAGGGGTGCATATATTTTTTTGAATTAGTGTCTTGGGTTTTTCTGGATAAATACCTAAGAGTGGAATTGCTGGGTCATAAGGTAGTTCAATTTCCAGTTTTTTGAGATACTTCCATACTGATTTCCATAATGGCTGCACCAATCTGCAGTCCCACCAACAGTGCACCACAACCTTGCCAGCACTTGTTGTTTGTTGTTTGTTAATTTATTGATGATAGCCATTCTGACTGGAGTGAGGTGGTATCTCATTTTGTTTTTTATTTGCATTTCTCTAATGATTAGTGAGGTTGAACATTTTTTCATATGCCTGTTGGCCATCTGTATGTCCTCTTTAGAGAAGTGTCTCTTCATATCCTCTGCCCATTTTTTAATTGGGTTGTTTGTTTTTTTGGTGTTGAGTTGCATGAGTGTTTTATAAATTTTGGATATTAACCCCTTATCAGATATGTCGTTGACAAACATCTTCTCTCATTCAGTAGGTTTCCTTTTTGTTTTATTGATGGTTTCCTTTGCTGTGAAAAAACTTTTAAGTTTGATGTAATCCCATATGTTTATTTTTTCTTTTACTTCCCATGCCCATGGGGATATATCAGTAAAAATATTGCTCAGGGTAATGTCTGCAAATTTACTCCCTATATTTTCTTCTAGGAGTTTTATGGTTTCAGGTCTTACATTTAAGTCTTTAATCTATTTTGAATTTGTTCTTGTATATGAATGGCGTAAGAAGGTGGTCTAGTTTAACTTTTTTGCATGTGTCAGTCCAATTATCCCAGCACCATTTATTAAATAAACTATCTTTACCCCAATGTAACTTCTTGCTTCCATTGTCATAGATTAACTGACCGTATAAAAATGGATTTATTTCTGGGCTCTCTTTTCTGTTCCATTGATCTATGTGCCTGTCTTTATGCCAGTACCATACTGTTTTGATTACTGTAGCCTTGTAGTATGACTTGATGTTGGATAGCGTGATACCCCCAATTTTGTTCTTATTTCTCAGGATTGCCGTGGCTATTTGAGGTCTTTTATGATTTCATATAAATTTTAGGATTATATTTTCTATTTCTGTGAAAAAATGTCCTTGGTAGTTTGATAGGAATTGCATTGAATCTATATATTGCTTTAGGCAGTATGGACATTTTAACTATATTAATTCTTCCTATCCACGAGCATGGTAGATGTTCCCATTTATTTATATCTTCTTTAATTTCTCTCTTCAGTGTTTTATAATTTTCTAAGTACAGGTCTTTTACTTCTTTGGTTAAATTTATTCCTAAGTATTTTATAGTTCTTGAAGCAACTGTAAATGGAGCTGTTTTTTAATTTCTGCTTCTGATAGTTTGTTATTGGTGTATACAAATTCAACTGATTTCTGACTATTGATTTTGTATCCTGCTACCTTACTGAATTAATTTATCAGTTCCAATAGTTTTTTTGGTGGAATCTTTGGGGTGCTCTATGTAAAGTATCATGTCATCTGCACATAATGACAATTTTACTTCCTCCTTACTAATTTGAATGCCTTTTATTTCTTTTTCTTGTCTGATTGCTGTGGCTAGAACTTCCAGAACTACGTTGAATAAAAGCGGAGAAAGTGGATAGACTTGACTTGTTCCTAATCTTAAGGAGAATGGTTTTAGCTTTCCCCCATTGAGTATGATGTTAGCTGTGGGTTTATGGGTTTATGGGTTAACTATGGCCTTTATTATGTTGTGATATGATTCCCCCATTCCCACTTTGCTAAGAGTTTTTATCATAAATGGCTGTTGGATTTTGTCAAATGCTTTTTCTGCATCTATTGATATGACCATATAATTTTTATTTTTCATTTTGTTGATGTGTTGTATCACATTAATTGATTTGCTGATATTGAACCAATCTTGCATACTAGGGATGAACCCCACTTGGTAATGGTGTATGATCTTAATATATTGCTGAATTCTGTTTGCTAATATTTGTTGAGGATTTTTGCATCTATGTTCATCAGGGATATTGGCCTGTAGATTTTGTTTTTTGTACTGTCTTTGTCTGCTTTTGGGATCAGGGTGATCGTGGCCTCATAGAAATAGTTTGGGAGCTTTCCCTCCTTCTGGATTTTTTTGGAATAGTTTGAGTAGAATAAGTGATAATTCTTCTTGGAATGTTTGGTAAAATTCACTTGTGAAGCCATCTGGTCCAGGGCTTTTGTTTGTTGAGAGCTTGTTGATTAGACTGATTACTACCAAGGAAATTGAATCAGTATTCAGATTTTTTGTTTCTTCTTGAGTTAGCTTTGGAAGGTTGTATGCTTCTAGAAAATTATCCATTTCTTCCAGATTGTCAAATTTGCTGGCATATAGTTGCTCATAGTATTTACTTAAATTTTTCTGTATTTCTGTGGCATCTGTTGTCATTTCTCTTTCATTCCTTATTTTACTGATTTGAGTCCTCTCTCTCTTTTTTTTTATGAGTCTGGCTAGAGGTTTGTCGATTTTGTTTATCTTCTTAAAAAAACAGCTCTTGGTTTCATTGATCTTTTGTATTGTTTTCCTGGTCTCTGTTTCTTTTATTTTCACTCTGGTCTTTATTATCTCCTTCCTTGTACTCCCTTTGGGTTTATTTTGCTGTTCTTTTTCCAGTTCCCTGAGGTGAAAGGATAACATGTTGATTTGAGATTTTTCTGGCTTCTTTAGGTAGGCCTGCATTGCTATGAACTTTCCTCTTAGGACTGCTTTCACTGCATCCCATAGATTTTGGGTTGCTGTGTTTTCATTTTCATTTGTCTCAAGGTATCTTTTGATTTCTTCCTTGATCTCATTTTTGACTCACTCCCTATTTAGTAGCATGTTATTCATCCTTCATGTTTTTGTGTGTTTTCCAGTTTTTTTCTTGTAGTTGATTTCTAATTTCATAGTGCTGTGGTCAGAGAAGACTCTTGATATGATTTAATTTTCTTAAATTTATTGAGACTGGTTTTGTGTCCTAATATGTGGTCTATCTTGGGAAATGTTCCAGGTGCACTTCAGAAGAAAGTGTATTCTGTAGCTTTGGGGTGAAATGCTCTGAAATTATCAATTAAATCCAGCTGGTCAGATGTATCATTTAAGGCCACTGTTTCCATGTTGATTTTCTGTCTGGAGGATCTGTCCATTGGTGACAGTGGGGTGTTGAAGTCCCCTACTATGATAGTGTTACTGTTGATCTCTGTCTTTATGTCTGTTTAGATCTGTTTTATATATTTAGTAGCTCCTATGTTAGGTGCATAAATGTTTACTAGGGTTATGCCCTTGTTGGATCAATCCATTTATTATTATATAGTGCCCTTCTTTGTCCTTTATTATATTCTCCAATGTGAAGTCTATTTTGTCAGATATAGTATTGCTACTCCAGCTTTTTTCTCATTTCCATTTGCATGAAATATTTTACTCCATCACTTTACTTTCAGCCTGTATGTGTCTTTTGATCTGAGGTGAGTCTCTTACATATTCAAGGGTCTTGCTTTCTTATCCACTCAGCCACCCTATGTCTTTTGATTGGGGCGTTTAATCCATTTACATTTAACATGATTATTAATAGGTGCATAGTTATTGCCATTTTGTTATTTGTGTTTCCGATCTTCATTAGTTAGATTGTTTTTCTCTGTCTTCTGGTTAATGAAGCCCTTTTAACATTTTCTGCAATGCAGGCTTGGTGATAATGAATTCCTTTAGCTTTTTATTTTCTGGGAAGCTCCTCAGATATCTCTCCTTCAATTTTAAATGATAGCCTTGCTGGATAAAGCAATTAAGGTTGTAGGCCTTTGTTTTTCATCACTTTGAAAAACTCCTGCCACTCCCTTCTGGCCTGCAGAGTTTCTGTAGAAAAGTCAGCTGATATTCTTATGGGGGTGCCCTTGTAAGTAACTTACTGCCTGTCTCTTGCTACTTTTAGGATTCTGTCTTTGTCTTTAACCCTTGCCATTTTCACCGTAATGTCTTGGTGTGGGGCTGTTTGGGTTCCCTTTGGTTGGAACTCTGCACTTCCTGGGCTTGTATGTTGATTTCCTTTGCCAGGTTAGGCAAGTTGTCAGTCATTTTACTTCAAATATGTTCCTGATCCCTTGCTCCCTCTCTTCTCCTTCTGGTATTCTTATCATGCGCATGTTTTTGCACTTGGTGTTATCGCCCAGCTCTCTTAAACCATTTTCAGTGTTTTTTATTCCTTTTTCTTTTTGTTGTTCTGCTCGGGTGATTTCTGCTATCTTGTCTTCTAAGTCGCTGATTCGATCCTCTGCTTCATCCAGTCTGCTGGTAATTCCTTCGAGTTTGTTATTTATTTCAGTAATTGTATTCTTTAGTTCTAGCTGGTTGTTTTTCATGATTTCTCTATCCTTTATATTCTCATTAATTTCCTTGAACATTCTAATCATCAGTGTTCTGAACTCTGTCTCCAATAGGTTGGTTACCTCTATTTCCTCTAGTTCCACTGATTCAGGAGGTTTCTTCTATTCTTTTATTTGGGATGTGTTTCTTTGTTTCCCCAGTCTGGCTTACTCTTTGTGCTTGCTTCGATGTAATAGGTAGCTCCCCTAGGCTCTCAGTCTTTTCTGGATGGACTCATGTGGTATATGTTCTTTATATTTGAATTGCTCAGTCTCCCTATTCTTCTCTGTGTGTATACCAGAGGTGTTTCTTGTGTTGTGTGTCTTCTGTTGAAGTTGATCTTTGATTGCTTTTGGCTTGTGAGTAGGTGGGATTGATTCTCAGGCTGACTAGCTGTGAGGATTGCCTATGTCCACAGTGTATGAGCTACTGTGTGACGGTTGACCCCTCAGATGAGTCTTGGCCCCTATGGGCTCTTGTGCCTGTAGAGATTTCCCTCTGGGTGTGACTCTTGTATGTCAAACCCCGTAATGCTCTGGCTTGGTCTAAAATTGGCCTCTGAATGTGATGATTCTTGTGCCTCTTTGGCTGGGCCCTGTTGCATAGTGATTTTAGAGCAAAACAGATCAAGAAGCACAATCACAACAGCCACCAAAGGAAACCAGACACTCTCACATGTAAAAACAACCAAAAACCAACACTCAACATGCACAGAAATATCAAAAATACAAAAAAAAAAAAAGAAAGAAACACGACAAACAAAATAGTAACACCAAAAAAATATTTGCAGAAAATTGGAAAGAAGGAGGAAAAGGAGAGCAGGGAGCGGAAAAAAGAAAAGAAGGGACAGAGGGGGGAAAAGAAAAAATATATATATGTATAAGTCTATGCACCTATATATGTGGACAAATATATACACACATATATATACACATATATGAAAAACTAAAAATGGTAATAATGAAATAAAAAAACAAAAACAACCAAAACAAAACAAAAAACCCCCTCAAAACCCCAAAAAGACAAAAAAACAAGAAATGCCAAAATAAAAAACTGGTGCCAGTCTTGGCTAAAGTCCACCAAGCTATCTCCAGGTTTCCTCTGCTGTACAAAAACTTCTCTGTGTCTTGTGGGGCAGAGCCGGCCACCTGGCACCCAGAGTGACCATGGCAATGCAGTTCTTGATGAGTGGGGCTGTGGGGTGTTGGTAGTTTTTACAAAGTCAGTGCTGTCTCTGCTCTCACCTGCTCAGAGACACCCACACAGAGAGCTCCGTACCCAGAACCCCTGCTGTGGTCTTGTGAGTGACTCAGCAGCTGAAGTTGACCTGCCCTAAGAAGAGCAGGAGAAAGGTGGGGGCTGGGTAAATCTTTACAGACTCTTCCCTAGATTTCCATTTCCTGGGGGCTGCCACACCTCTGTAATCTGACACTAATCCTCCATTCAGGGATCAGTTTAAGACTCTGGAATGACAGGGCTATGGTTTCTGAGGGAGGGTGGGAATGGGGTCTTATTTATGGAGTTGTTTTTGCTTTCAGTCCGAGAGAGCCCAGCTGCTGTTTTGAGCTGAGGCTTCTGCCTCAGACGCTGTGCACTGCTGTGCTCTTGCTGAACTTTCGGTGGGACTGTGGGGCATAGGGAGTGAGCCCATCGCCTTGCTACGGTAATACTCTCTGATCTGCTTCTGGGGAGCCCCGCGTCTCCGCAGCCGCAGGTGTGGACTGCGTGTCTGCATGTCTCCTCTCCCTCTTCCCCCACTCTCCTGGTTTGCCCACCTTCAAGTAATCATCCTGTGAGTCTCTTAGCTGTTCTGTGTGATGAGCAGAGGTTCCTCTGATGAGTTAGAGATGTTCAATTTGAGGTAACTTCCAGAGGAGAACTCAGGGAGCCCTCCTCACTGCTGCCATTTCTATGTCATCCTCTAATTTATATATTCTTTTTTTTTTTTAAACATTTTATTGGGGAATTGGTGGAGGGGAACAGACAAGTTGCTGTCTTTTTGTTCTTCAGTCTAGTTGTGGAGATGTCGCTTCACTGACCCATGTTGGTATTATCATTGCACTCTTCCTGGCTGATGGGTTGCAGGCCATTGCATGGCCACTCACGGTGGCTCTTGGCAGCCCCCTGCAGCACCACTGCAGCCTATGCTGTCGCCAGCAACTCATGACAGCACAGCTCCAGGTCGAGCTGTTGTTCACCATCTTAGCTGTAGAGGGCTCAGTGTCACTGGCTCTCATATGGGATCTGAACTTGGGCCCTGCTGCTCAGAGCTGGTTCCCAAGCCAACTCTTAACCAACACACCACTTGGCTGGCCCTAATTTATATATTCTTGATAAAAATTAAAAATTCTTTCTCATCAGACCTAATTTACTTGTTTCAGTTTACTGCTCATTGTTTTCCTCTGTCCCCTCCTTAAAATCTAATTTTGACCCTTCATTTATATGAAAGAGTGATTTCACATAAATTGTCTCAAGACTGGTATCATTGTCACTTTGCAGCTGTGAAAACAAGGATCATCAAGGTTAAGCTGTCCAGGGTGATGCAGTGAGTAAGTGGCAGACCTGGGAAAGGTCTCTGGGTCCAGGCCTGGGCTTCTTTCATCTCATCATGGTGTTCCTCCAAAGGTGCCGTTACATTTTAACTCACATATTTGGTGTCTAGTCTCTAGGAAGGAATTGCTGGGGACATCATAGGGCTACTAGTAGGCAAACTTATTATTGATTTTTTAGTTAGTGTTCTTGGACACCAGCTAAATTTCCTATACCATTAGCTGGTTTTATATATCTAGATCAGACATTTTCTCTGTTTTTGCCTGAATAGAGAATTATTAGCACCTTTTTTTTCATTTTTTCTTGTCATTATTATGTACAAGTTCTGCCAATTAAGTTTACGAACTCATCCTAGAAGAAGTGCTACATGACTCTTGCTGAATATCACTACAGTCACCTTCAAAATACTCCTTGGAAAGTTATGCACTGATGCCAGCACCTAGTCCACCCTTCAAAGCAATTTTGGAACTCTTTTTCTGGAATGTCCATCAGAGCTGTTGTCATATTATCCATGATGACCTGAATGTCATCAAAATGTCTTCCTTTCAGTATTTCCTTTATCTTCAGGTAAAGAAAGAAGACATTGGGGGCCAGATCAGGTGACTATGCTTATAGTTATAAGCATAAGGATTCCGACTAAAGCAGTCACCATATTTGTAGGTTGATGGGGTGGTGTGTGGGGGTGTGTGGTCAGCTGATCTAGGGTGAGATTGGCTGGCAGCTCTGCTAATCTTGGCTAGGCTTTCACACTCATTTGGGAGTCAGCAGATCTACATTGGGCTTAGCTGAATAAATTTGGCTCTGCTCCACAGGTCTCTTGTCCTCTTCCCAAGACCAGCTGGCTAGGCCAAGCGTATTTTTCTCATGGCAATGGCAGAAGTGCCAGTGTGCAGGCCTGATCATACAGGTACTTTTCAAGGCTGTCTGTGTCATATCTGGTAACATCCCATTGGCCAAAGCAGATGGCTCAGCTGAAATCAAGGGATATAGAAGTATGCCCCATCTACAGTGGTAAGGCACTCTGTACTTAGGTGGCAAGGAAGGGCGAGGAGTTGAAACAATTTCTTAGCCCATCACACTGAGACTGAGAAATACAGCTTTTTAACAGCCACCAGCTGACTCCATGCACACTAAAAGTTGGGAGATACAAGCTTAGTGCTGTGGTTCTTACTGCTGTCATCTGAGGCTGAAAAAATTCTCATGCTTAAACCCCAACCACTTGAGATTTTAATTTGATGGGACCTGGGCCTTGGTATTTCTAAAAAAATGATTCCTCGTTAAGAACTACTGTCCTGGAAGAATCTGAATTCCAGAGAAAATCACTCTTTTCTTCCTCCTATCTGCTGAAAATTTTTTATAGAGATGAAATCAGGGGAAAGTATGCATGGAAAACCAAACAATAGAAAAAGCAGCTCTTAAAGACTTGTACACAAACAGTCTTTATTGAATAACTCCTCAATGCTGGGTGTTTTGCTGGGCACGAGGCAAATTGTGGCAGATACTGGAGAGCTGGGCTTGCCTACATGAAGCTGAGAATGTCTTCAAGAAGACAGATGATAAGTAAATGTTTACAAATTATTAACTAAATAAAAACAAACAAAGCATTGCAAAACACAGGTACAGGCTACTATAAGAATAGCAGAGCGAGGGCCGGCTGAGTGGCTCAGTTGGTTAAGAGCTCGCTCAAGAGTTTGAGCTCTGAGCAACAGCGGTTCGAGTCAGCCCGAGCTGAGTAGCCGTGAGCTGCCAACAGGTGGCGGGATGGCTCAGCTAAAAAAAAAAAAAAAAAAAAAAAAAAAAGAATAGCAGAGCAATTTTCACATGTAATTGATCAATAACTAGTAGGAAGTCAGAAAAGTGGAAAAGGTAAGAAGGGAAACTTTATTTTATTTTTATTTAAGCCTAGTTGGTATATAATATATTAGTTATATTAGTTTCAGGTGTACAATATAGTGATTTGACATTTTTGTACCTTATAGTGTGATCTCCCTACTAATTTTAGTAATCATCTGTCACTATGCAAACTTATCACAATATTATTGACTATATTCTCCTTCACCTTTTTCCCCCATTCCTCGACTCCCTCCCTTGGGTCTCTGTTTTTGAGTCTGTTTTGTTTTGTTTGTTCGTTAGTTTGTTTTGGAGTCCATATATAAGTGAAACCACACAGTGTTTGTTTTTCTCTGTCTGACTTATTTCACTTAGCATAATGCTCTCTAAGTCCGTCTATGTTGTTGCAAGTGGCAAGATTTCAGTCTTTTATTGCTGTGTAATATTCCATTTTATGTATGTATACCACATCTTCTTTATCCACTTATCTATCGATGGATACCTATGTTGCTTCCATATCTTGGCTATTATCAGTAATGCTGCAATGAATGTAGGGATGCACACACCTTTTCAAATTAGTGTTTTCATTTTCTTTGGATAAATACCCAGAAGTAGAATTGCTGGTTTATATGGTAGTTCTACTTTTAATTTTTTGAGGACACTCCATACTGTTTTCCATAGTGGCTGCACCAATTTGCAATCCCACCAACAGTGCACAAAGGTTCCCTTTTCTTCACATCCTTGCCAACACATGTTATTTGTTGACTGTTGTGAGGTGGTATCTCATTGTGGTTTTCATTTGCATTTCCCTGATGATTAGTAATGTTGAACATCTTTTCATATGTCTTTTGGCCTTCCATATATCGTCTTTGGAGAAATAACAAAAAAATACACCATATGATCAAAAAATGAGCGGAGGACATGAAAAGAGATTTCTCTGACGAAGGTATACAGATGGCCAAGAAAGGAAAGTTTCTACTAAAAAGTCAGAGTCACAGCTCCATTTTAGAACTAGTTTCTCCTCTTGTATTTTTCTGCATCATTACTACTCTGCCTTAAATTGAATGGATTCACCAGAAGTCATTCTTAGAACCATTCTAAGAAATGTGAGAGCTGGGTCATTAATAACACCTTTGACTAGATCATGAACTAGAACCTGGGCAGCCTGTCAAATTTAACTTCATTGTTGATCCTAATTGACTCCAGCCCTCTAGAGAGTAAAAGCTTTTATATAGTGTGCTGTTACGTGAACTGCATCATGCATAATTATATGTGATTCTAAATGGACTCTGTTTAACAAGTGAGACTTGATGAAAGTTAAAAATTGAAAACATTTAAAATTAAAAAAAAAATAAAAAAATAAAATAAATTAAAAATATTTACATTGACACTTGTTAAAATTTTAAAAATTTAAAAAGATTTCAATTAAAATCTTTAAAATCAGAGGTAGGATTATAATTCATTGAATCTGGCAAGCCTGTCATTTTGGGTTGATATTCCACCAGGTGAGGATCCTGATTCTGCCAAAAGAGAATTACTACCAGCAAAAATAGTTGTTTATGTTAGTCCCAGGATAACGTATCTTTCCTGCCATCCTGTTTCACAAGTTATTACAAGACTTGTGTTTAATTACTTCATATTCAATCAAATCTTTAATATTTTACAGTTCATTAGAAATGAGTTCATTGCCATACTGATTTAGTAGAGGCATTGTGACTTTCTAATAGACTTTTAAAATATTTTACTTGCTGTGAGCATTTAAAAAAATTTACACATTTAAAGTCAATAGATGCCAATGTTTTCAATTTTGCCTAATTAATGGCCAGAAAATATAGAGATTGTCTTTCGATAGTTGATCTAAACTTTAAATTAGTTTTAGCCACAATAATAATTATTTTTCCCTCATGCAACCATAACCTTTTAGAAATTGCAACTCTGTTTTTAGGCTGCTGCTCTTATCAAAGTTAACATTTACATTTGACATGTGTATTAAATTTCTGTGGCTGCGCAACAAATTACCACAAACTTAAACTCAAAACAACACCCATCACTTATATTATAGTTTTCAGTGGATCAGGGATCCTGTTAGGACTTAACTGGGTCCTCTCACAAGCCTGCAATCACGGTGTTGCCTGGGGGCTGGGCTCTTATCTGGAGGCTGAGTTCACATGGCAAAATACATTTCTTGCTGCTGTAGAACTTGAGGACATTTACTTCTTCTTTAAGGCCAGCAGGGGAGCATCTTTCTAAGACTTCATCTTCTTTGAAAGGCTCCTCTGATTAGATCAGGCCTACTCAGGATAGGTTCTGCCCACACTTGACAGGAGAGGATTATATAGGGTGAGTACAAAAGTGGTGGGAATCTGGGGAGGTGGTATGGTCTGAATGTGTCACCCCAAAATTCATATGTTGAAATTCTAAACCCCAAAGATGATAGTATTAGGAGGTAAGGCCTTTGGTAGGGCCTCTGGGAGGTACTTAGGTCATGAGAGCAGAGCTCTCATGAATAGGATTAATGCCTTTATAATACAAAAGAGGCTAGGAAGACCCCTTGCCCCTTCAACATGTGAGGATACAGATAAATCTTTCCAACCTAGAAAAGAGCCTTCCCCTGACTATGCTGGCACCCTGATCTTGAACTTCCAGCCTCCAGAACTGTAAGCAGTCAATTTCTCTTGTTTATAAGCTACACAGTCCATGGTCTCTAGTTAAAACAGCCCATAAGGACTCAGGCAGGGGCTATCTTAAAGTTCTGCCCACCATAAGAAGAAACTAGCATTTGTTCTAAAATGCCTTTGAAGGAAAAAAACCCCAAAACATTAGTTTGGCATTTTACTAAAAAGTGAAAAATTCACATTCAACATTAAGTAAAATTCCTGGACCCCATCTCAGTGTGTGTGTGTGTGTGTGTGTGTGTGTGTGTGTGTGTGTGTGTATGTGTGTGTGGGAGGTGGGTTTCCCAACGAGTAATCCTCTGACACCAGCTGGGTGTTCTACAATTTCATTCAATTCTGACACTATCTACCTAGAGATAGCATCAGGTTCCACAGGTTGAAAACCCAGGTTGTTATCTGTACTTCTGATTGACTGGCTACAGATTGGAGGTTCCCGCAACCCCCTCCTTAGGTTCTATTAACTTGCTAGAGAGGCTCACAGAACTCAGAGAAACATTTTGTTACTAGATTACCAGTTTAATATGAAAGAATATAGTTCAGGAAAAGCCAGATGGAAGAGATGCATAGGGCCAGGTATGTGGGAAGAGGGGCGGAGCTTCCATGCCCTCTCCAGGTACAAAATGCTCTCCCAATCTCCATGTGTTCACCAACCTGGAAGTTCTCCTAATCCCATCCTTTTGGGTTTTTATGGAGGCTTCATTACATAGATGTGATTAATTAAATCATTGGCCATTGGTTGAACTCAATCTTCAGCCTCTTGGAAGTGGGGGGTGGGGTGGAACTGAAAATTCCAACCTTCTAATGACATGATTGACTCCACTGAAAACCAGCCCCTATCCTTAGGTGTTTGCCAATAGTTATCTCATTAACATAACAAAAACCTTTATCATGCTCACCACTTAGGAAATTTCAAACGTTTTTGGGAGCTGTAAATCACAATATCAGAAACCTACATCGCCATACAAAGAGATGAAATACTGCCATTTGCAACAACATGGATGGATCTTGAGATGATAATGCTAAGTGAAATAAGTCAGACAGAAAAAGTTGAGAACCATATGATTTCACTGATATGTGATATATAAAACTGAAAACAACAAAAGAACAAGAAAAACAAATGAAGAAACAGAACTCATAGACACAGACAATAGTCTTACCAGAGGGTAAGGGGGGATGGAGAGGAGTGGTAGATGAGGGTAAAGGGGATCAAATATATGGTGATAGAAAGAGAACTGACGCTAGGTGGTAGACACGCAATGTGATATATAGATAATGTATTACAGAATTGTACCCTTTAAATCCATGTAATTTTGCTAACAATTGTCCCCCCAATAAACTTTAATTAAAAAAGAGAACAAAAACCCCCCTATATCTAATTTATTCACTAATTTATGTTTTACTTTACAATATACACACACTCAAGAGTACAATTTTATATTATAGCATATTTGGTGACTATTCAGTGGAGATTATTTTGTGAATAATTTTTGTTTTGACTGTCCTTCAGTGACATTTTCAATACACTTCAAATCAAAGACCAATTTTAAGGGTTTAAAATGAAGGAATTTAGCTGTTCATTAGCTTGATGAAGGGTGGAGGAAATATTGAATCAAGTCAATAACCAGTTGTTTAATGAATACAATGTCTTTTCCATTTAAAATTAACTTGTGGCTAAAGTTAAACAATTTTCTTTGCAAATATATTTATTTTGCCTTGCCAAATCAAAAAAGAGTTGCTCCAAAAAATAAAAACAAAACTCACAAGGAAATCAATAAAATCTTGATTAGGAATTATTTCACAATATCAGTATGTAAAGGTGTATGTTTCTTTTCAGGAGACTTGCCCATTTCTCTGACATCGTTATTAAAATATATTACTAATAAGAAAATACTGTTAGGAGACCACTGAAAATTATTCCAGCTAATGAAAAATAATCATTTTGGAATTTTATATTTCTGTAGGGTTTAACTATAAACTTTCCTAAAATTGGTCTTCCCATGCTCTCTGCAGAAATAAACCCAAATAAATAAATTCATTTCAATTTATTATTTGAGTAGTACAAAGACTGTTTTAGGACGATTTTAAAGGCATCTTTACGAGTGATCTGAACAGTGTCCTTAGAATTCTTTATATCACAGAATAAAAATTGATAGATTTTAATAGTTCCCTCATTTGTTAATCATGAAATATGAGTTACATCCTTAGTAATAGTCCATCAATTTAATGAATGGAATTAAGGGTGGTAACAAAAATTAATATTGGATTGTGGGAAAAGTCATGATGTATTTTTTTCTATGTTTTTCATTGCAAAAATGTGTCATGACTTTTCCGACAACCCAAAATAATACAATTATAAAATAAAAAAGTAAATTGGAAAGTAATGACAGAAAACAAACAAAAAGGGGGTCTGAAGCTGGGATTGAGGTTGGAGGAAGGTCCTAAATTTGGCACTGAGCCTTCTAGAAGCCAGGGAAAAGGTACCCTAATATGAACACAGAGAAAAAATTTTGCCCTTTATCTTGGAATTTCCAGCCTACAGAACTCTGAGAAATAAATTTTTGTAGTTTATAAGCCACACAGTTTACGGTATTCTGTTATAGCAGCCCAAACAGACTAAGACATCAGATGCTTCTTCTCCCATGTTTCTGCCCTCCTCCTAACGTCACCTGTTTTCTAGGACCCCTATTTCATTTTACCAATGGCTAAACAGTTTACTCTTCTCAGAAACTTGTAGTTTGTGGATGCAAAAGGGGCCACATATTAAACCTGACAAGCTCAAGGCAGGCCTGCATGGTGAGCCCTAGAAACTCAGAGACTGAAATTAACCACATAGGATGGTCTGAACACAAAAATTCCTAACTTTTTAAAAGCAGGTCATGGCGGGTAGTCACATCCTTGGCCTGTAGCTTCCTTGACAAAGGTCAGTCTTTACCTTCAGTGAGCCTGTCTGTTGTCTTTTCCATCTAAGATAACATACCCTTGGAATGCGAGTTATCCCTTTTTCTGGACCCCTCAGGGCACAACCCACAGCACCAGAGTGTGAGACCACAGAACCCCTCATATTGTTTTGCTCCCCGCATACCATCTCTCTGTGCTGTAAATGTTAATTATTAACTATTCTGTACTCGCCAATATAAAAGAAGTCTGTGTCTCTCTGTTTTACTTTTTATTCAATCCCAGAGATTTCCCCCGCTTTGCTTTCTCCCGCCCCTTTAATCTACCACCAATGGATTTCATGTAACCCTTATGTCTGCTTCTTTGATTCTAATATATAAAATAAGCTGCAAAACTGCCATTCTCTGATTTTCTTAATCTGTTGAGATTTTTGATTCCCTGTAATTGTTGTCAGTTTGGCTCAAATAAATTCATCAAAGTTCTCTATAGGTTTGGCCATTCTTACATTGAGATCTTTCAAGGCAACTTGCAATTAAAAAAAAAATTGTCATATAATCTTGAGCAAAGAGGCTGGAGATAGGAATCTAGATAAATGAGGTCCCTGGAGGACCAGGGATTCTGAAATCAAAACCAAATGTGTGGAAGACCAGAATGTGTAAACTTGCAAACCGCAGAAGAAACTCCAATAGCCAATTAATGTATGAAATGATGTACCTTAGGAATAATAAGAGTATGTAAATTAGAACAATGAGGTTTAATACACACACACACACACACACACATCAAATGGATAATACTCAATGTTGACAATTGTGTGAAGAAAATAGCATTCTTCTATGATATTGGTAGTAGTGGTTAGGGTTACAACCCTTTTGGATAGCAGTTTGGATTTTCTATTAATATTAAGTTTGTAGCAGAAACTGCTGTGGGGCTGCTGCTAACTCATATGAGGACTTTATGTAGACAAGGCAAAATGGCCCTTCAAAATATATTACAGCTTTGATTGGAAATTTATGATTCGTGTGATATGAAAAATTTCCCCAGAATTGTGAAGTGTGCAACCACAGGTGGGATCTCTGTGCTGTTGTTTGGCTGTTCACCAACACATCCATCATGCCTGCCTCCCAGTAGCTTTCCTAGCCTCTCATAGGTGGGGTTAGCCAGGAGACCCAGTGCTGACCAATGAGACACAAGAGAGTGTCTGTTGGGGTACTTCTGGGTAATAAATTTCTGTACTGACAGGAGGATTTATTGTAGCAAAAAGAGCTCCCCTTATCACCCCCATCCCCTACTTGCTTTCTGTTTGGGAGGTTGCTGTGTACGGATGAGAAATTTGGATCTGCTGCAGCCAGTTTGATACCATGAAGAGGAGGACAAAAGAATTGCAGAAACACGTGTCCAGCATCCTAATATTGTTAAGCCACTAGAATAATCTAGAACCACCTCCAAATTTCTTGTAAAGAGAGGTGAGTAATATCTTTTTGTATATGACACCATTATTCATGGCTAAAAGGATCCTAACAGACCTTGGTATTTTAACACCCATAATCTATTCTGTAGAAACCTATGTAAAGGATATAGGTGCAGAGATATTGACTGTAGTATTGTTTGCAAACACAAGAAAATGCGGAGGCAAAATTTTCAACAGTAGAGAATTGGTTAACTATTGGGTTGTTGGAAAAGTCATGACGCATGTTTGAGACAGATGGCACTAGTTCATTTTTGGAAGTACTAGAGTCATTTGCATCTATGTTATTGCTATGTCATTTGACAGCTGACTGTTCTAGCTTCATCCTAACAAAAAAAATTGAGCGACTTGGTTGAGCTTTGGAGATTTTACAACAAGTTGAAGATGAAAGACCAAACTGTGCATTTTTGCCATATTTAACTCTTTTACTTCCATAAAGGGAAGAATGCATATCAAGCTTGTGAAAAGTTGCATAAGATTTACAGTGACAATGCTCTACAAGAACACCAGTGACAACAATGGTCCAGGAAATTCCATGCTGGTGATTTTGATCTCAACGACACTCTTCAGTCAGGGAGGCCCACCGAGGTTGATGACAACAAAATAAAGGCATTGATCGAGTCAAACCCATGGTACATGACATAAGAGATTGCAGAAACATTGAACATCCATCATTCAAGCATTCACAACCACCTGAAGAAGCTGGGATATGTAAGCAAGCTCAATATTTGAGTTCCGCATGAACGCAAAGACGTTCATTTGACGGTACATATAAACATCTGCAATATGCTCATTAAACGTGAGGAAAACGATCCCTTTTTGAAGCGACTGATAACTGGTGATGAGAAGTGGATTGTTTACAACAATGAGGTGTGCAAACGGTCTTGGTCCCGATGTGATGATTCACCTCAAATGATATTGAAAGCAGACATTCGTCAGAGGAAGGTTATCCTCTCAGTGTGGTGGGATTTTAAAGGTGTCATGTTTTTCAAGCTCCTACCAAGGAACCAAACAATCAATTTGAATGTGTACTGTTGGCAATTGGACAGTTTGAACAAATCCATCATCCAGAAATGTCCAGAGCTTGTTAATTGTAAAGGAGTGTTTCATCGCAACAACGCGAGACCACACACAAGTTTGATCACCCGTCAAATATTATTGGAGCTTGGATGGGATGTGTTGTCACACCCACCATACTCGCCTGACCTTGCGCTGTCAGACTTACACTTGTTTTGCTCTCTTCAAAACTCCTGGCGTGGTATAACGTTCAATTCAGGCAAGGCTATAAATCAGCACCTTGTTCAGTTTTTCGCAAATAAAGACAGGTCCTTCTATGAACAAGGAATTATGAAGCTCACTGAAAGATGGCAAAAGGTTATTGAACAAAACAGGCGATATATCATTGATTGATCTTTGTTCTTTATATAAATAAATTACCTTTGAAAAACATAGACAAAATGCGACAACCCAATAAATGTGGATCATTCAACACTGAAATTCTATTTAGTGATTAACCAAAATGAGAAAATTCTATGTACTAACATAGAAGATGTTTAGAATACATAGCTAAATTAAAAAGAAATAGAACTATTTTTAAACAGTGTATTTCTACTTTATTTTGTAGACATTTGTCCCATGCATACATAAATTACTGTAAATGAAGAGAACAAGGAGAGGGTGTTTGCTCCTGGACAGCTGAAGCAGCAGCCAGCCTGGGCCCTGGGAATCCCCCAGGCAAAACTACAACTGTCCAGCGAATCCCAGAAAAGCAAACATATTAGAGATTTTAATACATTGAGGATGGGGCATTTAAATTGTTTAAATGCATGTTCCTGGGGTTTAAACCATTGAAATCAACTTTTATACTGTGTTTCTTTAGAAATTTATAACAAATTCGCTAACTATTTTTGTGAACTGAAATTTTCAAGAAACACTCACCAAAGACCCTAGTAGTGCTTGAGGGTGTGATACCTCTGGAAACACTCCCCCTTGTGGAGTGGCACTAAGCAGAACTTGCAGATGTACCGAGTTTCACTTTTTTTGTGGGCAGCACAAACATGGCACCTCCTAGCAGGATATTTTCTTTTACCCCATTCACTTCCAACAATTTTCTCTAGGACATGTTTTGCACATATCACCCGAAAGTCTCCCAGCGGGGTCCTCATGAGGCATGTGAGGGGTTTGGGTTGATGTTCCTGGGCGTGTGCATCTGTGTCTGTGTCTGAGTCTGTCTCCACCTTATCTGTAGCTCAGTCTTTTGCCACTTGTAGCAGAAATTCTTCATATCTCATTTTTGATGTAGGGTTTAGAATTTTGATAGATTCAAAAAGAATTAAAAGTTCACAATTTATAAACCAAAATGCAATTTTCTTTGGCCACTTCACTCTTTTTCTCAAGAGAGAATAATATGACAAGTACTGATCTGCCCTACCAACACCCTTCATGAACATATTATACTGAAAAATACAAATAGATTTTTTCTTTATTTCTTTATTTCTCCCTGGAACATCAACCATTGTTGAATTGTGAATTGTGGAAATCATGTTGGCAACACGAGCATCCCTCCAGGATTGAAGAAGAATTTCACCCTTTCTCCTGAATATAGTTCTGCCACATTTCAGAGACTGTGATTCATTTTTCATTTCTGGAGGAAGACCCCTGTTCATTCTGATTGTTCCACATACTCTAACTTGTCTTGAAAGGAGAGTTTCAGCAATTGTCACATGATTATAATAGTTGTCTTGATAGACATGGTAATTTTGATCAAGATAAGGTTCCAAAAGTGTGAAAATAGTTTCCTGTATTTTTTTTCCTTTGCCAGCATAAATTTGTAAATTCAAGATATAGACTGAGGTGCTTTCAGTGACCATACAAACAAGTAAGCCATACTTTATAAGTTTCCCCAGGTTATATGTTAGTATACAAACAAAGTCTACCCCTCCAAGGAATCATTGCTTCATCTAAGGAAAGTTGTTGATTTGGCTTATAAATAGTCTGAAATCTTTTAAGGAAAAATCCAATAAGGGTTGAATTTTGAAAAGCCTGTTAGTTGATTGTTGCAGAAGTTCATTGTTGTTCAAATGTAAACACCACCAAATTTGTTCAAATCTATTACGGTTCATACATTTCCTGAAAACAGGAGTATCTAAAAATGGATCCATAGACCAATAGTCCTTTAGTTTTCCTTTCCTGACTTGCTCCATTAGAATAATTATTGAAAAAAAAAATTTCATTTCTACTACAGTGACATCTGACCATTTCAACCCTTAGAACCAGTAACATACTTTTCCTGATTTTGTAAGTAATATAGATTTGTTTCCTCACACAACATATCAAAGAATCTGTCTTCAAGAAAGAGTCCTGTTACTTGTGATACTTTTGTCGGGTCAGAGGGAATTTGTTTCATCCCTGGGTTTCCGGTAAACGGCCCTAAATTTGGTGTTTTATCTGTTTTTGCCCATGTGGAAACTGCTGAATCTAGTGTGTCATCGTCATCGTCACTTTCGTTTGAGCTTTGTTCACTGTCACTGTAACTCGGTAAAGGATGAACAATTTTGTTTTGCCTATTTCCAATAATAGAAGAGTCATTGTCATTTTCACTGTCACTGTCAGCATTGTCAGGAACATCAGATAATGTGTCTACCAACCATTCCGCTGAAATTTCATCTTAAGATATTTTTCCCGTAAGAACTATGTCTTTCCGTCATGGGTGTAAAGTGATTGAAATCTGAATGCTGACTAAATGCAGAGCAGAGAAACAGAGGAAAATGCAGAGCTGTTTGTTCTCTATATTTATCACAGATCATTAACTCAGAGTCAGGTCACGTTTCTATAAACATTCATCAGCAGGACCATTTGGAGAAGTGCTCCATGTATTGCATAGTTAAGTATATAGTGCATGGAAACCAAACGCGTGTTAAAAGCGCAGATTTGCGTCATCCGTCTTGCACAGCTGTAATGTATAGACAAATCTCTGTCACTGGTCCACAATGTGTTAATATCGACCTTTAGAAAATACACAACATTACACATACACACACACACACACACACATACGCACACGTATGCACACACACATATACATAGGAAAGATGTGAAAGAATAACAGCAAGTTTATGCAATTTATGCAATTTATAGTTTTTCCAGAGAAGACAGTCTGTTAATTTTAATAAAGCACACACATAAGCGTGCCTTATGGCTGTAATGAGGTTTTGAATAATATTGACATTTATACCAACTTCTAAACTTTGAAAATTAACTCTTGCTCATTGCAATTATAACTACTGTTTGTACAGCATTTTATAGTTTATTCCCCTCTGGCGTTTAGCCCAACTATGCACGCTAATGAATTACGAAAAATTTCAAAACCCCTTACTCGAACCTAAAAAAACCAATGAGTAAATACATAAGTATATAGGGTACATGTTATTATCCCAATTTAAAGATGGGAAAACTGAGTATCAGCAATGCTTTGTTCTTGTTCCCACACTAGTTAGTGGCAGAGGCTCAAGTGACTTAGGGTTTCTGACTGTGGACCCTGAGATCTTTCCAGGGTGCTACATAGCTGGCTCAGGGCTATCACATCTCCCTCCCTCTCTCCCTTCCCTCCCTCCCTCCTTTCCTTCCTTCCTTCCTTTCCACATATTGAGCTGCCTTCCTTGTACCAGTGCCTAGAATGAATGACTGAGAAGGATGAGGTCTGCTGCCTTCTCCTCCATAGGGCACAATCTAATACAGTGTTTAATGTAAGTACAGTGATCATCACCTTATATTCTGCACAGTGAGACAATAAACCCTGTTTGACTGGAATCAGGCTCTGCCTTCGTGTTTCTCAGAGCAGTATGTGTTTAAGGAAATGCATCACGACTTGCATCTGTCAAAGAACATTAAAGAATGCTCCATTCGTACCCCTCAGCAACACCAGCCGAAAACACACCCCTCCCTTCTCACAGCCTCTCACTCCCTCAAGCTGCTGTGGGGCTGCCTCCCTTTCAGATCCCTTCCTCTGAACTCTTTTCCTCCATCTTTGGTATCCCAGGTATGACCCTTTGCATTTTTCTCTCTCTCCTTCTCTGCACTCCGCAGCCCTTTTTGTTTCTTCATCCTTCCCATATTCTGCATTACAAATCCTGAACCAGGGAGGAACAGCAGGACTCTCCTGACAGGGTGAGGCAGGTAAGGAACTGAGGAAAGACAAAATTCTCACAGTGGTCGCCCCTTTGCTGGCATCTCCGTCCAGCCCCATGCAGAGCCTCATGAGGAATAAGCATGCATCAGGGTCAGAAATGAAGTAGCAACTCCAGAGCATGGTCTTTGAGAGAAAAATTTGAGATGCCCTTTTCCCTGGCGTCTCACAGAGAGACTCAAGACCTCGAGGTATTATTAGTCCGGTAGGAAGAGCTCTTGACATCTCCTAATAATATGAACGAGTAGGCAGCACCGCCCAGACAGGTCTCTGGTCTTCAGGAGAAGAACAAGGACTTGATTGCCAGTCTTGCTTACTAAGTGCTGAGCCTTTGTTGGCTCCTCTCTTGGCTGTGCCCTGGAGTGCCCGTAAAATTCCACAAGGCAGCAGAGAGCATTAGGCACTTAGACAACTGTCCCCAGGGGCATTGTGAGTCACGCCTTAATTGGATCCCACTTGCTGGGTAAATGCTATAATCCAAAGTTAAATGGAATAAATTAGCTATCAACTCTGAGTGTCTCCTCATTCCTGGGTCAACCCCTATAGTTTTATGATCACAGGGAGTTTTGTATTTATCCCAAGTACTAATTTTACACACACACACACACACACACACACACACACACACACACACACACATCAGATTATAAAGATCAGACTTGATTGAGCCATTATTTCTCCCAAGTTCTTTGCTTTTTTATTCAATGCAACTCTTTTCAGAAGAATGATTACCCCAAAACAGAAAACAGATAAGAGCAAATGAATGTGATGCCGAGTTTAATGAATACTAATTTGGATGGACTGGATCATTGTTTAAAGAACCTTAGACGAGAAGCGGCACACTCTGAAGGAAACCTCTGTTCTCTTCATAAGTATGTATGTCTAATACTTGCATGATTTCAATTCTATTTTCTACATTTTTTTCTGCACAGTTAAGTTCTTACAACAAATGATAAGAAAGACACCAGAGGATTTTCATGTTGGGTCATACTAGATATGTAGTAAAAAATTCAACTCAGTGTATCATACTGGCTTAATTCAGTGATTCATGAATTGGGCAGCATTCAAGGAACTTATACAGCAGGTCTTTGAATAACATCGTTTTGGTTAACTTTTTTTTATAATGTTAGTGAGAAAAAAAATCTATTCCTGGCTGGGGCCACTGTGTGGAATTTGCAGGTTCTCTCATGTCTGCGTGGGTTTTCTCTGGGGACCCTGGTTTCCTCCCACATCCCAAAGATGTGCAGTGAGGGGAATTTGCATCTAAATTGTGCCTGTTTTGAGTGAGCGGGGGTGTGTGTACGTGAGTGTGGATGCGATGGAAGGATCCTGTCCAGGGCGGCTCCCGCCTGCACCCTGAGCTGCTGGGAGACGCTCTGGCCACCTGGCAGCCTGAACTGAAATAAGCAGGTTGGAAAATAATCATCTTATTTGTTTCTATTAATGTTTATTAAATGTAGGTATAGCTCACATTTATTTCAATGTTTCATATTAGAAGCGATTTGGGTCTTTACCTGGAAGTTTAGTGATGTTTTTGTGACCAAAAATATGCCACAGGGACTTAACTCTTTTTTATATCAATTAGCCTCACGTAAAAATTGATTTTATTATACGTCGTTTTCTTAAAGTTGTGGTTTCCAAGAACCTATCAATGATGTTAAGTCTGGACTTACTGTACTGGGCATTTGCTGATTAGTTAAAGCGGGGTTACTCTACTTATATGGAGCGAAGGTACGTCTTGGAGCCAGGTGCAGTAACTTGTGCTAAGCAACAAGTGCTGATTGGTTGACCTAGGCCTTGCTCTTCTGGGAGAGCTGAGCACAGGAACTTAGTTAAGCTTTGGTTTGCTGCTGTGGGGCTTAGCATGAGCAACTTGGGCCTCCTCTGGTTACTTCAACAGCCGTGTGTTGTGTTTTCCTTAGTGACTGACACCAAGATGCAATAGGCAGCAGTGTTTGTACTTCTCCTGGTGGTAGGCAAGAGATGCCATTTGCTTGACAGTTTATCTTAAGAACGTGTGTGTAAGATGTATTTGCCTGGCTATATAAGAAAGTAAGATTTTTCTTGTTTTTTGCAGTCTTGTTAGTGGGTTGCTTACGATCATGCCCATCACGTGCTGGTTCAATGCTTATTCAATAGTAAAACTGTTTTCTTTCTGTTCTACTTTTGTGCACAAGTTTATCTGGCTAGACAAACGATTTTGTTTGTAATTATGTCTTCCAAACACTTCATTTTGTGTTCATTCTTACTCCGTTGTTTGTTCATTCATACATGAGCCACCAAGCTCCCCAACATTGAGCAAACACTGCACAAAGAAGAAGCTGTGTGTCTGAGAAGTGACGCATATTCATATGACAAGGGTAAAAGAAAGAAGGACACAGGGGAATAAGTGACATAAACTCATGCCAGACCAAACTGCTAATGTTCCAAATATCATTCAAAGTGCAAAATAGATTTTCTTTTTGGGCTGTTTTTAAAAACTCACAAATATCTACTTTGCATTTAAGCAACAAGATGTTAGAGGAAAGAAAAACAGAAAAACAGAGAGAATTAAGTTGTACAGGGGCCTCATAACCACATTTCCCCAGGGCAGTGAGCCCACAGTCTAGAGCTGAGGACAGATAACACCATCCTTTCCTGAGGGCTGGCTCCTTCTCGGCCTCTCAGAGCTTTCCTCTGTACCTAGTGGGAAAGAAAAGGTTTGGTGAAGGTGGCTGAGTCTTTTATGTCTCAGAAACTTTTCATGTGCTCTTCTATAATCCAAGGTGCCATTGTGTGAATCATTCTCACTAAGGAAATGAGACTGAAGTAGTTTGAGAAAAAGCTAAGTGTGTGTGCCTCTTTCTTGTCCAGATGGCTGGATTAGAAGGATTTTAAGATTCAGAGTTGCAAGAAGGAAGCTACCTGGTGAATAACCACTTGGGATCAAATAATTGAAGGGGACTACCCAACCAAAATTAGAGTAAGATGTGAACAAGAAATACGTTTGTTGTATTATACCGCTGAGATGTGTGGCTTACTTGTTACTGTAGCATAGTATAGCCTATTCTGACTATTACAGGGAGGAATTTCTGACATTTCTCAAAGGCATAATTAGAATCATTTATGTATTACATGAAATTAGATAAAACAGATAAAATAAATGATTTATTTATTCCATGGGATTAGGTAATATTACTATGGCATCCCTAGTTCTTCATCACACACCCCCATGCTGGTGCATAAGAACTGAGATTCCCTCCAGCTCCAGCCCGCACACTTAGAGCAGTATTTCTAACCATACTTGGGTCTATGCTTCATCTATTAATATGAGAAGATACACAAAGAAATAGGAAGGAAGGGACCTGTCATTCTCGTTTGCTCTCCAGCTATGTAATTTATGGACTATTTTAAATAAATGGACGTTTATGAACATGCACACCATTTTTCTTTTTCTATAGTTATCATGATTGCCATTCTTTGTACCCTAGTCCTGTTCATATTTGGTCAAAGGCAGTAGAGAAGAAAGAGGAACTAGAAATCCATTCAAGGATGGCTGAATCTCACCAATATTAGGCCTGGCTGGATAACGGCAAAGTGGACTTTCATTAAGACATACGTAATGAGGCCGGCCGAGTGGTGGCAACTGATCTGCATCGCCCGGGAAGAGCACAATGATGGTGCCAACTTGGGCCAGTGAAGCAACGTCCTCCACAACGAGACTGAAGAACAAAAGGACAGCAACTTGTCTGTTCTCCTTCCCCCAATTCCCCCCAAAAAAAAAAATTTAAAAAAAGACATACATAATGAGGAGTCTGGCTCTCGTTAAAAATCTGTGTGGTTTTTCAGGCTTGATCACAGGCATGTACTATGGCTTTGTCTGGCAGGCCATCTTGGGGAAAGCGGCACACAAGACTCGGTGCACAGCCCGTGCATTGCTGTCTCTGAAGGGAGTTGCAGTCAGGGGCTCAGGACCATCTTGCCAGCCATGCTCTTCTCATATCTATATTCCTGGCTAGGCACCTTCACTGGTCACAGTACAGGACCAATTCATGTCAATCCAGATATAATCATTGAATATACTCTATGTGCCTGAAACCATTAAGTTTTCTGGCAGGGGAATGGCTGGATTCCTGAGTTGTTGTAAGTTTAACTCTTGACTTCAAGAGTTTGGGGAAACCGCACTAACACCATTGAAACAAATCGAACCCAATTGAATTGTGCTGGCAGCACATTAATTAGAGCTTAATTAATGCATCATCTCCCAACTAGAAATACTCTTAGCCTATTTTACATAATTGAGGCTTTAGGTACTGTGGGATACCGCCCCCAGGGACATGTTAAGAGGAAGGCTCCTCACCTCACTGCTTGCTTTGGTCAGCTTACCTGCTTCTTCTTCTCTTCTTCCCCTTCTTTCTAAATTTCCATCACCAAAATCAAAGGAAGTAGATTGTTGTGTCCATCCTGGGTATCAAAGAAACATCATCCTTGTATACATCCTTTCCTTCACATCCTGAGTATGGCCTCAGAGATGGAATTTGTGGACTATTGCTGGACAGTTCTCCCTGTGACAAACCTTCATAAACCTACTCAGAGTAAGAGCACACACCCCTTCTTTTCAGTAGAATTCTAACATACTCACTCTGCATCATGATTGTTTATAATAATGTGTTGTTCGGAGAGTGAATTGTAGCATAAAGCCTCAGGTGGCTAATTTCTAATCTTGTGCCTCATCCTTGATTGCTGTTTTTTACTGGTTGAGGCAAATGACTGACAGTTTTCAGTGGATCAGTGACCCATTATGAAAAAGAACGTTTTCCTCTTGTTATTCCTGATTAGACAAAATGAGAGCACTGCTGTTCTTGAATTTGTTTATTTTGAATTTTAATTAAAAAAAGAAAAAAAAGAAATTGTTGATTTAAAAATATCAGTCTACTGAATTGTTACTGCAGACTTTTGACTAATTTACAAAAACATGTTTTAAAAAAATTACTATTCAGAACACAGGTTCTTGTTTTATTTCCAAAGAGAAAATTAGGACAGCAACATTTACAGATGTAATTAAAAACCCCTATCTTTTGATCTATGCACCTTAAAAAAATAGCCATTCTTTTCTTTTTCTGAATTTTAAAAGACTGATATTTTACCAAAATAAACCTCAACCACTAATTATATTAATCTTCAGATTATATTAATCTGCATTAACCATGTTGAAAGCCCTGTGCCCACCCACTCCTAAGCTGCACCCTCCTAAGAGAGAAGGGATTTCTGGTCTGAGTCAAACCACTGGCTTGGTTTACAGCAAGCAGGGTCACTATGTTACACGTCTGCACTATGCATTGTGTTTCTCTTGATCTTCTTGCTTGTCACATTCCTAGGCAGTACCTGATGGCTCAGGGAAGGATGCCCATTGGTTGTTTCACATCTCCCATTTAATACAGCAGAACTGTCAAAGGGTATCAGCACCAAATGTCTTGGAGGCTAGGGTATCATTCTCTCTCTGTCCTCATGGGAATCCCTCAATGGTAATACCATGTGAACTCCAGGCTTTTCTATTCTCATAATTTATAGTTCAGGAGGAAGGGGAGGGGTTTTAAGAGTATAAATTACAATCCATTTTGGGCCTGCTCTATGTTTCAGTAGGTTGACCCCTACACATTATGTCACTTGGGCTTTTGGTTGGGTTCAGCCAATGGGAAGCACTGGTAGGAGATTAGAGAATAGGAACAAAGAGAGTTTGGGATAATTTTCCCTCTCCCTGCCATCTTGGCCATGGTTTGGGCATGGGCTGTATTTCCTCAGATGGCATTTCTTATTAGACAGCCACTTTCCAAGGTTCTAATTCTGATTCTGGCTCTTCTCCTTGACCCTTCAGGCCTGCAGTGGCAAAAGACTCCTGCTGTTGCTAGCCCCTGAGTGCTTTAACGTCCCTGGTTTCCTTAACCCTGTCCAAACCTCTCTAAATAGCCTCTTCATTAAGTTTTCTTTTGTTCAACCCTTTGTGTGTACCTGGTTTCCTGCCAGCAAGGTGACTGACAGAGCAATCAAGCTATCTTATGCTTTAAGTATTAGCTCATATATTCCAATATAATTTTAACTGCGAGTTCATCTCTGAAACAATTGTACTTCTGTTAGTAATGCAATACTTAGATTTCCCAGTAAAGGAGGGAAGATTTGCAGGGCAGGATTCAGTTTGGGACACAAGTCACATCCTAATACTGGCAAACATCACCCTTGACTTCTTACCTTTGTTGTTTCTGAACTTGCACATTTCCTGGTACATACGAGACATTGAATAAATAACTAAGTGAATGAATGTTTGAATGAATATGCATAGCTTTACATTTCCATGTTCATACTGCATGTGCAACTTTGTGTTTTTCCAGTCAACATTAAGCACAGTAATTTCTTAAGTTATTAAAGGAAACTTGACAAATATTTAATGGATATGTAACAGTTCAACATACATATTACAGATGGCACAATTGATCAGCTCTCTTCAACCTGTTTGCTAAGAGAAGAAATGGTTTTCATATCATTCTTTTTTCTTTATTAAATTTTATTTTAAAAAATTTTATTAAATTTATCGAGGGTGACATTGGTTAATAATATAATATAGGCTTCAAGTATACAATTCTATAATATGTCACATGTATATTGCATTGTGTGTTCACCACCAAAGTCAAACCTCCTTCTGTCACCATATACCAGGGGTACCAAAAAATGTATACAAGTGGGCACTTTGGTCAACATCCCTCAAGCAGTAGTTTGCTGTAATCAGAAGTGTTTGGACGCTGATGGCAGCCACTTTGAGCACCTCTTGTAATTGCAGAAGTCAAATGTGACTTATATTCATCTTTTGTTATTGGTATATATTGATTATTACAATTTTAATACAGTTTTCCTTTCTTAAAATGTGTATACATTTTTTTTTTAGCACCCTCTGTATTTGACCCCCTTTACCCTTTTCTACCCCATCTCTCCTTTCCCTCTGGTAACCACCATACTCTTGTCTGTGTCTATGAGTTTTTGTTTGTTTCTTTCTCTTGCTCATTTGTTGCTTTCAGTTCTATATTTAACATATGAGTAAAGTCATATGGTTGTTGGCTTTTTCTGTTTATTTTTCTTAGCATGATATTCTCAAGATCCAACCATGTTGTCGCAAATAGCAGTATTTTATTTTTACTTAGGGCTGAGTAGTGTTCTATTGTATATATGTACCACATCTTCTTTATCCAATCATCTATTGAAGGATATTTCAGTTGTTTCCATGTCTTGGTTACTATGAATAATGCTTCAGTGAACGTAGGGATACATATAGCTTTATGGATAAATATTTTCAGATTTTTCAGGTAGCTATCCAGAAGAGGGATTGCTGGGTCATATGGTAACTCTATTCTTTTTTTTTTTTTTTTCAGATTTTTATTGGGGAATTGGGGAAGGGGAAAGACAAGTTGCTGTTCTTTTGTTCTTCAGTCTAGTTGTGTAGGACATTGCTTCACTGGCCCATGTTGGTATTGTGATCATTGCACTCTTCCCAGCTGAGGCAGATTGGTCGCTGGCCATTGGACACTGGTTCACCGCACCTCACTCTGGCTGCTGGCCACTCACACTGGCTGCCGGCCACTCATGGTAGTTTACAGCAGCCCACTGCAGCCCCACTGCAGCCTATGCTGTTGCTGGCGACTCAGGGCAGCCCAGCTCCAGGTCAGGCTGTTGTTCATCATTTTAGCTGTAGAGGGCGCAGCGTCACTGGCCCATGTGGAATTTGAACTGGAGGCCCTGCTGCTCAGAGCTTGCACTCCCAAGCCAGCTCTTAACCAATGAGCCACTCGGCCAGTCCTGGTAACTCTATTCTTAATTTTTTGAGGCACCTCCATACTGTTTTCCATAGTGGCTGTACCAATGTACATTCCCACCAGCAGTGTATGAAGGTTACTTTTTCTTCATAACCTCTCCAACACTTGTTATTACTTGTCTTGTTGATAATAGCCATTCTAACAGGTGTAAGGTGGTATTTCATTGTGGTTTTGATTTGCGTTTTCCTAATAGCTGGTGAACTTGAGCATTTTTTCATGTATCTGTTGGGCATTTGTATGTCTTCTTGGAAGCCGTGTCTGTTCAGATCCTCTGTCCATTTTTTAATTGGCTTGTTTGTTTTTTTGTTGTTGTTGAGTTGTATAGCTCTCTATATTTTGGATATTAGTCCCTTTTCAGAGGTGTTGTTTGCAAATATCTTCTCCCATTCTTTTGGTTGCCTTTGTGTTTTGTTGATGGTTTCTTCTATTGTGCATAAGCCTTTTTAGTTTGGTATAATTCCATTCATTTATTTTTACTTTTACTTCTTTTGCATATGAGGTCAAATTCATAAAACCCTCTCTAAGACGAAGGTACATAAATTTAGTACCTCTATTTTCTTCTATGTATTTTATTGTTTCAGGTCTTATATTTAGGTCTTTGATCCATTTTGAGTTAATTTTTGTGTATGGTGACAAATAGCAGTCTAGTTTCATTCTTTTGCATGTGGTTTTCCAATTTCCCCCACACCATTTATTGAAGGGGCTTTCTTTCTTCCATTGTATGTTTTTAGTTCCTTTGTGAAAACTTGTTTGCCTGTATATATGTGGGTTATTTCTGGGTTCTCAATTCTGTTCTATTGGTCTGTGTGTCTGTTTTCTGCCAATACCATGCTGTTTTTATTATTGTTGCTTTGTAGTATAATTTGAAGTTATGGACCGTGATACCTCCAGCTTTTTCATTTTTCTCAGAATTGCTTTGGCTATTCAGGTTCTTTTGTGGTTCTACACAAATCTAATAATTTTTTTGTTCTATTTCTTTAAAAAATACCATCGAGATTTTGATGCAAATCTGTACATTGCTTTGGGTAATATGGCTATTTTAACTATATGTTGCTTCTTCCAATCCATGAACACAGAATATCTTTCCATTCCTTTGTGTCCTCTTGAATTTGTTTTGTTTTCTTATCATTCTTTAGAATAAAAACTCAATTTTTTTGATAGTTGATGGGTACCAGAGACCAAGTAGATAATGCACAAATTATGCTATTTCAATTCTAATTATTTTCCATAATTGGTATGCCAGTCTTACCCATTAAATATCCAATGCATGAAGCCATACTGCCAATAATATCAATGTCAAATACAAAAGGTGGTAGGGTGGTTGTTACATTCTCTATGTGTGAGATGTGTTTGCACCAGTGACTTACTGCCTGTGCACAAATTGGCTGGATAAAGGAATGCCTGGTTGGGGAGACTAGTTGTGGGAGAAATATTTCTGCACACCATTGCTCTAGCTGTGTGAATCATGTACTAGCCAAGTCTTGGAAGACTTTTGTAGATACCAGCAGACCCAGGTTAACCTGACTCATAGAAGGGACATTAAAGTGGCATCCAGCCCCTTCAAAGCTTCTCATCCCATTCCCAATATCTGGAATTCCATTTGAAAGCAATGTTTCCCAAAGTGTGGCGCTCAGACCAGCAGCAGCAGCATCACCTGAAACTTTTGAGACGTACAACATTCTGGGCCCCACTCCAGACCTGCTGAATCAGAAACTCTGTGGATGGGGCACAGCAATCTGTGTTTTAACAAGCCCTCCAGGTGATTCTGGTGCTATCGTTTAAGAAGTATTTGCTTGAAGCACTGATACTTATCAGACATATACTCATTAATAGAATGTGGCAGTTTAGAGTAGGTGTGATGGGGGCTGGAGGGAAGTGACAGAAGGGATCTAGTCTTGAAGTGGGTGGAGTCTTTATAAGGTGGGAAAGAGAAGGTTTTTTAGGGAAGCTAATGCCCCAATTTGTTTTATGTACTTCACAGAAAAGGCAGCCGAGCTAAGAAATACTTGACTATTATTATGAGTTTAAAATTGTCTTTTGCTTGGCAAGAAATTAAAAACGCTGTGGGGAAGGATTGTAGGTTCTGGAAGGGAAGATGTGAATTGACACGTATGCATCCAGGCATCCATCTCTGTGACATCCGTCCTTTCTAAGGGAGGAGGTTTGTGAGTCCCCCATCCTTTCCCGGCTCTCCCGACACAGCCTAGCCAAGTTGGCTCATAGCAGCTCTTACTCCTAGACAGTCTCTGCAAATGCCCATGAAGTCTTGGTGGCATAGACCCTCAATGCTGCAGGGCCAACACCAATGCAAGATATTACATGGGGAGAGATGATGGTAGTAGGATTTATAGAAAATCCACTCCTTTTTCTGCCTTGGGTGACGGTGCTCCTTATCCCCAGCCCTGGGAAGCGAAAACAAACCTCAATAGCCCTTCAATAGCTTCAGTTTGAGCCTTTGAAGAAATTACTTTCTGTCTATGCTTCTTTTTTTTAAAGATTTTTATTGGGGAGTTGGGGGATGGGAACAGCACTGGGGAATTGGGGGAAGGGGAACAGACAAGTTGCTGTCGTTTTGTTCTTCAGTCTAGTTGTGGAGGACTTTGCTTCACTGGCCCAATTTGGCACCATCATTGCGCTCTTCCCAGGAGAGGCAGATCAGTCGCCGGCTTCTGGACAGCCGCTCCCTGCGGCTGCTGGCCGCTCACGCTGGCTGCTGGCCACACATGGTAGCCCATGGCAACCCACTGCAGCAGAGGGTGCAGCCTAGCTGTCGCAGGTGACTCCAGGTTGAGCTGTTGTTCAGCATCTCAGCTGCAGAGGGCAGTGTCACTGGCCCTCATATGTGGGATCCGAACTGGAACCCTCTGGTGTCCCAAGACAGCTCTTAACCAACGTGCCACTCGGCCGGCCCTGTGTATGCTTCTTAAAAGGTATAGATTCTCTTAGAAAAAACAAATATAATAGTAATAATTACAATTATAATATCATCATTATTATAAGCAGAGCTGGTTGATAGCCTCCTGAGACCTATTGAGTGCTGCTTCTCAATCATTAATGTGCTTGAGAATCACCTGGTGATCTAGTTACAATGCAGGCACTGGTTCAGTACTAAGTACATTTGCATTGGGACCCAAATTGAAGCCCATGAGGCTGAGTCCCAGGACCACACCATCAAGAGCAAAGATACGAAGAA
The DNA here is from genome assembly GCF_001890085.2 of Hipposideros armiger. Classification (NCBI taxonomy): domain Eukaryota; kingdom Metazoa; phylum Chordata; class Mammalia; order Chiroptera; family Hipposideridae; genus Hipposideros; species Hipposideros armiger. The sequence goes on along the minus strand of NW_017731540.1, from coordinate 63,592 downwards.
TGAGAACTACGCCAAGTGCCTTTTGCAGCAGAAAAGAGCAGTGTGTCCATCTCATTAGTTCCTACAACTCAAAAGAAGCTATTATCTCTGCTCCTCACATTTTTTCTGGCAAAAGAGCTTTGCGGTGAGCATTACAGCTTCGAGGCCACATGTGCGGGATGTGCAGGTTAATTGGTACCACAATTCTGCAAGGCACCTAAAGAATAAATGGACACTTTAGTTTCAAAATCAGAAATTGCTTGTGATTATTGGTGGAATAATTAACCTTCTATCATAAATTCTAGAAACTTAAATTTTTAAGCCAGCTTTTATCCCATAATCCTGTAGTGCCCTTGCAGAAACAATCTGTTCTTCAAAGCAGTGGGAGGGACAGCATTTAAAGGAGCCAAGGCAGGCTGTAAATACTAGCAAGTGGCCAGATGATGATGCTTTCTAAAAATCTGGGAAATTAGGGCCGGCCGAGTGGTGCATTGGTTAAGAACTGGCTTGGGATGCCAGAGGGCTCGGGTTCGGATCCCACATATGAGGGCCAGTGATGCTGCCCTCTATAGCTAAGATGCTGAACAACAGCTCGACCTGGAGCTGGGCTGCCGTGAGTCACCGGGGCAATGGCATAGGCTGCAGCCCCTGCTTCAGTGGGTTGCCATGGGCTACCGTGTGTAGCCAGCAGCCAGCATGAGCGGCCAGCAGCCACAGTGAGTGGCTGTCCAGAAGCTGGCGACTAATCTGCCTCACCCGGGAAGAGCGCAATGATGGTGCCAACTTGGGCCAGTGAAGCAACGTCCTCCACAACTAGACTGAAGAACAAAAAAGACAGCAACTTGTCTGTTCCCCTTCCCCCAATTCCCCAGCGCTGTTCCCATCACCCAGATCCCCAAAAAAATCTTTAAAAAAAAAATCTGGGAAATTAAGTCAGTATTTTCAGATTTAATGTGACAGGGTCTGCCTAACCACAAGTCCTGATTGCTAGTTACTATCTAATGCTGATGCTTGCTAGCTATTGAGGATTAGCTAGTCAGTCATTAAGTGGAAGATCAATGTAGTATGGTAATGAAATAGATGAAGAACTTTAAAAAAAATTAAGTGGCTAACACCGTTCTTGCATGCTGATGGGATTTTTGCCTTTTAGCGGCTGTGACAGTCAGATCAAATTTTCTCTACTTTCGACTTCATTTATGATGCAAAACGGATGATTCTAGAATCACACAGGATAAAGATCAATTAAAAATTCATTTTTTACTGTTTTATACTTTGCTCACCATTACAATATATGTATGTGCCAGACAGATAAATAAATATTGACCCTACTTTAAAGAGAGAGGCATTGTCCTAATGTCACATATTTCCTGGATCGAAATTTAAAGCGAGAGGCTTCCAGTATTGTGCAAAGAATGAACCATGCTGCTCTTCTGGGAAGAGGAAATATTTTAGGGGAGGAGTTTCAAAGGAGACTAACGAATCACGAAAGCAACAGATATATTGATCTAGAAAGTAATTATTTCACCATTAATTCAACTTCAGTAGTTTTTTTTATTATTATTCACTTTATGGTCTGAAAATATTTGCATTTACCCTTTGATTCAGTTTTCATTTGTACATTGATGTGTTTGTAGAAGTTGTGCACTGGGTAAGGCCAGAGCGCCTGTGGTAGGCAGAATTTTAGGACGGCCTCTAAGATTCCTGGTATAAGTGCCCTGTATAACTCCTCACCTGGAGTGTGGGCAGCACCTGTAATAGGATGGGATTTGACTCTGACTAGGTTACTAATCTATCTTACTAGTGGAAGGCACTACATGGAAAAGAGTTTAAATGAATAAACTCTCCAATCAAAGGAACCAGGACTCCTTGGACAAGTGGCTGATTTCAGGGCTGGAATGGGGAAAGTACAAGGTTAATCTGGAATATTGCGGTGCTAGAAAATAAGAACATGCTAAAAAGATGATGGGACGTGTTAGAGGACATAGGAACTAACTTGAAGTAGCCCCCCAATGGCCAAATCAGTAATAACATAAATAATGATAATCATGGATTATAATCCATTGAATAAAATATGAATCCATAGTGATATAAATATTTTTTTAACAAATTAGTGGGAGAGAAGAGAAAGCTCTTCTTTATAGTAGAATTATAAAAGATTCAGTGTACAGAATGATGAAAATAGAAAATTCCATTTGGCAAACACAGTAATAATTGCTACAGGTAAGAATCATCAACAGAGGCTAAAATCAATGGCTGAAAGTATGATGGAAAACAAAATACTGAGACTAAATAGTATTAATTTATCTCTCTATAAGATACATGTTAATTACAGAGGGAGAGATAGTAATTTTATGATGGAGCAATTATATAGATACTACATGTCATGGCTTGAATTGCATTCCCCCTCTCCAAATTCATATGTTGAAGTGTGTGACTTTAATTGGAAATAGGGTTATTGCCAATGGAATTAGTTAAGATGAGGTCATACTGCGGTAGGGTGGGTCCCTAATCCAACATGACCGGTGTCTTTATAAAATGGAGAAATTTAGACATGGATGTACACAGGGAAAGCACCATGTAAAGATGAAAGCAGAGATCAGGGTGATGCTTCTACATGGTAAAGAATGACAAAAGCTGGAGAGGAAGGGGAGTTCCTTCTTCACAGCTCTCAGAATGTCCAATCCTGGCTGCACCTTTTTCTTAGACTGTTAGATTTCAGAATCTGAGACAACCAATTTCTGTTGTTTAAGTCATTCAGTTTTGCTGTACTTTGTCACAGCAGCCCTCGCAAACCAATACACAACTTTAACTGAGCGATCATAGTTAACATCACCAGTCGTGGAACAAAGGGACATTATGTTCTCTTGATAGACCGCACCAGGGAAGCTTCTGTGGGATTTTGGCCAAAATGCATAACCTGAACTTCATAAGGATGAAATGGCACATAAATTCCTATTGAGGGACAGTCTATAAAATAACTAGCCAGTAATCCTTCATAAGTGTGAGGGTCATGGAAAACACGAGATTGCGGAATTATTCCAGATTAAAGGAGACGAATGAGACATGACAGACACATGAATGCAGTCAAGGTTCTAGATTAGTTCCTAGAGCAGAAGTAGGTCATTTAGTGGGATTACCGTAAAATTTGAAGGAAGTCTCTAGCTCAGTTGATATTATATCAATGTTAATTTCCTCATTTTGATAATTATACTGTGGTTATATGTTAATAGTTGGAGAATCTTGGTGGAATGTATGTAGAAATTCTTTGTACTAGCTTTACAACTTTTGGGGGAGTCTGTAAGTTTTTCAAAGTGAAAGTTAAGAACATTAACAAAACAAAAACAAAGCCATGCTATAGGTGCAAATTGCCAGAGAAATTGCTTTTCCATATCGATCTGCAAATTAAACACTTCCAAGTCTGTGAGAGTGTGGATTTGAAGAAATTCGGAAAAGTTATGTGTTACCTGCATGGCCATAGGCAGTATTATAGCTAAGCCATCATAGCCCAACAATTTGGCAGTAAGATTCAAATATTAATTCCTCCTCCTTATGGCATTTTAAAATTCTTTCTCCAAGTTTTTTTTCTGACTTTTAAATTGTTTTAAATTCCTCCAAGATAAGAATGAACATTTAAACATGGTAAAATTGAAGGTTCATTTTATTATCCAGGAAGGGACTTCACTACACCACATTGATAGGTCACAGAAATGTTTATTGACCTTTCAGATAATGAGGCAACACTGGTGGTAGACAGAACAGATGGTGTTCAGATAAAACTAAATAATTTCTCAACACAGGATGGTTGGTCTCTTCGGCAGCATTGCTGAAAAGAGAGTTTAAATCTCTTTTTAGAGGTCAATAACACATTTGGATAGAAAGGTTGATGGTATCTACAGTGTGCACACAAGATAAAGTTAGAATTTTCATCCTCTTGAAAATGACAACTTTCAGGCTCCTACATTTGCTAGACTTCTCAAACCTTACTTTGCTTGTTTATTTTTTGGTGATGGTTGGGCGGGGATGGGGGTGGGGGACTAGTGGGGTTTGGAAAATCTATCAAACTATAAATGAAGGGTATCTAACAAAGAGACACATGATTTATCACAGTGTGGTTGGGTATTTGGTGTTGTTACAACAGCATCTGGTAGACAGCACATACCATCTGGAACAGTTAATTTATAGTTAAGCTTCTGAGTTGATGTCTGCAATTTAGAGGAAGAGACGCTATACACACTGAGATGTTCAGATGGGTAAAGTATTAGAGAAAACATGACCTTGTGTTCTCTGAAAGGGAAAAGAGTTATCACATCTACGTGTCCGTTCAGGTTGGGATGTCATTGACTTTCCATGGGAGCATGATGTGCATCTTTCTTTTGGTTATATGAGTGTGTCTATTGCTTCTGGTAGCAGAAACACCCTAAAGTGACCCCCCACAATGAGTCACACCCTCATATAATCTCTTCTGCCTGAGTGTGGGTGGGTCCTATGACTTGCTTCCAACCAATAGAAGAATATGGCCATGGTGATGGGATGTCACTCCCTGGATTAGGTTACATTATATAATTAGAAGGCATGTTAGAACTTCCTCTTAGCACACTGGATAGAAAAATTTCCCTTGCTGGCTTTGCATAAATAAGCTGCCATATTCTGAGGGGCCTGTGGATTGAACTGAGATCAGCCCCTGGCCAATAGCCAGCAATAAAAGGGGGACCTCAGTCCTATGGCTGCAAAGAGATGAATTCTGCCAACCATCTGAGGACACCAGGAGCTGAATCTTTTCCAGCTGAGCTTCAGATGAGAATGCAGCCCCAGCTCACACCTTGATTTCAGGTAGTGAGACCCTGAAGCAGAGAGCTCAGCTGAGCACACCCACACTCCTGACCCAAGGAAATCCATGAGATATGAAATGTGTGTTGATTTAAGCTATTAAGTTTGTGGTAATTTGTTACACACCAATAGAAAACTAACACCACCCCTGCCCAAATTCTTGTATTACCATACTTGACCTTACTTCAGTAGATAACCACTTATTTGTCATTCACAAAAGACTTGGAGTGGTTCCTGGTTGTTTTTGTTTTGTTTTGTTTTTGCTTACAAACAGGAATGGTAGATATTACATTGTAAATTTAAGCAATCAATTATACACACACATTCTGTGGCACATTCTCCAACACTAAAAATCCTATATTTAAGGAATGTTCATTGACATGACAAAACGCCTGTGGCAAACTTTTTTAAAAAGCAGATTATCAGGCTGGCCGAGTGGTGCGATGGTTAAGAACTGACTTGGGACACCAGAGGGCCCCGGTTCGGATCCCACATATGAGGGATCTGGATCTGGAGCTGGGCTGCTGTGAGTCGCTGGCGATGGCGTAGGCTGCAGCCCCTGTGGCAGTGGGTTGCCATGGGCTACCGTGTGTAGCCAGCAGCCAGCGTGAGCAACCAGCAGCCGCTGTGAGTGGCCGTCCAGAAGCCGGTGACTGATGTGCCTCACCTGGGAAGAGCGCAATGATGGTGTCAACTTGGGCCAGTGAAGCAACGTCCTCCACAACTAGACTGAAGAACAAAACGACAGCAACTTGTCTGTTCCCCTTCCCTCAATTCCCCAGCACTGTTCCCATCCCCCAATTCCCCAATAAAAATCTTAAAAAAAAAGTATATTATCTAACAGAACACCTTATCCAAACTATTTCCCACCCCCAGACAATAAGGCAGATGAGTCTAGGACTTTTCTGAGGCCTTCTCCATTGAATAAACCAATGCATTTCATCTTGAGCCTGACTGTGGGAACTGTCTTCTTTTCTGAATACAACCCCACACCACATGCAGACACACATTCACTCACTCACTCATTCATTCATTGTTGCATTTTATGGATGAGAATTCCAGAATTTGAAGGCAGCAAAAGGTTGGTGACCTTCATTACTCTACAAGGAGTTAACAAGAAACTGGACTTACTTTATAGCCAATTGTGCTGGATTGAACCATATGTCTAATGATGGGGGTTATTATTATTCTGGGGGTTTTTGCTGGTGTTTTAAGACAGTCTATGCTTTAATAATAGTTAACATTCCAATTCTAGGAAGAGAATTTCCACTTTTCCCTGAACTAAATTTTGATTTATGAAACAATCCATAGAGTGTCACAAATCACAGCATGTTCTTTGATTCCCTTGGCACCTTTAGTGTTCCAAGTTAGTTAGGGATCAAATGCCAAACTGGCGTCGCCTCATAGCCCTCTCAGCCTAACTGCTTTAGTGTAAAGAAAACTTCTTATGGAGTAAAGAAACCAAGCTCTGTTGTATTCTTCTATTGCTATGGCCCTTCATGCAACACTAGTGCAATGGAAAAACCTGGCTTTCTAAATAAGCTGATGACTACCATAGCACCTGGAGTTTTTCCTGGGAGGGATTATAAGTGTGTTTATTTGCTTCCTGGTCGACTGCTAGCTCTAATGTGAGCTTATCCATATAAAAGACATGGTTTCTCTCCAACCTCGAAATCTGACTTTATTATCTATCCTTTTATGTGTGAGGCTGGTGAAAGAATTAAATCACTTTCCTAAATGTTCAGTTTTTACTAGAGACTATCAAATCTTGAACAGAGGGTCTATGTTGTAGAAATAAATGAAAATGAAAGCGTTCAGTAGAACTCAAACAAATCTTTTACTTATATCCTATATAAGGTTTTTAGTTAACAAGCCCCACTGGCAGCTGGAAAGCAACAATTGACAGGAATTCGGACACAACGAACTGCTTTCCTCGGCTCAATAGTTCAATAGTTGAAGCGGAATGGAGAATGTGGTACAAGCTATTCTTTTCACTAATTGGTTGCTGATTTTATTTTGTTGTTAAAATAGGAAAAATATAAAGATACCATTCTATTACATTAAAGCTAAAATAAATTTTATGAAACTTGATTCTAGCAGAGGTAAACAAAGCATTTTTTTTAAATTTCCAATTACAGTTGACATTCAATATTTTATATTAGTTTAAGGTGTACAGCATAGTGGTGAGACATTTATAGAATTTACAAAGTGATCCCCTTGAGTAGTTTGGTACCCACCTGGCTCTATATACATAGTTATGACAATAATATTGACTATATCCCCTATGCCGTAATTTACATCCCCTTGGCTATTTCATAACAACCAATTTGTACTTCTTAATCTCTTCACCTTTTCCACCCATCCTCCCCAATCCTCCACCCATCTGGCAACTATCAATTTGTTCTCTATATCTATACATCTACTTCTATTCACAAACAAGGCATTTGAATAGCTAGCTAAATCAGGGCCAGATCAAATACGTTAAATGCTTTTTGGTTGTTTTGTGAGAAAATGAGTTTCTGTGAGACCACTGCTTTTCCCCAAAGGCCCCCATTTCTTCTCTTTTTATTTGCATTGATTCCATTTACATCATTTACCCGGAAATAGATTCATGGGCTCAGGAGATTCTGCCAATATCAAGGTTCTATAAACTGGTGTGTGTATAAAAGAGGAGAGAGGAGAGGAAAGGAGAGGAACTGTTTATTATGATCACATTTTCCACAGGCTGAAGGGGCCTATAGATATATGGATAATATACCGAAATACAAGTTTTAGTGAACAAACTTCACTCAGTGCCTGGTTAAGCAGATAACAAAAGTTATCCAATACAATATGATTTTGCACAGGCAATACATTGGTGCTGAGTTTTCTCTTGAAAAAAAAACATGTTAGGTAAATTTAGGAATAGTGAATTCATCTAGTTTAGCTACCTCATTAGGCAGATAAAATTATTGAAATCCAAAGCAGCTTACCTTGGTTACATAACTATTTAGAGGTAGCTGTTCTTGGGCTTCTGACTTCCAATTGCATTAAACTGATAATGTCTTTGTTTCTAGTGCATTTAATTTTGTTAAAAGTATTCTTTGAACTATATTTGGTGCTTTGGATTTCTTTCGTTTAAGAAACAGTTGATACTGTCCCAGGGATCAAGCCCTTTGTGTCTCTAGGGATGTAGTAATTTCCAGTGTTAGTTAAGAGTATGGATTTTGCAGTAAAACGGGGTTAAAATCAAGTCCCCATTACTTACTGATTTGGGAAAATTACTTAACCTTTATAAGCTTTAGCTTTTCCAAAGATAACAAAGCTAAGCTAATGCTTTTATTTTTTGTGGTAAAATATAAAATAATGTGAGTTATCATTATATGACTCCATCACTGTGCATAGTGCAAACCCTTGATAAATATGAAGATGGTTTTCAGACATTTTGGTGAAAAGTCCAGAAAACCAAATAACTTACTTTTAGATAATATGCCATTAAATATCATTATTTTCTGCAAGTGTGTATGGTTGCTATAATAAAATTAAAAACCAAAGTAATAAATTTGCACCTTCCTTGAGGTATTTCTTATTTATTGAGGAAGACAGCTAAATAAACATAAAAGATAGCAGTATGGTGTTGGGATTCAAGAATAGGAAAAGAAAATATTTGAGAATGGTTCATGGAAGCTATAAGCTGAAAGTAGAGAAGTACATGGTTTGTTAATGTAAAGAGTGAAGGACATTCTAAATAGTAATAGCAGCCAGTGAACTAGTTCAAAGCTTTGGTTAGGGAAACCAGATGTATAGTTTCTGACTGTAGGATACCTCATACGAATCTGTTTTTAAATTCACTTACTCCTTATTTCTAAAAATTATTTAAAACCATGAATGCTAAAAAAAACCCCACAGGTATTATAAAGCAACACAAAAGCATAAGAATAAAGCGATATAAGAGTCAAGGGGAGAGGCACTCCATCATATTTACTGCCAAGAGAAATTGTTTTTGAACAGAGGTTGCTGCAATGAGAAATTTTCTAGTGGCCCCTTGAGAGGCTCTCGTTCTTTCTTCAGCCCAATTATTACATCCTTGTTCTTCACTTTCTTCTAACTCATTGTTAAGCCACTGCCCCAAAAAATGATGACTCAGTGATCGTTTGTCACTCATATATTAACATGGTGCTTGAACACAGAATACTAAACAAATAGAGACCATGGTTACTATCTTCAAGGTGATCAAAATCAGATTGGAGTTCAAGACTGCTATATTGTTTCTGTGGTTATTTGCTTCAAAATATGTCATTTGAGTTGCGTGATGTAAGTGGTTAGCTATTTTAACTTTAATATATAATCTTACATATATTATAGTACATACTATAGTATGATAGTAGCATTTGAAAGACCTTAACTAGTAATTTACTCTAATTGTGTTCTTTACAATATTCTTCAAATATTATAGTAATCTCCTCCAAAGAATTCACTAATTAGCATAAGGCATGTTAGAAATAATTTTTCATTGGTGAAATAAGTGAAATTCAAGATACGTGATTGGCTAACATAGTGATATAAGCACTATCACCTTTCATGATCCAGGTACCAGAGCCCATGAAGCCTAGCTGCCTAGCACGTATGGTGTAGTGTTACAAGTCTTAGAGATTCATTTGGAAGTGGGTGTCCTGCATTTTGCCGTCGCCAATCCCCAACAAAGTTGGATGGCCTGTCAGGATATTATTGTAGATGCTTTAGAATGAGGCTCTCCTGTGGTGAGCTTGTTGGAATACAAATGGATGAAGATTTCGTGGTGTCTGATATTTGCTTTCACCATAATATAGCAGAGAGATTATTAGAGATGGAGATGCATAGATTCCTCTTTCTTCTAATCACCAGAGGCTACTGAAATTTACCCTAAAGAACCTTGTATTATTAACTGCCAAATGAGTGCAGCAGACATCCAGATAAAACAATCTTTGAAAAACTAAAAAAATACATACAACATTTTTTTTTCTAGGACCTGAGTGTCTACGCTTTCTGTTGATGATCTGATTTTTATGCCTTCTCCCATGATCACTCACAATATGTGAGGTAAACAAAAACAAAAACCTATAGTATATAATTCTTTTTGGCATATTTGAATAAAAACCAAACTATAGGATTGCACCTTTTTTATACAGATGCACTAAGGTTTATTAAGAGAAATGAATGAGATCAAGATGTAAGACTTGGAAAATTTTAAGATTTTAGTGGCCAGTAGGATGAGAGTGGGAAAAAACAGAAAGAAGTCATGCTACAATAGAACAAAGACCATCTTGAACAACACAATTTTTTTTGAGTCCCTATTATATAGGGAACACTGGCAGAAAGGAAAAAGATCTAAAACAGAATTCTATGTCTTCAAGGGGTGATAATAACAGAAATATAAACAGAAAATAGGATGCCTGAGATGAGAAATCTCTGTGTTGTAACTCTTAGATGAAGACTAAATAGAGCATTTCCCTTTCCTTTTCTTTGTTCAACCAAAGGAAGTTTTATGTCCCCTGCATAAAAGAGATGACATGAAGGAACTTATTTGGAATTGAAATATTAAAAAGTACAAGGACTGATCAAAATAATACTATAAATGGGACAAGGGTCTCCCCAGAAAGATCCCGTCTACCTTGAACTTTCATTGTCTGTTTGGAGAACACTCTGTTTTGTTTTTTTTTTCCTTTTATTTCTGACTAGGATTTCTTAGACCCAAAAATGTACTCAACACCCAAGTATATCTTAATATCAGTGAGTGGAAGCTGGAGAAAAACTTGTTGTCACTCTACTTTCAAGAAATCATTCTTTCATGAAAGAGCAAGCAAGTCACTTTGAAATTAAAAACTAAGGTGAAGAATTATTTTCTTCACTTTGGGTTGAATGAACTGTGATCCTTATAGTGTATATCTAAAGATCTGGGGTAATAATTTACATATTGTTATTCTTAATACCTCATCCCTCTGGCTATATTGTCTAGCTTTTAAAAGAAGGTTAAAAATTGCCTTCTTTCTTCCTCTTGTTGCCTATACTAAGGGACATTTTTTAGTTGCTGAAGACCTGAAATGTTATAACATTTACCTTCCCAGTTTAAGCCTTGTCTAAGGCAATTAGGACATTTTTAAAAAATTATCAAATGAGATAAGATTAAGGCAATAATCTCAAAGGGAAGGGGTCTGTGACATGACACCTAGATGAATCCAGGATATCTCATGGGAAAAATTGTAAATGTCTTCTGATATTTCTGGTCCTTTCCATGCTTAAATCCTCAATAAAGTAAAGATTACATAAATATGAATTATGTGCCCGTTTTTCTCCTATATAATTTGATAACTGGAAATGATGGATAAGAAATAGTCGTGCATCCTCAGGCACTTCCGACCTACTAGAATCTATTCTCTTTCATTACTCATAAATTGAGTAGATGCTTTTGTAGTCCAACAGTCTCCAAATTTTCCAGTATTCTGTGATCTTCCTTACCTTTAAGGTCCAAGTGAAACAACTCAGATTTCATCATGTACAACTCAAAAAGCACAAACCTCTTGTCAATATTTTTCATGATTCTAAGGATGGTGCTTACCTTTTCCTGTTGGTTTCCTGTCACTTTTTGCCTTGAATTTATCTTCCTAGCTTGGTTCTTTTTTTTTTTTTTAATTGAGGTGACTGGTTTATAACGCTATGTAAGTTTCAGGTGTACAGCACTGTAATTTGACATCTGTATATACTACAAACATACCACCGAAGGGAAGAGGCTCATTGTATGGTGATGAATGGAACCTAAACCTACCTTAGTTCTTTATTCCTGACTATCTAGATACATTCCAAGGCTGCTATCCCACTTTGTTTAGTTCTTCAAGTGGTCTCTTCACCTTTATTCGTGTACCACTAACACAAGGCTATTTTGTCACAATGTTTTGCTGAAGGTTTGTAGACAATGCAAGGACTTAAGCAAAGCAAAGAAACAAATGAAAACAATGTCAAATATCCTGAATTTTGCCATTAGGTTCCTTCCCAGAAAATTGAAATTGTTTTCCTTTATTAAGCCCTAGCTGCTACCACATTACTGGGGCTCCTTTCCTCTCCCTCACCCCCTCTTTTCTCACTCGCTCAACTTTTCTCACAAATTTTCTTCTCCAAATCCCAAAGACCAAAACTTCCTTCTTGAGCCCTTATGAATCAAATTATAAGTCTTTTATTATGTCCAAATTGAGTCATTTAATTTTCTTTTAAATTAATTCTCTTATGTCCATATTTGTTCAGGGTTTTCACTCTCAAACAAAATGCCCATAAGCAAGTATTTCCAAACTAAAAGTAACATTTACTGAAATGATGAAATTAGTTTGAAGATGGGTTCCGTTTTCAATGGTGCCATTTTGTTTTTACCTCCTATCATATTTACATTATTGTAAATTATAAACCATATATATACATACATATATATATTACTAAATTCTTACAAGAACACTGTAGACAAGATAAGTATGACACTTCTGCTGGAAAATGTACACAGGCACTCTACATTTATTTCCAGATCCTCCTGATGTTTATTGTGTAGAGGGAGCTAAAAGTCTAAAAACTCTATTTTCCCAACTCCTTTGTTGAAAGCGTCGCGCCAATTGGATGCAGTTATATAAGATTTGGAATGTGGATGGGAAGTAGCAGTCCCTTTCCCTCCAACATTGGTGGGTTTTAGCAGACTTGGATTTTAGTAGCAACAAAATGCCCCCATTTTCCTATCAGTTACTGGTTTTGGGGCTGTCGAGAAGTGGTTTTCTGAAGCTTTCTGACATCTGGGTCTCCCTACCAGCTTTCTCATCTTTGGGTAGCATCTTCTCTGAGCATTCCTTAAAAGTTTAGTGATTTCCCCAGCCTTCTGACAAGTTTGTAAGCATTTAATTTCTACATTCAAACCTGCAGCAGCTAGCCATTTCTTCATAAATGCTGCTTGATTAGCCACCACAAAATTCAGGGTCTTAAAACAACCGCCACCTCTTCTCATGGATCTGCAATTTGTCTGGCGTTGGTTGACCGAAGCTGGAACTGGCAGTGTGGCTCTGCTCCGAGCTGCCTGGGTCTCTGTATATTCCTGGGTCCTGGCTTCTGGTAATCATTGTCTTTCTGCCAGGCTGTTTCCTCTTCTTTCTTGCAGAAATTCACAAACATCAGTTGCTTCATCAGCCTATCACTGTGGCCACCAGATTATATTCTCATGTGAGTATCCAGTTCAAAATTCATCACTGGTTCTCTATTATCCTAAGAACAAAGTCCAAGCACCCCACCATTGCTTACTAAAACCTTTATGACGTGCCTTCCCTTATACTTTTTCTCTGGCTTCATCCCTCACTATGACCCCGTTGTGAATCACCTCTATTTCTCTTTCTCATCTGAAAGGGCCACCTAGTGAACTTACCAATTGGGAGATGCTAATTTCACACAGAACAATGTTTCTGTAGCGGTAATTGGGATATAGCAATTGATTTTCGGCAATAATGCTCAGAAAGAGAGTGTTGCTAGACACCAAGTCCTAAGATAGAAATCAGAAAGTCTGTCCTCTGTTCTTACATCTGTTACAAAGCAAGTTGGAATATTTACTGAAATGTAATGTTTACTGAAATTATGCAATCAGTTTGAAGATAGGCTCCATTTTTAAGGCTGCCATTTTTTTTTACCTCGTATCATATTTACATAATTGTAAAAAAGGATCTCATGTAAGCCACATATACGTGCAGCCTTCTGTTTATCCAGAAAGTAGACTTTCTTGGCATTATCAAGAGGCTAAAGGATCAAATTTAAGAATCAATTTGGAGAGCAGGAAATGAAAGAAAGTGATTGTCTGGAATAAGTTTGCACTGGCTTATAAAGTGTGAAAACCTCAAACTCTTTTTGACCTTAGAAATGTAGTGAAAATACTCAGAAGCATTCTTTGATTTTGACCAAGGTACTGTTTTGGAACTGTGAGTCACTGTCCAGAGTTTTCTTTATTTGACTAAAGAAAGCATCCCCTAGTGTCTAGATTCCACATACCCCTAGATAGTCATATAAATCATCATGTCCTTCTGCTTGTAAACACAGGCTCCATGGTAAATTCCTGCTGGAGTTTCATTCTAATAAAAAAATCCATCTCTAGAAATTACTGAGTCTGCTTTTACTTGTAAGAAAGGAAAGTTATATAGTGAAACCAAATTCATTACCCAAATGTTTTAAATCTACTTAATGTATTCATTTTTTGTTAAATGAACTCAAGTCCATTTTAGCCAGGATTTTTTTTTTAACCTCATGATATTCCAATCTTTAAGGAATCTCTTTTACATTCAGAAAGAAACTTGACATAAATTTTTGGAAAAATATATTGAGAGATCTGGAAAAAAAATGCTTTTAGCTCCCTATCAGCTAGAAAGAAATTTTTTTCTCCCTTAGGTTCTAAAAAAATGAGCAGTGTTATCTGAGAATGAAGTCTGAACTACCTATGTTGTATAATGCTTAAAAAATATGATTGTCATCACCAATATAAAGAAGGTTTGTAATGGTGAGCTTTATGTTTCTGAATGCAAGAAGGCAAAAAGTAGAGAGAACTTCTGAGTTAATGAAAACGAATTTCAGTCAATTTGATATTTACAATTACTGCAATTTACAAGAACTCCCTCCCAGTTGCACAGCCAAAACACTCAAAATCTATTCTTTCCCTTAGCATAGATGTGGCTTACGTAAAACCTCAAGTTAGTTGTAGGATTTTTTTGGGTAGACTCTCCCTTCACCTCTCAATAACTACTTTCACACTATTCTTTCCACTACACACTTCTTCATCATGTTATCTCTAATAAAGTATTAAAATTCAGCAGATTCCTCCTTTTCGCCATTCAGCTATATACAGATGCATTTTCATAGGAATTTCTTAAAGACCATAAAGCTTTCAAAACCAAGGAATCATCTTTCATGTCAGACTGGATTTCTGATAGGCAATGGGGAACTTTGAATTATTGATTTGTTGTTTCAGTTTGAAAAAGTTTTCCCAGCGATGGGAGGCAGGTTATGTTCATGTATCAACTCAAATCACAGGGGGGAAAAATTCACACAGCTTCTTCATAATGTCATCTCATTTTTTAATTAAAAATGGTGTTACCCAGCTTACTCACCATTTTACTCAATGGTCTTAGTTGGTGCTGAGTACTTTTGGATTATTTCCATAAATGGATCCCCAAATAGGAAATTTGTTGTCAGGGACGGTAGTCAAAAGAATGTGTCACAGGCTATAATGACATCTCTGAAAGCCCTTCTGAAAAATGACAGCCTGACTGGAAACATTTAACCTCCCAGCAGGCCTACTTTGAAAAGTCAGGACATACATTTCTAATTATTTTGTTAAAACATTGAGACATACTACTAAATAAATTAAAGAATTCAGTGATATGAACTTTTGTCATTTTTCTAATGCAGTGCATGAACTCTTTATGCCTGGCCACATAAGAAATGAGAAACACACCATAAATTTCTTACCTTCTGAAGCTTGTCTCATGGGCCTTGGGAAATTTAGTGGAGAGTTTCCTACCTGTGTTTGACAAATTCTCTCCTCTTACAGTGGCTTAAAACTTGAAAAGGAAGAGGGAATTTTGTGCATTTTCTTGCATTATTTTAAGTAAAGCCACTTATATTTTCCTGGGCAAAGATTTCTTTTACAAACGTGATTGTTTCTGACCTTTCAAGACTTGTGAAGGCTTAATTCAAAACCTGGTTGCCATAAGGATGTTGATCACACACGCAATGAAAACTCACTTTGAAATATACTAGAGTTAGTGTTGTTGAGAGAGATAATTGTATCATTTAGGAGGCTGTCAGTTGCAAGGTACAAAAAAACTCAACCTAAATTAAGAAAGAAAAACAAA
Organism: Hipposideros armiger; assembly: GCF_001890085.2. Lineage (NCBI taxonomy): Eukaryota > Metazoa > Chordata > Mammalia > Chiroptera > Hipposideridae > Hipposideros > Hipposideros armiger. The sequence goes on along the minus strand of NW_017731540.1, from coordinate 47,912 downwards.
AGAATTTACTGCCTTATGTAACTCAACAGTCCAAGGTTAGATGTGACTTTAGCCAAGTTTTTTATCGTTAATTTAATCAGTAGAGCTAGTTCCAGTTTCTTTCTTTCTCTCAATTTCTTGGCTGTGTTCAGACAGAGCCAAGACTTACTTAGAAGCTGACACTGAGATGTGATGAAATGTGCAAGGATATTATTAAGGAAAGTAACTATGTGAATGGAAATAAGGAGGAAGCGGGGAGTGTCTGGAGAGCTGTCAGACCTCAGTGCAGTGAAGGGGGGAGAGCAGCAGAGAGAGAGCGACCTGGATATCTATGCAGTGTAAGGAAGGGTCTATAAAGCTTTTTGGGAGTCCTTGAGCCAGAGTCAGCAAATGTAAGAGTGCTGTGTGTCCTAAGAGCTCAGTCACTGATGGGGAGCAGCCCTTGGTAGGCACAAAACCTTAGCATAAGTCCAATAATAAATCTCAAAGTGCAGCACCTAAGGCCCTCCTTCAGACACAGTCCTGTAGCAGATATGCAGGTGCATTCCCATGGCTGCCACAGGTAGGTTCTCCCATCCCAAGACAGCTGTCAGGAGAGCCGAGGGCAATGTGCATTCCCGTCTGTATTCACTGGGAAATAAAAGAAAGCCCACTTCTCCAAAAGTCCCAGGTTCAGATTGGAATCTCTTTAACTCTGATTGGCCAGAACTGGTCATGTGCTCAATCCTGACCTACTCACTGTGGCTGGAATTTGGATACAATCATTGGCTTAAGCTCAAGAGTGCCTCCTTTGGAATGGAAAGAGATAGTTTCAGTTCTTTCCTCTATCTATTAGATTGCTTTTGACTGCGTGTGCGAGAGACTCCAACTCAAATTAGCTTAAACAATGGGACATTTATTTACTCATATAATAGAAAGTCAGAGAGAAGGTGGGTTCCAGGCATGGTTCAAAGAAAACATTGGCTCCATCTGTTTACAGTTCTCCAAGGGTTAGCTTTATTATTATTAGGCTGACTTCCCATGAGGTTTCCAGATGTCTATCAAGTGCAATTGAGGCAAAATGTCCCTTTTGCTCAGACCAAGCATGAGAAAAAGAAAACTGCACTACCCATGGAGTGGAAGAGAATCCCCTCAGCCTCATTGGGCCACATGCTCATTATATAACGATCCCTGAATGAATAAGGGCTAACAAGGCAATTCCAGGTTCTGTTTGGCTCACCTGGCTTCCAAGGCAACCGCTGGAGAAGAGGATGAGATACATATGACTGAGCTGGAATAATCAGGATGCGATCTTGAGCTGGTGATGAGATCCGCTTCCTTGAGGCATATGGGCAGTGTGATGGTTAATTTTATGTGTCAATTTGGCTAGGCTATGGTGTCTAGTTGTTCAGGCAGATAGCAGTCTCCATGCTGAGAAAACAGCTTTTATGGGTGATTAAACATTTACAATCATTAGACTTCGAATAAAGCAGTTTACTCTCTGTAATGTGGTTGGGCCTCATCCAATCAGTTAAAGGCCTCGAAAGCAGAGCCTGAGGCTCACCAAAGAAGGAATTCTGCCTCAAGACCGCAGCACAGAAATCCTGCCCAAGTTGCCAGCCTGCTGGCCTGCCTTTCAGGTTTCATACTCAAGACATCAACTCTTATCTGCATTTCCCACCTGCCTGCTTCACTTACGGATTTCAAACTTGCCAGCCCCCATAGTAGGAGATGTATGTATCTCCTATCGTTTCTGTTTCTCTAGAGAACTCTGACTAATACAGGCCACACAGAGGAGGATTGAATATTATTATAGAACAGAATTCGAGTTTTCTTTATTACATTGCTAGTAACTGCACAGTTAGGACATTCAGAGGAAGGTCGACTGGTTAATGGGAAGAGGGACAACGAAGGGCCCTACAACAACATAGGTTTTTCACATCACGTTTTACTCGACAATGTACATAAAACTTAACCTTAGTAAATTTTGAAAACTCAGGACTAGCGACTCCTAAGAACAATCCTACAAATTTCAATTTCTAATAAGCTAGAAAGAAAACCACCAGCTTACCTAGTTTTGATTTGCAAAGGACATGCAAAGACGGGATATGACACACTAGTGACCAAGTCCAAGTGTAACTAGAACATGAACAAATAAACTACATGCATAGTAAACCATGTATGTTATACATTAAAATTACTGTACTTATTGCCATTATTATCTTACTTTATAATAGCCAAACCATTCTCTCACAACTGATCATCTTTTAGTCTTGAACCCTTTGATGGAGTGAGAACAGACACATCAGACAAAGAGAGTGCCTCTGGCATTGAAGATACACCTTTTTACTACTCTCCAACCTGCCCTTACTGATTCCTAAGAGGAGTCCTTGGAACAGAACTTGACAGTCCCTGATGAAATCAAATGCTTTTTAAAGGATACGTCTTGACTAATGACCAGCTCCTCTGTGTTCAGTCCCACCTTTTGTCCTGAAAGAGGTCACTTCTGTCTGCTGAATGCATAGTCGTTTCTTTAGTATTTATTCCCTGATCGCTAAAAAGGGATATTTGCATTTCATTCCAGGACACATTTCATGTTATATCATACTGACTGGTAAGAGCGTCTGTGGCTAAAAGGCAAAATAATAACCCAGAATTGTGTTTCTTAGGTAAGGCCAGGTTTCAGTTTAAATGCCCACTGTCCTCTCCCTGTGGAACCCCTCAGGCTTATTTCTTTCCTTTTCGTTACCTGATTAGCCCATTATGTTTCTGGTAAAAACAAAAAACAGGGCTAGAATAAATGAAATTCTAAAAGTGGATGCTAAACCCTGAGGTTATTGTACTATGAGAGCATTTCCTGGACTGTGAAATATTTACTGATGGATTTAAAATAGAAATGCATTGGGTGAAATCCTATCAATATGTTGTGAAGCATTATTAACATTCAGAGAACCAAGGATTTCTGTTCTAATATATATATATATATATATATATATATATATATGTTATTATTATTATGTTTTTCATTTTGTGTCAGTCAGTGATGGCAGTTCAGGGAAAACCAACTGTACTAGGTTAATTTTTAGTTTTTAAGTGTCCTATCAAACAAATATAGCCACTTTCATATATGGTATCTTACAATTCCCATTTTTTTCTAGGGGAGGAAACTAAGAATTTGAGAAGTTAGGCAGTAAGCCCAAGACCACATGGGCATGAGTGGAGGAGCAGGGAATTAAAACCAGATCTTTCTGACCCCACTTCAGCCCACTATATAAAAGCTACATCACCTGGGTTGAAGTATACAAAACTGCAATGTACCACTGTTATTGGGATTAAGTCAATAGTAGCCTTGAATATCATTTTGTAGAAGAGCAAAGCACCAAAGAGCAATTAATGACAAGGACATGGAACAGGCATATATAAATCCATATACTGAGAAATGTATCATGTCTTCTCCCCAATGGGCTGAGGAGGTATGGGTACTGAGAAAGTGGTTCAGAAAATGTTCCACACTTTTTGTGTTCATGAAGCCAACATAGTAAGTGAAGTATTAATCTTGTTGGAAGAGTCCATTTTCCCCCCTGCATGGTCCTTCTCACTCTCTTTTATGATGTCAACATCAGGGCATTTTCAGTGTGAAATAGCAATTATAAAAGAAATTATCAGGGCCTCCCTTATGCCTTATTATGCAGTCCTACTTTCCTTAACACTACTGTGTGAATGACTCATTAATCAGAAAGTCTTTAATACCAAGTATATTTCAGCCGGAAGTCTTGCTTTTATAGCAAGATCTGAAAGTTATATGACTATATTTCTACATTAATAACTACCATTAAGGTGTATAATTTTAATTATGCTAACAATTACCTTTCAGTTTTTTTCAACTTAACAAATATTTATTGGACATCTGTCATGTTTCAGGTACTGAACTAATAATGGCTGGAGATGTTTAGATGAACAAAGCAGTGCCCATCTACCTGCTCTTAAGGTGACAGCTGGATAAACAGATGGTCCCTACTTGCTAGGGTAAGAGACAAGATAGAAAGGGCACAGAAAGGTAGAATTGTACAGGGGCTAGATTCCCCTGGGACAGATGACCCAGATTCCCATTCATGGACTTGCTCATGGTCCATCCTTTATATGATCATTAGTTCCGAGTAACGGAGAACACAGGGATGATAAACTCTACATCCTTGCATACATTACTTCCATGTGTGTCCTTCCTGGCTAATTTGGTAAGTTAACTTAGAACGGGGAAGAATTTGGTTTTTAATTTGGTTTACTCTGGCCACTAGAATAAGATTCTAACAGTATCTTTGGATGAAAAATAGATTTCTAACATTATCTTAGGATAAATCATTAAGTGCACACCATATGTGTAATAGGCATACTACATTAAACTTGGGCTGGAGATTTCTGATTTGGTCCTATCAACCACCCACTTTTCAAGAGTACTACTTGTGGAGAATCAGCCATTTCAATTGATATCATTCCTATTGTTCAAAAAGTAGGCTATTCAGGTCTTTAGAGCAAAGAGTTCATACGAAACAGTGTCCATTAGCTCTTACAAAAGCAATTCATTAGGGGAGTGAAGAGATAAGGAATTTAATAAATAGGTAAAAATTCTGGGAAGCTTACTTTAAATCAGGATTTTAAATTATCTTCATTCCCTTGTTGGATATGCCCTAGTGCTTTAATAAACACGCTAATGGTAGGTAGAAGAGCAAAATTTTCCATGAAGTCACAAATAAGGGGCTGCTTAATCATCTGAAAAAACTTCAACCTCATTCCTAATAAAAGAGATGCAAAATAAAGCAACATGATAGATTGTTTTTTACCTTTTATATGGAAAAAAAAATCCAAAATTTTGACATATGCTATAGCAGAGAGGAAATAGGTACTCTCATAAATTACTGTTGGGATTACAAAATGGTATAATACCAACAGAGGAGAATTTGACAGTTCTTTAGTATATAAGTTAATTATTGCTTATAAAAAATGACTCCAAAACTTAGTAGCTAAAACAACAACTGTTTATTCAGTTTACAATTCTGTGGGTTGGAAATTCAGGCTGCACTCAGCTGAGCAGTTCTTCTAATCTTGGCTGAACTCGCATATGTCTGTCAGCAGCTGAGCAACAGCTTTGGTGCTCATGACTGGGCCATATCACATATCTGAGGCATTGGCTGAGAAAAGCAAGTTAACCAGCCCTAGCTGGTCTTTTAGTCTTCAGCAGGCTTGACTGAGCTTGTTCACTTGATGGAGTCAGTGTGTTCTTGAGAGTGTGAGCAGAAGTGTGCAAGGCTTTTTGAAGTCTGGGGTCAGAGTGACACACCATCATTTTCACCACATTCTGTTGGCCCAAGCAAGTCACAGGGCCAGCCCTGATTCAACAAGTGGAGAAATAAATTCTATTTGTTGATGGGAAGTTGCAAAGCCACAAGTCAAGGGTGTGTAACATAGATAGGAGAAGAGTTGAGGTTACATTTTGTTAATAATCTACCACATCTAGTAAAATGGCAGTTTATTTTACCTGTGACAAAGAAATCCCAGGTCCAGGCATCCACCCCACAGTATAAAACTGTTCACTGCAGCACTATTTATTGCCTTCAGCAAAAGACAGGAAACAAACCAACAGTCCACCGACAACAGTCCACTGGTTCAATGAAAATGGTGCATCTAGACAGTGACATATTAAATAAGGGTATAGGAAACAAAAGTGCCTAGGAGTTGAAAACTGTTGAAGCTAGGTCTTAGTTCATTCTGGTTTTCTTTCTGCTTTCATACATGTATCAGATTTTTCACAATTAAAAGCAAAAAAATAGACTTGATTCCTTTTTTCATGACCAAGTATACATGAAACTAAAAAATAAAATGAAATAGAAAAAAATGAACCTCACTAAGCCAGTTTTTATAAGAAGACAATGGCATGTCTCCAAGAAGTCAGCTATTTACATCTCAAGTGCTGTAAATAGTTCAGCAGCATTCAAAAAGTATTCATCAAAATTCCTATTTTCTTGGCTGAGGAAGAGTTCCTTCAATCAACAAGCCCGACATCCCCCTAGGGGTACCAATGTTACAGGGAGAAAATAATTGCATGTTCAGACTCCAACTTTCTAAGCCTGCATCTTGTTAAGTAATCTACTTGAACAGAGTTTTAGACACCAGCAGCTAATGTAAAAAAAATTTCCCTTTTTTCTTTGCCTTAGCTATATCAGCACTTTGTCAAAACCTAAATAAATTGCTACCATTTATTAAGACCCCATGCATCCAAAAGTTCAGGTTTTTATCAACATGAACATGATAATAAATTGCCCATGTATTTCCCAAAATTACCTTGATTCTCAGATCTCATGTGTCATAAAGAACTGCTTGCATTGATCTATTTGACAAATATCTCCCACCATACAAGTTACGGCAAAATGTTCCAAGTGCCATATATTTAAAGGAAAAAAAAATCCCTCCCTTTGAATCTGTCTATGTTTGGGCTGAGGAGCAAGGTTCTGTTGCCATTCCATATTTGGAATGGGAATGGGAATTCATTCAGAGGACTGGTCAAGGGCTATGCATGTGTTAGATCAATCAACATGGCAGGGAGCATTTTGTGCCCTGTTTCACAACTTATCCTCCTGGCCTCACAATGCTGAAAATTACAGCAGTTCCGGGAGCCTTTAATTGGATGGTACCTTATCTGACTGGTTTTGGTACTAGCTGAATGAGTACAAAGGGCAGAGAGAACAAGAAGTTTGCATGTTAAAGAAACATGGAGCTTTCTGAACCATTTGCAATAGATTCCTTGCCTCACTGTGCTACTGAAACTTGTAATGATTACCAGATTATATAGCTCCTTCTCTGTGTTTATTGTTAACTGATTTGTCATTTAATTATTATTTTTTTCATTGATTTGTTTTCATTAGATCGCTGGAAACCTCTCTTATCTGTCTGTAAACTCCCCCTACCTCCATGGTTTAGTCCTCTCCCTCCCTGGACTTCTCAGACAGGTTTATGGGTTAGCCACCAAACTCCTGCTTGAGTTTATATATGATAAACATTATGAAGTGCACAGTATCCAAGAAATGTATAAAAGATCTTGGTCTTTGCATCAGAGTACTAAGAGAGGTAATGAAAGTGAAACCAAAATTTCTATTTTCAAGGCACTGAAAACCAGATGTTAGCATGAGGGCATCGGATCATATAGATCTCTAGTGTCTGAAAACACAAAATGCACCTGTGGTGAAAATGTATTCACCAAAAAGAAATTCTGACATTAAGGCGAATGGGGACAAAGGGAGAGAATAAAAAAGGAACAACTTAAAGTATATATTTTCATTCTATTGCATAATTGCTGAGCTATTTTAACCAAAGGATCAATAATAATGTAATACATTTCAACTATCTTATTTCATATTGTTTTATGGAATCATGAGAAAAACTGAAAACCCAGGGAACAGAATTAGCGATTGTTAATCAGGCCCAAGAGAAATAAAATGTGAATAAACAAGAATTCCAGTAGAAGTCATTTTTATCTAGCGCTCGACTTCTTTGAATTACCAGCATTCGTGTCCTTAGAAGAATCTCCCCCATGATATAGACAACAAGAACATCAAAGTATTTTCGAAGCCTAGGGAAAATGTGTGCCAATTAATCAATCTGTTTTTATCTGTTATTTTATCGTATGTTCAATAGGTAATGATGTAAAAAAATGCCACAAGAACAGAAGCCTGGCTTTCTAAGAAGGTAAATAATATTTCTTACATTTTATTTGGATGCTAAATGAATTTTAACCTAAATACAGTATTTTTATTTACCTTTATCGAACAACAGGCAGGTTTGGTTTTTTTTATATATATATATCTACATATGATGCATTTTGAATGACCAATTGTGAACCACTAGATTCCTGGGCATTAGAAAGAAATCCAAATGGAATTAGAAGTTGTAGGGCGCTTGTGCTGTTTTTTTCTTCTTGTTGTTTGTTTGTTTTCATTCTTATTTCCCTGAAGTAAGAGACCGTATGGCCTTCAGTACAAAGACTTCAGGCCCATTCTTTATATTACACTTGGTTGCCTCTTGGCTATATAACTTCTGAGTGAAAATCATTGAACTCTTTAATGAAGTAGTATAAAGAATAAATCATAATGGGTAAAATTAAAAAAAAAGAAGTTGTATCTACTGCTTGAAAGTATTTCCCAATGAAGAAGAGAAGGTACAAACCTTGCAAATTACAAAATGCATATTGCGATGGGCATAGAACCACAAGACAGCAGGAGTGATTCTAGAAGAATTTGCCAGAGACCCCTATAAGACCATAGGGCCCAATGCCACAAAGGGCTTTACACTGTCTGATGTGAGGGTTTGACAATAAACCTGATTTTAGCACTATTTACATTTCCTCACCAGAGCGATTCTTGAGTCACCAGAGAAAACTATGTTGTGTTTTTTCATTTGGGAAACAACCTACCTCCTTGGCTAAAAGCAACATTTTCTTTTTTTCTCTTCTGGTGACCAAACTGCAATAGTGATAGTCAAATGGACTAAATGACCTACAAAAATTCCCTGGCAGTCCTCGATCTTTTGTAGAAATGCAAAGATGCCTGAGTTATGTGACTTGCAAGTATTATTTTCTAGACAGAAGTGCCAGCTGTTGTGTTTTTCACTGTCTTAGCAATTGCTGCCTTTTCTTTCTTGTCTTTGGGTTTTATGGAGGGAAACACAAGTACTTCCTTGATATTATTGGCATCTGTGAGAAACGTGGTGACTCGGTCGATGCCCATGCCTCAGCCAGCGGTGGGGGGCAGCTCATATTCCAGGGTGGTGCAGAAATTTTCATCTGTGAACATGGCTTCATCGTCGCCAGTGGACTTGGCTTTGGTCTGTTCTTCAAAAAGCTGCCGCTGCCACATGGGGCTATTCAGCTCAGTGTAGGCATTACATATTTCCTTCTTCATGACAAACAGCTCAAAGAGCTCAGTCAGACCCTCTTTAGAGAGGTGCCATTTAGCCAAAGGGCTCATTATCTGTGGTTGATCACAGATGAATGTAGAATTGATGCATGTCACTCCCAGGAACTCCCCAACAAGCTTATCAAGGAACCTGACTGTGGTCCAAGGTGGTGGACATCCAACAGCTTTTGCCATACAGATATCAAGAATTTTGTGAATTTCTTTAGTTTCAAAGAGGTTAGTTTCTGGCAGCTTCTCCCTCAGGGCTTTCTCAGCCTCTTCTACCGTGCTGATTCTCAGGAGTGGTAGGGTGAAGTCAACCTCGTTGGCTTGGCTCTCAGGGCCATCTGGGTGGTAGGTGACCTTGTACCTGCCTGTAATGAATGCACTTCTCCAATCCTGAAATCATCTTCTCTGTGATTTCCATGAGATCGTGATAGTCTGTATAGTCCATGAAGAACTCACAGGTGGTGAACTCAGGATTGTGAGTCAAATCGATTCCTTCATTCCAGAACTGGCATCCAATTTCATAAACCTGGTCAGTGCCACCAATGACCAGCATCTTATGGTAAAGTTTTGGCGCAATTCTTACATATAAATTCAGGTCCTGCTCATTGTGCTGGGTGATAAAAGGCTTGGCCATAGCTCCCCGTGGGATGATGTTCATCATGGGAGTTTCAATTTCTAGGAATCCCAACTCATCCAAGAAACTGCTTATGTATGTACTGATCTTAGAGAGAATGGTAAATTTCTGCCTCACGAAGTCATTCAGAATCAAGTCCAAGTATTTCTGGCAGTATCATGTTTCCTTGTCTTTGAGGCCAAAGTGAAGATGAGGTGACATATGCAAACAAGGAGACAGCAGTGTGATCTCATAGGGATCCATGCTCAGCTCACCCTTCTTGGTTTTCCCAGGATTCCCCTGAACTCTGATTATGTCTCCCTGTTGCAATTTGTTATTGATACAAGTACATTCTTCCTCTGATTTATGATTCCTGGAATTGGCCATGACTTGCAAATTTTTTTAATTATTTTTTTTTTCCAGTTATGGTTGACATTCAATATTATTTTACATTAGTTTCAGGTATACAGCATAGTGACTAGGCACTTATATAATTTATTCAGTGATCCCCCTGATTGGTTCAGTACCCACCTGGCACTATACACAGATATTACAATATTATTGACTATATTTCCCATACTGTACTTTACATCCCCATGACTATTGTATAACTACCAATTTGTATTTCTTAATCCCTTCACCTTTTTCACCCAGCTCACCAAACCTCTCTCCTCTGGCAACCATCAGTTTGTTCTTTATAACTATGAGTCTGTTTCTGTTTTGTTTGTTCATTTTTTTGCTGTTGTTTTTCTTTAGATTTCACATATCAGTGAGATCATATAGTATTTGTCTTTCTCAATCTGACTTATTTCACTTAGCATAATACCATCTAGGTTCTTCTGTGTTGTCACAAATGGTAAGACTTCATTCTGTTTTGTGGCTGAATAATACTCCATTATATACATGTACCACAGTTTCTTTATCCAGTTGTCCATTGATGGACACTCGTGTTGCTTCCATATTTTAGTTATTGTAAATAGTGCTGCAATGATCATGGGGTCATATATCTTTTTGAATTAGTGTTTTAGATTTTTTTCAGATAAATACCCAGAAGTGGAATTCCTGGGTCATAAGGTTGTTCTATTTTTAATTTTTTGAGGAACCTCCAAACAATTTTCCATAGTGACTGTGCCAATTTGCAATCCCTCCAACAGTGTACGAGGGTTCCCTTTTCTCCACATCCTCGCCAACACTTGGTGTTTGTTGATTTATTGATGATAGCCATCCTGACAGGTGTGAGGTGATGTCTCATTGTAATTTTAATTTGCATTTCTCTGATGATTAGTGACATTGGGCATCTTTTCATATGTCTATTGGCCATATGTATGTCCTTTTTGGAGAAATGTCTCTTCAGGTTTTTTGCCCATTTTTCAATTGGATTGTTTGTTTGTTTGTTTGTTTTTGGTATTGAGTTGTATGCATTCCTTATAAATTTTAAATATTAACTCCTTAGCAGATGTATCACTGGTGAATTTTTTTTCCCATTCAGTAGGCTGTTCTTTCATTTTGTTGATGGTTTCCTGTGCTGTGAAAAAGCTTTTTAGTTTGATGTAGTCCCATTTGTTTATTTTTTCTTTTGATTCCCTTGTCCGAGGAGATAGATCAAGAAAAATATCAGTAGGAGCAATGTCAGAGTTTACTGCCTATGTTTTATTCTAGGAGTTTTATGGTTTCAGATCTTATATTTTAATTCTTTAACCCATTTTTAGTTTATTCTTGTATATGGTGTAATATGGTTGTCCAGTTTCATTTTTTTGCATGTCCAGTTTTTCCAACACCATTTATTAAATAGATTATCTTTATTTCACTGTATGTTCTTGCCTCCTTTGTCATAGATTAAATGTCCATAGAGGCATGGGTTTACTTCTGGGCTTTCTATTTTGTTTCATTAATCTATGTGTCTGTTTTTATGCCAGTACCATGCTGTTTTGATTACTATAGCCTTGTAGTATAGTTTGATATCAGGTAGCATGATACCTCCAATTTTGTTCTTCTTTCTCAAGATTGCCTTGGCTATTCAGGGTCTTTTATGGTTCCCTATAAATTTAAAGATTATTTATTCCTGTTCTGTGAAAAATGCCATTGGTATTTTGATAAGGATTGCATTGAATCTATAGATTGCTTTGTGTAGTATGGACATTTTAATGATGTTAATTCTTCCTATCCACGAGCATGAGTATATGCTTCCATTTATTTGTATCTTCTTCAATTGCTTTATTCAGTCGTGACTTGCAACTTGACCCCCTCTCCTCAAAGTTCATAGAAGATAGAACTTTCCACCAGAAGCTCTTTTGGCAGGGATCCTACTGCCGCCTTTAATGTGATGTCACTCAGGTGGTCCCCAGTCTGCAGGTGACAGTATTCTTGAATGAAATGAATGAGCAAGACATCTACATGGAACTTGTGTGGGTATGCGTCATCCACACTGACCTTTTAGTTGGTGGACGGCTTGGTTGCGGCTCTTGTAGTATTGGTGTGGGTTCAGGCTCTTCTTCTCAGCACATTGTCAATGGTCTGGTTGGTGGCCACAGCATTGGTCTGGCTTAGTTATTTTCCACTGAGCTCCTTTTGCTTGGCCTCCTTCTCTCCTCCCTTTTCAACTTTCAGACATGTGTTTAGCTCATTTTTTCTCAGTTTAGGCTCACCACCATCCACGTTTACCTCAGTCCCCTGCACCGTAGCCATCTCTCCAGAGGGCCCGACATGAAAGGTGTAACATTTTCATTGTAACTTCAAAGTTGTATTACCTGTTAAGTTGGCAAATAGCGATGCCACAGAGAAGACATATTTGTTAGCTATGAGTGTGTGAAACAGAGACTTGGCCAGCAGTGAGCGGGTTCCATTAAGGCAGCAACTATCATTAAATTTGTAATTAAGAAATATAAATGTCAAATACTACAGAGGAAATCAATTTGTTGGGGCAAAGATAGTTATGAATCAGAAGCTGTCATATCTTGTGCTGAGTGGGATCCTAAGAGTGATGCCAAAGCCAAAGTGACTCAGGATGCATTTTATGAGCTCTTTACATTAGATTTTTAAAACAAGAAATATCACATTTTTAAGACCTTGTGAATATTGTTAAAACTATATGTAAACAAGGATTATGACTGAAATTACATATTCATTCTCACTGTCATACTTCGGATTTATGTTTTATATAAACATAATGAGATTAGAGATTCTGAGTCAGATCCAGCATAGAGAAAAATAATCTTATTTTCTTAATTTTGTTGACACTTAATTTCCTATGAAATGCACAAAATATAAGTGTATTATTTGATGGATTTTAATACACATATGCACTCATCTAAAACAATAATCAAGATCCAAGAAGTGTTTTTGATTTTTCAGTCTGGTCAGCTTTTTGCTTATTGTTAAGGCACAACAGTGACTTCCAAGCTCCTTACATGCAGAACTGAAAACCAGAAATTCTACAAGTTTCTCAGGGCAGCTTTTATAATCCCAGTATTGCAGGTGAGGTATAGTAAGTTTAAGACAGATTCCTATGGGTGTACAGTTGGCAAGTATTCAAACTAGTACAAAACGTTAAACATTCTTGTTCTATGTGGGTTGTGTTTATCCCATGGTTCTTCATTCTGGGTAGCATATGGCAGCATGATGTCTCAGGACACATGAATATAAAAAAGGCCCTGAAAAGGAGGAAGATGTGAAAGATGGGAGGGGAAGAGTCAACAAAGTCACAATCCCATCAATTCACGTTCTATATTAAGAAAAAAAAAAACCACACACATTTCCTAGACTGAAAACAAGGTTTAATAAGTCAGCCATAGAAACCTAGGTTCAAAATCTTCCACGAGCAAGTACATCGAGAGCTTTTCACATTGCTGTGGTCTGAAAATCAAGTGGCCATAGCATAGAAAAGGGAATACAAAGAGAAAGATACGTAGGATGCAGATTCCCTACCCACTCTAGAACAGGCCAACTAGAGTTATTATTAACAATGTAAAGAATCAGTTTGGGTTTGGCCAGCTCTGAAATTAAGATTATTCAAACAGAATACCTTGATAAAAGCATAGTACTCATATTAATAGTAAAAATATATAGGTCAAATAATGCTCGTCTCAAAGCTTTGATTGTTATGGAAGATTAAAATAATCAGAGAAATGAGTGCAAATTACAGTGGGAAAATTTGGGCATCAGAAATGAAACCATAGTTCAAGAGTGGCAGTGCTGAACATTTTTATTGGTGCTGCCTAACAAGCATCCCTCTTCTCTTCTTTAGAAGATAGACTGTCTGGAAATAGCTTAACAATAAAACCTTTCATAATTACATTCTGACCATGGTGCCTCACACCAATCCCTCACTTTGTGAAGCAGAATTCTGCACAGCTGGCATATAATAGTCAAAACGGATCCCTGTGGTGATAGATGGTGGCTTAACAGATCTTTATGAGCAGGATTTCTTAACCCTGAGTATGTATATGACTTTCGGAGGACACATGAACACCCCAAATTGAATGAAAATATTGTGTGCATGAACTTGAAAGTATTTTAAAAAGACGGAGAAAACAAAGCTTTCTTTAGAATATTAAAGACAACTTGGCAAAAAAAAACCAAGTTAAGAACTGCTGTTGTAGAATCTGACTGATGGTCCCGGTAATACACCTGTTGCATCAGAGTTACTCCAGATCTCACATGCTGTATTTCTGAGATTATTACTGTTAATCATCTCTGATATTCCATTTCTCTAATGTTGTTCCTAATATGACATATGTTAATTTCAACACTAAATATTGGATTTCTAAAACTATTCTTTTCTGTGTGAACAAATTTGCATTTATGGAGTCTGACATGCATTCTAATATTTCCTGGACTATTTGAATATAATGTCTAGTTTTTGTATAATTACTTCTTCTCTTTCTGGGCTAAAATTGGCAAAGCTCCCAAATGTACTTAGTTTGCTATTTAAATTTCAGCTATCCAGAAAAAAAGAGAAAAGATCCAATGAAGACATCACTGTAGTTTTCCTCTTGTTAATGTCTTCTCACTTGGGATTCATACATTCTCAACATTGACAGACGATTGGCTGCCATGCATCATTAAGATAAGAGTTTTCCCTGGTCACCCCCAGCCTGAAGCCATCTCTCTCTTATAAATACTGAAACACTTAAATCCTTGCCAGTTGGTAACTGATCATTTTCTCCTACTCCCTATGACATATGTTCTCTTTCGTTACTATCTATTTTATTTTGCCTTATTTGCTGCATAACTTTTCACACCTGTATGTCTTCTCTCTTCTCAGAGGTGACACTATTAAAATGAAATATCATAACTCATTATACCTAGTATCTTGACTTTGTAACTCATTAGATATCTCTGTATCTAATTCTTAAGATAATGGATACCAGGCAATACCTTTATTTGATTTATTGTGTAAAATATATCAAGGTCCTCATGCCCTACAACCTTCACATCCATTAAATTGATCGCTACTACCCCAATTCTTCCTAAGAGAAGAATATCTGCTATGAGCCAAGAGTTGCTTCTGTATCCACTATGATTGATAGGTAAAAAAAGGATAGGCTCTGAATGTCCCATTTCTTTCTTATTTCTATCTTTTAAATAGTGAGCCTCAGTTGCAAATGACTACCGAAGTTAGGCGGATGACATGTCTGTGTATATATGATGAAGCTTTTAATAATTCCCGGGACACTCAATGCTATCATAAAGCAAAGAAGCTAGAAAAATGAATGCCTCTAATGCTGTACTATGTATGTGTAGAAATTGGACAAAATGTTCTTTTAAGAGAGAGGAATAGCTAGCTCATTAGTGGCCTCAATTAGGTCAGCCCATTAATCTCACACAATGTCAGTTCCACAGCAGAAGCCAAATGAAAGAACCTTCAGAGACATTCACAGAAATCCAGGAGTCCAGAGGTCCTGTGTTATCATCAGATGTTTTCTGATCCATTAAACAATTACTTCGACTTCAGGGGTGCATCAGGGGGAAAACGTAATAGCAGGAAGACAATAAACATGGCCTAATTGGGTATTCATCGTGACAGATGAAATGCTTCTTCAGACACAAAGCACAAAGACATGGTTGAATCGATCAGTAACAGAGAAAACTGGAGGTAAATGCTCTATACATAGGCAGGATCTGAGAGTAAAATTCCAAGAAACTGGATTGGTGTTAAAAAAACTCAGTGAAAACTTAGAACATTTGAAAAACCATACAAACCTTCTTGGCTCTATGGGAATATACAGAGGGTGCCAATAAATATATATACACATGTTAAGAAAGGAAAAAACTATTAAAATTGTAATACTCAATATACACCAGTAACAAAAGATGAATACAAGTCACGTGTATACATTTTTTTGGCATCCCCAATATTCTGTCCTCTAAAATGGATCAATATATAAAATGAAAGGATAATTCTAGTAGATGTTAAACACAGTATGAAAACTAAAACACTAATATTTTATTCTTTATACTTTCCTGTACTTTTTATATAAGCAGGTAAAAACACTGATTATATGAAACATTAGTTTTATGGTTTTATGTGGTTGCATAATGTGTGTAAACATAGAAAAGGCTTTCTCTCAGGGGTTTTGGCTACAATTCTCCACAGATCCCCTGAGTTTCTGTAGAGCTTCTGATCACTGCACTGACTGCCTTTTGGTCTAGACCAGGGGTCGGCAAACTGCAGCTCAGGAGCCACAGGCGGCTCTTTGGGTACGTTCCGTCTCAAAAGTTTGCCGACCCCTGGAAGAGCCAATCCTGTCCCTCACAACAATTTTAAAATTATTCAAGCATCATAAATATATTTTTACATAATCACCATGATGTGAATAATATCCTTTAAAAATTTTATAAATGAAACTATGATAGTTTTATTTTCATTTTCAATTTTACTTCAGAGCCACATGTATGTACCCAAAGAGCCACATGTGGCCTGCGAGCCGCAGTTTGCCGACCCCTGGTGGCCCTTCCGTCTCAGAAGTTTGCCAACCCCTGTTCTAGACTATCTTTCAAGAATGTTTCTATAGTGAAAAGCCTTGGATGATAGAGATTGTTTTTCTCCTGGAACCAAGAGGAGGTTTGATTACAGCCTTGAAAAATAGAGATATATCTCTCTTTGGAGCAAAGGGTATGCTTACCGCCCACTTTAAACAATTTGGGTTTTCTAGACTCTGGGTTCTGCTTACGTAATGCAATCTATTGTGTGTGTAGGTGCCATTGGTACCTTTTAATTTTGCTATTTGGGAATTAGGCTCAAGGAATCAGTACAAAAAAATGCAGATAATTTGGCTTTCATTATTGCTATGAGTAATAACTTGTTCTTTGCCTCTGACCCAGGAGTCTCATGTCTGCTATCAATATCCATAAAATTTTAACTCTCAGACTATTCACAGTTTTTGATGATGTTTACTCCTTGGAGTGTATCTTAACACCTTCTTTTAATGAGCCAACAAAATGCACATAGTCACAGTGCATAGCTTTGCACTCTTTGGCTTAAGCATATGGATTCTTTTTTAATTTTTTAAATTTTAAAAATTTTTTTATTGCAGCCTACTCTCATTTGTTCTGTATGATTTACACTGAACTATATATTTTGTCCCTTGTTAGTGTTAGACAGTCATTTATCAAAGTCACCATTTTATCAGAAAAACATGAACTTGGGATAGCACGATTTAATTGTATTTCAACTTGTCTTATGTATCAGACTTGAACAGGTTTATAGTTACTTTCAAATCTAAGGCTGAGATCATATGTACCACTTTTGCATATGGTTTGTATGTCAGCTCTTTCATTAGAAATTTATTTAATCACTTCAAATTTCCAAAGGAAAGGGTTGTCTTTTTGCCTGCTCATATGTCTTTAAACAAATTTGGGGAACAGCTTTAAGAATTACTATGCAGCTGAAAAGTTAAAGATGGATCGGAGATATCATTTGACAAAATCCCTACTGCTCTATTTTAGGCTCCCTAGTCAAACTTCATTCCTCTCACACTATAATACAAATCAGTTTAACTTCTTTATGCTTTCAAAAATTGAATATTTTGTAATGATACATGTTACCTTTATAATCAAAGATTAAAAGTAAGAAACATCTCTCCAGTCCTAATCTCTCAGCTGGCCTTAAGTTCTATGTTTCCAAGAAACTGTAAGATGTCGCCACCATGCTGAATGGAATTCACAAATATGCCTATGCTCCCAAATGAGCTTCCTTTCCCACCTACTCTGTTAAGCCTCCTTTCATCTTGAATCTATTTCCTCTATTATAATAGGTCCTGGGCTCAGTGCTAGGCCAATCAGTGAAATCTTATATTTTCTTTCTTTTAATGTGCTCCCATGATAAGTACTGAAAGAGGCATTATGATATTTTTAAAAATCTCCTTCCATCACCATATATTGACCCCTGTTATCATCTTTTATTTCCTCTCCTCCCCGTTTACTCTATGGTAACCACTAAACTCTGACAAGAAAGACTTTGGTTCAGCAGGTCTGGGATGGCATTCATATATACATATAATTTAATGTATATGGCAAGACACTCAGCACATATGCTCTCAGACTCCTATGAGAAGGTTTCTCTAATCTGAATGAGATGAATGAGGCTATCTGACATTTTTCTCTGCAATGACTACATTTGAGAGTATTCTCTCCTCCTCAGAGTAAGTTTGAACAGGCAACAGTGAAAATATTTTGGCACTTGTTGCTTTTTAAATCAGAAAAAAGTTCTGAAGTTTTCTTAACAAAGAAGTATTTCAGGACAGCAAGAGTAGCCTATAACATCAAACAGACAACTTAAAGCAAAGCCCTCAACACTGGAGATGAAAAAAAATTTGATAGTTTTTGTTTGAGTTGTATCGGTTCTTAATTTTAAGGGTCCTTCAGAATGGAGGCTTGTTAAAACACAGATCACTTAACCTTACCCCCAGATTCACTAGGTTTGGGGTTTGGCCCAAGAATTTGCCTTTCTAACAAGTTTTTGGGTGATGGGTTGCTGCTGGTCCAGCGACCACACTTTAAGAACCACTACCATAGACAAAACCTGAGGATGTCTCCTGTTGGAGGATGTTGACGAATGTCTATCTCACCTGTCAGGAAGACATCTACAGAGGCCCACTGATAGTCTTCAGAGAAAAGCTATTCATGATTCATCGATACTTTGTAAAATGTTCAGTATTTCCTTCCTGGAGAAAGAACTGAAACAACAGCAGAACATAGATATTTTTTCCAAAAATTTCTGAAAAATAGGCCCCTGAAAGAAACTGCTCCTTTCAGAAGTTTTTATTATGCAGTGCAGATGACTCACAGACTCAATCATTTTCTAAGCCGTGTTGGTCTCCCCATTCTCTGTTGGACGCATTGGGCTATATAATGCACCTGCTGTCTGTATTGGGACTTGGGGGTTCTGAGAACTCACAGTCCTTTTTGATGCCATTGCTTAAAGAGAAAAACTGTCAGCTTGCAGATCTGTAAGCAAGCCCAGAGAAGCATACACGCCCCTCAGTAATCACATGCTCAAGCGCTTTTCTATTATAAAAGCTTCTTGTCACTGAGGCTCCTTTTCCTGACCATCTGAAGTTCTGCTGAAAGCTTAATTAATAATTGTTTAATAATTAATCAATTAAGTAATCTAATTAGCAAAGTGTTTGGCTCTTAGAGTGAGGGTTTCAGTATAAATAAGCAACAATACATCTTCTTGGTTGAATTATGTTCCACCTTCAGACGTTGCACTTAACCCTTAGTACCGGTGAACGTGCTTATTAGGAAAGGGGGTGTTTGTAGACACTTAAGTTAAGATGAGGTCATTGGGGGAGCTCTAATACAATATGACTGGTGTCCTTATTAAAGGGGAAATTTGGACACGGAGACAGATACAAACACACAAAAGGAGAATGCCAAGTGAAGAGAGAGGCAGAGATTGGAGTTTGGTGTCTATAAGTCAAGGAATGCAGAGATTACCAGCGCACCACCAGAAGCTAGGAGAGAGGCCTGGAACAATTTCTCCCTCATAGCCTTCACAAGAAACCAACCTTGCTGACACCTTGATCTTGGACTTCTAGTATCGAGAACTGTGAGATAATAACTTTCGGTTGTTTAAGCTACTTTGTTTATATGGCAGCCTTAGGAACTAATATTTTACCTATTGGTGAAAACAAAATATATTGTTACCCATGCTATTGTCATATTTCTATTTTATTAAACATTTTCTAATTTTCTTCCCCTGTTAGTTTTATTTGGTATTAACTGTCAGAGAACACAGAATGTCTGACATTTTTATGTGATGGACGTCTTCTTTTTTTTTTTTAAAAAAAGGTTTTTTTTAACCTCTCTGGCTTTTCTCTCTTTTTTCTTAATTAACCTAATGAAGATAAAATTTGTTTCCCTTAAAACGTACCTCTTGTGGGGACTAAAAAGGAAAAACTTTCAGTGTTTTGAAATAACTTCCTTACCATTTGAAAAAATAAATTGTATGCTTGCCTGACCACCCTGCCCACCACCAAAAGCCTTTTGAACTGA